>NC_141695.1:1435730199-1436230559 GCF_964263255.1 Lissotriton vulgaris | reverse complement strand
TGTGTGTAAATGCAATAGGTCATGCATTTGCGAGCGATTAACCTATTGGCATTGCAAATGACAATGCCATTTATTTAACGAGTAAGCTATTGGCGGTGTAAATGACAATGACGTTTATTGAAGATTAAAAAAATAAAAAAAATGTCATGATCAATGCCAATAGCTCTACCTTTAATAATGCCGAGACCATTGCATTGTAAATGCTTATTTATTTAACAAATTAAGCACCGATGCAGGGGCAGGCTAGACTTGCACGAGCCATGAAAGGCTCGCGCCAGATGCCTTACTGTGTGTCGGGAGGCCTCCTCCTTCTCGCCAAGAGCATCTTCCCAGACAGTCGTCACTTTCACTTTTGGTAAGGAAAGGACACCCCAGGGTAAACAAATAAAATGAAATGACAGATTTATAAGGCACACGATTACCACATGGCATCGAGACGCTAAACAAGACATAGTGTCTTGGAAAAGGAGGCTTGTCCTGCTTTCAAAGCTGCAGGCAGGACGGGGCAGAGCAGAGATGTGACGGGGCCGATGTCTTACAGCCTCGGCCCCGCTCCTCTGTGTGGGGTGCAGAGAGCACGCGCCATTGTCTGTGCGGCTGTGTGTGTTTGCCGACGCTTGCACCGGTATGTATTTGCCAGTGTTTATGTGCCGCTGTGAGTGGCAGTGTTTATTATTTCTAGGATGAAATGTGTAAAGTACAGCGTCTGCCAGTGCCTTGCCCTCTTGACGATGCCACTCTGTGTATGCCAGTGCCTGTGTGCAGATGTGTGTGTGTGTTTGTCATTATGTGTTAGTACCTTCATATCCCGTGTGCGTGGAAGAGTTTTCAAGGATATGTGTGTGTGTGTGCACATGTACGTGTTCATGTCTGTCTGTGTGTGGCAGCTACCTACTAATTACTCCTGCTGAATACACAAAGACTAACGTGGGTGGTGTGGAAACGGAAGAGACAGACTCTTAAAGACTCGTGTACTCACTTGTACATGTCAAAATGCAGCCTCCATCTTTCACACGCACACACTCAAACAAAACCTGTTACGCATTTAAATTCCCCTTTCATACTCTTTCAAACACATTCTGTCACTTGTGCACACAATTCTCACGCACACACTACTGCTTTTCATGTTCAGTAATACTCACACTTTTTTGCTTTTACTATCTTGCACGTGCTCTTTTTCACACAGGTAGACACAGTTTTCTTATGCACTTACTCGCCCATATCTGCCCGACTGCAGTCCTTCTTGGCGAGTGTAAATGACACTGTCTGCTACCACAGGTAGCAGTGTCTGCCGAGTCAACAGCCCCGGAAATGGGAACACATCCTTCATGCCATTCTGCAGTGTTCTCTCACTACAAGATTAAGTAACTCCAGCAGCAATCATCTCTGATCCGAAGCATTCCCGTTCTGAGATTTGCTACAAGACTGTCACAATGTTTCCAGAGACTGGCAGTAAACAGAAGCCCAACAAACTGCAGCACTCTAAGGGAAGGGCCATGGAGACGACACAGGGGGCCGTCTCCCTTATCTCTAATGTACAATCTTGAAATCACCAATGACACTGGCATGTGAGAGCAGCTCATGGCCTTGGCAGTGAATGAAGAAGTGTCCAACATGTTGCAGGTTTGTGGGCACACGAAAAAGCAATACAGATGGAATCTTTGGCATTTGAGTGGTACTGGTTTCTAACCTGCGAACTCTGTGATGGTGAGTAATTCTGGTCTCTGCCTTCTCCCACTTTCTATAACAGTGTGGGAACTACCATCTCCGACAGTAGTTGCTTAGGGCACCGGAAATCACGTTTAGATTCCTATCTTGTCAAGATGGTTACTGTGAGGCTCTGTGCTAGGTAAGGGCAAATCTCTCTACATCAATTTTCTTTCGCTTTCTTCCTCTTCGGATCATTGAGGTTTCCCAGGTTCATTAGTAAATTACTCATCCAGTCAAGGTTCCTTATTTGCACTTCTGTTTAGGTCATAAAGAACAAGTTACGTATCTTCGGGAACGCATTATTTGGTAGAGATAATATCTAGCTGTAGATTCCTTACAGACCCACCCATGCCTCCTCACTCTGCAGACTCATTTATAGGGCTAGGGTGCGTCCCCTTTACAGGGCCCTAGTGTTGACACACAGTAGTCAGTTCACTTCCTGGCTCTGCGCTTCTGATAAGGAACTGAGGCAGCATACTTGGGTGGCGCCTATGTAGGAGACAGCGGAGTCTCAATCGACGCCACAGATATCACGTGGAGCCGAATGCAGCCACCTGACGGCACGCGCAAGTGGTACTGCGAACCCAAATATTTCTGGACCCAGTCCTGACACCTTGGAAATTCTACGGTGAAGAATCGGCAACTAGAAGGCGCTATCAGATATCAACACTACAACTACCAGGATGCTACGGGAAAGCTAATACTGTGCAAACTATTCACAAAAGGATCTGGGAAACTTGGTTGCTCTGCTGCTTCTTCCACATCCTGCTGGTAAGATGAAGGGGCCCTAATACAGGAATGCCAGTGTAAAATCAGACACGTTACCGGCTAAACACAAGAACAGCGTGTTGCTGCTGCTGTTCTTTTGGGCAGAATTACAGTCTGTCCTGCCTGCTGATTATTATACCCTTACAGCAGTTAAGAAAGTGTGTCACTTTAATGGCTCTAGTCATTAGTGAAAAGGCATTTGCTGCACCAATGCATAACCCAGGACATGTTTCTTGCAGTTAAGCAAAAGCTGGCGCCGTTCTTATCCGGTCTCTGACTCCCACACAGGTTCGATTGAGAGTTCTGGAGCTGCGTGGTTGTCATACCCCAACTGAGGACCCTCAGTGAGCTAAAGTGTGCCTGATAAAGTCCTGCCATGAGGACAGTCTGTGACCAGAGGCAGGCTCAGACAGGTCTGTAACAGCCTAAACATTCAGCTCCAAGTTAAATGTTTGTTGTAAACAGTTACTTCTGCGTGATATCGGCATGGCACGCGACAATAACTGACTGCAGTACATGCAGTACACCTGCAAGCAACATGTCTTACGCTGCTTTATCTCCCATCCCCATTGGTTCCCCCAACATTCCACATTCCAAGCTACACCGTTTTTACAGTTTTGCTAACGTGATCTTTGGACAGTGTAACTTATCTGCGCTGCTGCCAAAACGTGTATGGGGCTTTTGCAATAAACTTAACTTGAACCCTACCATTCCTGCTTCGTTATTACAATGTTATAAAGGAAAGGCAGTGGATAGCTGTGATAAACTGCACCTGTTTGCGCTCGATGACTAAACCCATTCGATTCTCTTATGAATGGGACATCAATCATGTGACTCCATTAAGCAATGGAGTCTGCACAATGATTGTAGGAGAGATCTATTCCATTTTTGACCCTCCTGTACAAATAAATGTGTGACCCGTATAAATTGAAGTATCCTATGGAGCACTGCTGCCATCTAGTGTTTCAAGAATAATTCGTAGTCTTGATGGTTTTTAGGTCTTGCTAGAGCCAGCGCGCATGCGCCCATCTGCGAGACATTTAGTAACTGGTTATTAAAAGTGCTACCAAAGCCTTTTGCCGGCCACCAGCATGCGGTCAGGCACGCGTGAACGTGCACAGGCCATCTAGCTTTTGTAATGGCTCATTAAGCCATGCTCCTCCACCCCCCCTCTCTATCTCTGCTCTCAGCCTTGCACTGCCCGTCTTTGCCTCTCTCGGCATCGTTCCCCGCCCCCCTCCTCCTTCACTCGCTTTCTTCCCAAGCAGCTGGTTGTAAATCAGAGCCCTATAATCATCCATTTTTTTCACGGTCCCATTTTCTTCTAAAATAACACCCACACTTAAGTTTCATGCCTTCATTTTCCTGTCAATGTTAATCACCCCAATGGACTTTTGACCTATGAACCGTGATTGCTGTTTCGTACACATTTTCGGATCGAAACGCGCTGGCTTCTCAATATAAATGAACTAGCAGCCCGCCCCAGCGTTGCCTGGGGGCAATGAGGCTTCAGGGCCAACCGCCCGCCCAGGCCCCCACCCGCCCCGACATTGTCCGTGCATGCCCATGCCCGGACACGGACCAGGCCCCCCTCCCGCCCCGACTCCCTCCCGCCCCCCCCCCTCCCGCACGACTCACTCGCGCTCCGACATTTTCCTTTACTGCTGCCTCTTCCAGCTGATAGCACTGCGAAGGTCCTTCTTGCCTCCCCCTGCATCACACAGTCTCGCACTGAACTTTCCCTTTCCTGTGCCACCGCTCCTCACTGCACAGCCGCTCGTCACTGCACCGCTGCTCCTCCTTCGTCATCACGCACGTCGCGGTCATCACGCACGTCACGTCGCCGCCAGCGCTAGGTCCCAGCCGGCGCTACTTTCAGGGGACTACTTTGTTTTCAAACTTAATTTTTTTTAATTTACTTTTTATTTTTATTTATATAGCCTATGTCCATCTACACACCCTGACATTTTCATAGATGTATCGGGTGTGTAGATTGGCGCTGTGGTTCCCGAGTTTACCTGGCCAAAAGGTGCAAGTTCTCTCTTTATAATAATAGTATAGATATAGATTAGATATAGATATAGATAACAGGCTCATGCTTGTTACTGGAGGAATAATAAGTCCAAAAGAGGGGGCACGCGACAGGCAAAAGTAAACATTGTACGTTTAAATGAAGACAAGCCAAAGTCGGTTTGTGTAATATTACAGACCTGAACCTAAAATTATTTTCGCCCACAGAATTAATTTAGGGCCAGCACGCACATTAGGATTTCAAACTGCACATTTTACAAAAGGATAATACGGACTCTGCACATGCTTTCAGCCGAGACTCGCACAGATCATGCTAGGAGGGCAGCAGGCCCCTCTAATTAAATTTTCAACTCTCTGAATAAGGAAGAAGTCTGGATACTAATGACACCATCAGGCAAACAAGAATCCCAGAGGCAAGGCCTTCGACCATGAGGGCGCGTGCTGGCTAAGAGCGCCATCTATCAACTAAACGGGGAAAGTCAAATTACTGTATTTAAGTATGGGGCCTTACTGCAGAACATTTGGACTGCAGCCATAACAGGGAAATTCGGGTTTGCCCCATTTTTGTGCTTCTACAGCAGGTAATGGACCAAGCAGATTTTGCTCCAGTGCATATTAGAAAAGTTTTTTTTATAGTGCACAAAATGGACCACATAGATTTTGGAAACATTGACAAGACTAGTGACCCCTATTATGCGCCACTTTGTTACTTAATCTCTTTTCAGCCAGAAAAGAACAGTAGGAATAATGGCAAAACAGAATATTTGAAGAAACAAACTACAACTCCCAGCAGCCATTGGGCTGGAACTACTAAATACCACTGCACAGGTGTAAATATGTTATGTGTTATCTTCCTTTCCGGGGCTGGCAGTCAGTTAAGAGGCGCATTTACCCTGCATTAGGTGAATACAGCCGTATACTTCCTCACTGTGAAACTTTTACCACTGAGGCCTTGTGACTAGTTTTGAGTTCTGGCTCGCTTTTCGCCAACATGGCCCAGTACAGGTACTTGTGCTCACAGTTCGGTCATAGCATTTGAGTTTCCTCTTCTTAAGGGGTGTGTGTGCTCCAATTAATCATTTTGCCCTCAAAGGAACTAGAGAGTTTCCTTTACACCAATTTGTAAAACAGCCTCAGTTACCCTCTCAGAGCATCCCTTTTTCAAATTTTCTACCACCACGCCCGTCCCCATTTCACCTTTTAGCGACGGCTTCTGGGACATGCTCGGCACTCCCACACCTGTTCACTCGACCACCGCAGCATATATTGCAGGGGCCGGCGAGCTCTTGGCCAGAACAGGGGCAACTCCAGGTGTGCTGCATGTTGCACACTCGCTCAAGCTCGGCCAGGACCCCGCACATCTTCTAGTCTTCAAGCTGTTTTTCAGTGCCCCCCCCAAGGCCCTGCCCCTAAATCACTAATGGGGTTCAGTCCTCTTATTAGATGTCCCAGAGAAACCGTCTCATTACCAGTCACTTATGGCCGCTCTTTTGTTTTTCAAGGTAGCAAGCCATTGCCCTTCGGAAACAGGATCCGACGTCTATACACCAAGGGAGATTATGTTCAGCCTGCTGAAGGAGGGGCAACTCTCAGGTCACTCCGAGGAGCATTAGAGGCCCTGTCTCTTCAGGTTCACTTAAGGATCGGGACCTAAGGGCGGAGCTTCGGCAGCAGTGTTGTACCGCATCTCATTACTGGCATCACCCCCTAAGTTGTTGAACTTGGATGTACTTATTTTGCAAGTGAGGCCCAATGTATGCTTATTTGTTCTTGGGGTCTTAAGACCGTTTATATCTGATTTGTATATGGTCTGGGCTCCAATCTCGATTTCTTCTTTTTTTACTTCCTTTTCTAAGTTTTAGGTTTGGTTGTACAAACGCAACAGGCATTCTAATGCCAAATCCGTTTTTAAAAAAAGGGATTTTCGCTTTGGCATGTGAATTTTCTGGCAATGCATTGCTAGAGGAACGGGTTTTAGAAGCTTCCTTGTATTCTTTTAGAAGAATCAGCTTCTTTCATTGACTTTACAGGATGCATTCCATTCAGGTAATGCATTGCCTGGGTAGTCAGGATTATTCAGAAAGCCTATCATTTTCTTTCATGTCCTATTACAAAGATTTGCTGCATGAAATCATTAGTGTGCAGGAAAAAAAACAATTCAGACAACAGAAAAAACAAGCATTGGCAAAGCCAATAGGTCTCGCTTTTGGGACCTTATAAGTGTTTAGCCATACAACATTTGATGTTGTTGCACCAATTATATCGTGCTGCATAACTAAATAATTATAAGGTCCCAAAGGTGAGACCTATTGGCTATGCCAATGCTTGTTTATGGTCTGGCTTGACAGCGCAGCTGTCGTCTATGTGAGAGGCGCTTGGGCTACGCCCACATGTTGGGAGCCAGGAGTATATATTTTGATTCGGCAGGAGTGGTGTGCTTCCACAAAAATGTTCTTGCCCCAACAGATATGAACATATATTTATCCAGCTGCACGAGCCTTCACTTTCAGGGGCACACACGACATTGCAATGCTGTTAAAGTGTTAAAACAAGATCATTCATTTTTTTGTCTCTGGCAGGAGAAAACACGAGAGGGCGGCTGTCATGTCAGAACATTAAATGAGACCTACTCTAACGACGACCAATGTAGACGACGCGTCACCCTTCATGAACGTACTGGTTTACAAATTCAAACGGCAAATGCGCTCGATCCCTTCTGTGTTCTAGAAAGAAAATGTACTGAAAATTACATTGAACGTTTCTATCGTGCTTCCTTACAGTACACCTGTTTTTATACTAACAACTAAATAAAGTGCCTTAGAAGAGCTGTCACGATTAAAACGAGTGTGACAAATTTGGAGATGAAAAAATGTTTTCGTCAGTTACGCTTTGGAAGAGGGCTAATTGCATTTTATACGGCACTGCACGATTGTCCGACTCTTAATTCACTGCATGCATTGCTCATCACGCTTCGGAGACTACAAACTTTGTGTGCCTATCTCGCAAGCCTGCACAAGCTAAGAAAGCGTTGTATCATCGGCCGTCGTTAGCCCACTCAAAAGATGGGAGGATATCGCCATCTTGTGGGCATCAAGGGAAGGTACCGAAAAGCTAAAGTCCTGTCCCTGTGGAAGGACTGAAGGTATCCGCTTTAATTTAGCATGGGCAAAAGGAATGAGCAATTGCAGCTGCCTGGGGCATGGCCTGTCCTGGTCCGCTAAGAATACCAAAGCATGAATGGTGTGTGATACAAGTTAAAGGCCACTAATAAGGAATTCATGCGCAGTTCTAGTCACAGCATACTGGCCATCACTGCACCTAACCCAACGGTGAAAAGGCAGGGTCAAGGCAATAATAAAGAGGGCGACGAGACGAACACGCTGATGACGTAAAAGAAAGTGGCACAGCCTGTATGGGAGTAGGAATCCAGACTCTCTAGACAACAATAAAGCCAAGAACGAAACCTAAGAGAAAGCCCATTGATATTGCCTTTTTACAGAGGGACGGAGTTCATTGGATTGAGCCGGCCTAGTAGAAGGCCTAATCTTTCTTGGCAGGTCCCAGTGAAATGGGACACGTGGTTATCATGCAGATAAACTCGACTGAGTGGGATGCAGTGGTGGACTGATTCAGCTTCGGCCTCTGCTTAGCAGCGAGCCAGGACCTATACTGTGGGAAGGCGGTACAGATTTCCAAGGGAGCGAGAAGTGGATTTGCCAGTCTCAGAGACCCGAACTGGGTGAGGGAAAACCTTGCGAGGGTAACCCCCCCTCCCAAATTAAAATGGATCAAAAAAAATGTCACTCGAGCCTTTGGGTTACTTTTACAGGCATCTAAGGTTTACCCAGTATCCTGAGGGGGGATGTTTGTAATCTATCTAAGGTCTCAGGCATATAATTCAAACCGTGTCTGCCTTTGTTGGTATTTAATAGGTTAGTTACAAGCACTGAACTCCCAGCAGGATAATGATTGACAGGATTCAGGGCATACCTCTGTGATTGAGGTCATTATTTCGAGGGATGGGAAAGATGATCCGGAAATGGCTCATACAGATACTAACACTTTTGAAGAACCCCTGTCTGGCAACGCCCAAATTACTGAACCACTGCACACAGGAAACAACTCTGTGGATAATATTCGTCAGTGTGTTGAACAGCATAAACCATCATCTATTAGTAATCCTGGCTGTGTAATGGAGGGAGGATATCATTTTGCATTATGGATTATCGGAGGATTAGCAATCAAACCGGGATCATTAGAATTGTCGGATTTTATTAGTGCACTTGAACAAAAAGTAGTAGTGGGTCTATTGAAAAGTTGGCTCTAGTATGTGTCTGCAGACACATACTAGAGCCAACTTTTCAATAGACCCACTACTAGTTTTTGTTCAAGTATATTTGTATTAAGGGGTCATAGTAGTGTGGGGTCTCTAAACATCCCCTTGGGCCCTCCCCTCTCTCTTTTGTGTAAAAGGATTTTATTAGTGACCTTGATGCACGAGTTACTTACCTTCGGTAACAATATATCTGTATGTTTTAGATTCCTAACCTTAGAATATCCCAAGGCCTCAGGCTGGATCTGGAAAGTTTTCGTCAGCAGTACCTTTGCGCGTCGGTAGGCATCGTCTGTAGCTCCGCGTCTGTCGTTGTGATCGCTAGGATGACGTCTGAGTACTTGCACACCGCTCTCACGTCAGTTCTGTACATAACTTTCCGCGCCAGGAACGCAGTGCCATGATAGAAACAGACACTGGTGCCATGAAACTAGGGCCCTCAAAGGGAGATACCTTAACCCTAGATATCGGTTCGCAGAACGGGGAGGATGGGTGGGGCGGTAAGGAATCCAACACCAACTACGGTTTCTTACAGATATATTGTTACCTAAGGTAAGTAACCTGTGCATCGAAAAGAAACAGGTTAGTGTTAGATTCCTTACCTTAGAATAGATACCCCAGCAATACCAACCATGGTGGTGGGTCTGCGAACCAAGATCGCACCAGAAAGTCCCGGAGAATGGAACGGCCGAAAAAGCCATCTTTCCGGACTTGGCTGCCAGGCAGTAGTGCCTAGCAATCGTGTGCAGCGAGGCCCACGTAGCTGCCTGACAGATGTCCTGCAAGGGGACTCCCCAACCCAGGGCAGTAGTAGCCGCCGAATCCAGAGTGGAATGGGCACGCAGCCCCACAGGAGGCTCCTTTTTCGCCAAGGAATAACAGACCTTGATGCACAACACAACCCACCTAGAGATGGTCCGCTTGTGCACAGCCCGTCCCTTCTTAGCACCCACGTAACCAACAAAGAGCTGGTCTTTCACCCGGAACTGGCGTGTGCGGTCTAGAAAGAAGGAGAGCGCACGTTTTGGGTCCAAAAGGTGGAGTCTCTCTTCCTCTTTTGAGGGATGCGGAGGCGGAAGGAAGGTGGGCAAGGTGATGGACTGCCCAATATGAAAAGCTGTGACTACCTTGGGAAGGATAGAAGGACGAGTCCTCAGAACAACTTTGTCCGGATGGACAGAGAGGAAAGGAGGGTTAGAAGACAGAGCCTGGAGCTCACTCACTCTCCTGGCAGAGGTGATGGCAACCAGAAATGCAGTTTTAAGAGTCAGAAGACGAAGAGGACAGTTATGAAGTGTCTCGAAGGGAGCGCACATCAGATAAGTCAGGACAAGGTTCAAGTCCCACTGAGGCATCACGAAGGGAACATGTGTGTGATGCCTTTCAAAAACCTATTTACAACAGGGGACTTGGAAAGAGAAGGCTGACCAGGAAGCCTTAAGATGGCTGAAACAGCCGAGAGATAGCCTTTGATAGTGCCAAGAGCAAAGCCCTGCTGGGCAAGAGAAAGAAGGAAGAGGAGAACCTCTGAAAGGTGGGCAGAAAGTGGATGCACAGCATTTGTTGTGCACCATGCCACAAATTTGTTCCACCTGCAGGCGTATACCGTTTTTGTGGAGGGACGCCTGGCTGCCAGAATCACATCACAGACTTCAGGAGGCAAGTCAAATGGTCTCAACTGTTGCCGCTCGATCTCCACGCATATAGGTGGAGACTGGACAGGTTTGGGTGGAGAACTGTCCCCTGCTGCTGCGACAGAAGGTCCTCCTGTAGAGGCAGACGAATCGGGGGATCGACTGACATGTTGAGTAGCTCGGGATACCAGTATTTTCGTGCCCAGTCCGGAGCCACAAGGATGACTTGGGCCCGGTCTCACCTGATCTTCTTCAGCACTCTGGGCAGAAGTGGTATAGGCGGAAAGGCGTAAAGCAGACTGCAGCTCCACTCGCGACAAAAAGCATCTCCGAGCGAGTGCCGCCTAGGAAATTCCAACCCGCAGTATGGATGACATTGCGCGTTCTCTTCGGTGGTGAATAGATCTAACCAAGGCTCTCCCCACTGCTGAAAGACCTTGTGCCACGTTCGAGTTCAGACGCCATTCATGGTCCATCATGCACCGGTGGCTGAGTTCGTCCGCCCTGGCGTTCAGGGAACCTGCCAGGTGTTGAACCACCAGGGTGACACCCTGGTGTTCCAGCCATGTACAGAGGCGCAGAGCCTCCTGACAAAGGGTCCACGACCCCACCCAGCCCTGTTTGTTGCAGTACCACATGGCGGTGGTGTTGTCCGTGAACACCTGCACTACACTTCCCCGGACAGAGTGAAGGAATGCCTTCAGTGCAAGCCTGATCGCCCGCAGCTCCAGAAGGTGGATATGGAGCCGGGACTCCGCCGGAGACCAGAGGCCTCTGATTGCCGCCTCTCCCATGTGGCCCCCCATTCCAGGAAGGCCGCATCCATCACTACCACATGCTCTGTTTGGGGACGGGAGAGGGATCTGCCGCCGACCCAATCGCGGTCCGTGAGCCACCACTGCAACGGTCTCGCAGTGCCCTCCGAGATCGGCACGTGTTCAGACAGGTTGCCCTGATGCTGTGCCCACTGAAACTTAAGGTCCCACTGCAGAGCCCACATCTGCCACCTGGCGTGACGCACCAGCAGGATGCAAGAGGCCTTCAGCCCCAGGAGCCGCAGCGTCAACCTGACCGAGACTCAGGATAAAGGCTGAAAGATCGGAATCAAAGCCTGAATATCCCGAACCCGCTGCTCGGGGGGGGGGGATAAACCCGAAACTGCGCAGAGTCCAGAACCGTTCCGATGAAGAGGAGCTTCTGAGAGGGGCACAGGTGTGACTTCGGCACGTTGATGGAGAACCGCAGTAGGCGCAGGAGGTCTTCAGTAGTCTGGAGGTGGGAGACGACTGTCTGGGTCGAGCCTGCCTTCAACAACCAGTCGTCGAGATAGGGGGAAGACTGAAACCACTGATCTGCGCAGATGAGCTGCGACCACCGCCATCACTTTCGCGAACACCCGAGGGGCACTGGTGAGGCCGAAGGGGAGCACGGTAAACTGAAAGTGCTTGTGGCCTACCATGAACCGCAGGTAGCACCGGTGTGTCGGCAGGACAGGGATGTGGAAATATGCGTCCTGCAAGTCCAACGCTACCATCCAGGGTCTAGGGCAGCTAGGATCTGAGCTAAAGTCAGTATCTTAAACTTCTCCTTCCGGAGGAAGGGTTGACGCTCCGGAGGTCCAAGATAGGGCGTAGGTCTCCTTTGCCCTTCTTTAGTACCAGAAAATAGTGGGAATAGCAGCCACGTCCTTTTTCTGGCCTAGGAACGCACTTGACGCCCCCCCTTGCCTAAGAGGGCCATAACTTCCTCCTGCAGAAGCTGCAAGTGATCCTCCAACATGCGGTGATACTTCCGTGGCATGGCTGGAGGGGTCGCCCCTTCGGACAATCTGCAGCACCCACCTGTCCGAAGTGATGGTATGCCAGTGGAGGAGGTCATGGCAAACCCTGTCCCCCACTGGCAGTGAATGGGCCTGAAAGGTCTGACTAGGAAGGCTTTGAGGCAGATGCTGCGGGAGTGGATGTGGACTCACCTTGCCGCTATTCCCCGGCACTGCCACGGCGGGTTACCACGTCCGTGTTGAGGCTGGTTCTGCGGCCTGTGGCTGGCAGGACGTGTGGGTGCGCCCATTCCTTGGCCATGAAAGGGGGTGAAAATCAGAAGTCTGCTGGCGCTAGCCCGAAAGGCCCAAGGACTTGGCCGTAGCCCTGGAGTCCTTGAAACGCTCAAGCGCACTGTCTGCTTTGTCGCCAAAGAGGCGACGGCCATCGAAGGGCATGTCCATGAGCGTGGCATGGACATCCCCTGAAAAATTGGCAGACCTCAGCCAGGCATGGCGGCGAACCGCCACAGTCATGGAAATCACCCTGCCCAGTCCGTGGTGTCCGGTCCACACCTGAATGAGTAACGCGCTGCATCCCGCCCCTCAGCAAGGGCTTGGGCGAGCCGTGCCCGGTCCTCCTCCGGGCACTGGGGCAGCACGTCCGCAACCGTGTCCCACAAAGAGTGGGTGTAACGGCCCAAAAGGCAAGCGTTGTTGATAGACAGCAACCCCAAAATGAGGAGAACAGTTCCTTTTTAAGCAGATCAAACCTTTTGGATTCCCGATCCGGGGGAGCGGTTAGGAATGCGGTCTGGGACGTAGAAGCCTGGATCACCAGGCTCTCGGGGTGGGGTGCACGGACAGAAAGCTAGGGTCGCCCGGAGCCGGGCGTTGGCATCGGGCCACGTTCCGATCCACAGGGGGCACTGTGGAGGGCTTGGACCAGGTGTCCATCAGAACGTCCGTGAGGACCTCCTTGAACGGCAGTAGAGGCTCCGGGGAGCTTACTGACGGCTGAAGCACCTCAGTGAGGAGTGCCTCGACTTACCGGAGGACTTGGAGCCCGATGAGTGGTGGTGATGGCTCGACGAGCGATGACTGGGGCTCCGCGACCAGTCCTTCGACTTCCTCCTCGACCGGGACCTTGAGCGGCGCGGAGCCAACTGCCGGATCTCAAGTAGCTTACGGGACCGCTCCCGCCTAGCTTTCGAGGTCAAGGTTGGGCAGTCGGGGCACGACTTGTCATCGTGGTCGGCCCGAGGTAGTAGAGACACCGGCGGTGGCAGTCGGTCACCGACATCAGGCGGTGACAGGCGCCGCACGGCTTAAAGCCAGGCATCCCTACGGCACCAGGAGTCGAAGTCAACTCGAAAAAAAAGATCTAAAACAGATCAAAAAGCTAATCAAAAAATGACTAAAAGTACTGCTCTTCCCGGATCTGCGCTAGCTGGCGCGGAAAAAAGAAGAACTGACGTCAGGGCACGATGGCAGCGGCTAAGTAATCCGACGACGTCATCCCGACGATGATGATGCAGACGACGGACACGGAGACACAGACGACACCTACCGACATGCGGGGGTACTGCTGACGAAAACTTTCCGGATCCAGTCCGACGCCTGGGGATATTCTAAGGTAAGGAATCTAACACTAACATGTTTCTTTCAGATGTTAATTTTTTTAGCCTTTCATAAATTTGACCATACTAAGTAACATCATGAAAACCATTATTATAAACCGGACACATATCCTTCGGTCAGCCAATTCCAATCTACTGGTGGGTCCCTCGGGTCACAAGTCTAGGACAGGTGGCAGAGGTTTTTCAGTAACACAGAAAAAGCCTTACATTTGCAACTTCAGAGTATGCGTTCCATTCGTCAGCTCTTCCCAATTATGAAGGCTCTCACTCTGACGAGACAGCTCTTCACTCAGAAGGGCAGGTTTTAATTGTCGTCCTGTATTTCATCACACAAGAAAAAATAAGGGCATACCAATAACCCCTTGTGAGCTTGGATGACTGTAGACAACAATAATAAGGCGTTAAGAGAATAATTCAATACGTTATTTGAAAAATCAATGCGTAACCTAATGATTTAAGTACCTATTCAAAAGGACATACAATGAGGATAAACACAAGGTGGGGAGGGGAGAGACGGAAAGAAAGCTTATTTCTAACAGGCGAAGTGATTAAACAATCCCCTTGCTCGGTCCTTATTGTGGTATTTCATCACAGAGCATTGTTTAACCTTCAAGGCTGACGTCTTAATAGGCAATATATCACTTTATAAGTGCCCATAACATTCCAATCCTTGCTTTTGGAAGGTCTCAATCATAATAGTTCAATAAAGGAGTTGTGTATGATACAATTGAGAAAAGGTATAGTTTTGCTTTACATTTAATAAAGATATTTTTCATTAAAAAAGCATACATTTTACTTTCACTAACAGGACTAACATTTTTTTCTATTAAGGAGCCTCCTTACCGTAGCAATTTGTTGATGCGGTGTGTGATAACAATACGAATAGGTTTATTTGTCTTCTAGATAACTCGTTCTTAAATTAAAAAGATTTAGAACAAATTAGAGTTAAAGCAGAAATGCTGGAGCTTAAAGGTTCTCAAAGGCCCGCTGCAAAGGAATATTAGGGTTGAGAAATACCAAGGCTGCCAAATGTTGATTGAATCATAGGACTAATTCATCCACTACCATTTATCTCCATCTTGTATGTTTTTTTTCCATTTCTTACGTTTTTTCCAACGTTACCCTCCTCCTTCTTTCCCCCTTCTCAGCCCTTCTCTCTTGCTTTGGGTCAAAATATGATGATGAAAAACAAGTTCAGATGCCCAACAAGGAGTGCCAGTGTCGATAGGCAGGACCTCATTGATAGGGTTCACAATAAACCGTTTAAAAAGGGGTATTCTGGTCCGCTGACACACCTCTAGAGCTTAAAGAATATTGACTGGCAACCTTAGCAATTATCCTATTTCAACCCAGAATTACATACTGCAATCAGTAATTACTCTTGGCACTCTCCTCGGGACCACACTTAACACAACTTTTCTATTTTATGAGGTAACTTGACTAGCACATTATCACCTACCTGGAATTTCTAAGTCTTCACAGACAGCAGTATATCACCTAGAGACTCTACTTGAGCTATCTACTTTTCAACCTGGTGTCTGTAGCTTTCTCACAACACTTGCTCCAAATCTCAGACCAACAAGTTCCACATTGATGAAAAGTTATGCTCTTTTAGTGCTTTAAACGAGGTAAACCACAGAAAGGCCCTCATAATATTTTGGCCTGATAATCACAGAACTTCATGCTTCCATCCAGCCAACAAGTTTGTCCACTGAAACAACCCATTGTCTTGAGGTTGGGAGAGAACTTGATTCCTTGCAATAGTTACTTAATTCTAGTTTAGTTTAAAAACGGAGGTAACTGCACCCCATTACCTCTCACATGCAATACATTTTCATTCAAGATTTCAATTACAAGCTTTGTATATAGGTATTCACAAACCTTTCTTCAATCTACTGTGACCTGTAGTAATTTACTACGAGGGCAAAACGTCGTCCACTCTAATCTTTAGAATGGCCCTAGTAAATCAATTGCAACCTTTTCCTAGACTATTTTCTGGGACCTCAACAGCCACCATTGGTGAAACCTGGATGGTCAAACGTATTCACAAATTTGCAAGCTTCACATCCTTGAATGTTATGCTCTACATCACTGTCCATCTTTGGACAATGATAGGTCACAGGCTGCCTGCCTCTGGTCAATGTCCAGCTAAGAAAACCTATGTGAGCTAAATAAACTAATCTGCATTTCAGTCTCCTAAGTGAAAAACAGGATCCCACCCTCAACTAAAAACGTGGGCGCCCCCTATGCAAAGGATTACAAATCTCCACTCCAGCACCTTAACTTGGGCTACCCTTCCTTTAAAAATGTAACTGTCTTCCGTATGCCCAAGCCACAAAGCATTTCCTGCTTTAATTGACTGTCGCACAATTCTTCTCACAACATCTACTGCTGCCGCCAAACATTTGAAATATTCACAATCAGTTTGACTCCTACTATCATCCACAATTGATAAGCCTGAAAAACAGTCAACACTGACAAACATTTTTCTAGTATATGATCAACCCTGAAACTGTACTCTAACAGTTTGGTTACACAAAACACATAATTCACCTTTTGTTCTTCACCCCAATTATTTTTGTCGAGGCAGGCATCAACCCGTACTCGCATCTACAGTTACATATGTGCAACAAGGGATCTAGAGCTGTAACAAAGGAGCATTTACCTACTAATGTTCTGGAATCCATGGTCTGATTTGATCTTTTCTACGGATAAATGTTAACTTTGTTTTCCCAATAACTGGGAGAGGTTAGGCCAAAGTAGCAACATTTTAGAACAAGATTGCCAAATTCAGAAAGTCCTAAAAAGAAAGATTAATGTTTATCTTCAGGCTTCGAGAAATCTACTCACTAAGGCAAATCCGATTTTTCAGGGTGAGCTATTTTTAGGTCCTACTGATCCTGTTTGGCGCGATAACTTGAGCTGGCAAAGAACAGGTTTTCTGAACATTTAAACAGTGAATGAGCAATGAAGGTGCCTTTAAATCTAGTTTTTATCCAGCCACGTTTACTGTGTTTAAAGACAAATGTCAACTGTTTGCTTACGTCTGCTTACAAACTGCTGCTTATTTTCTTTCTCCAACTGTAAAGTTAGAGGTTTTTGTAAAGTGAACTGTCTGAAAATGGTGCTGGGGTACAGGGAGTAAAAAATAAGCTGCAGGATTTTACTATTTTTTTTAAACACATCACTTAAATCTCTTGTACAGAAATTGTAAAATATATATTTCAGTAGTTAGGAAAACATCCTTTTGTAGTGTGATGGAATAAAAGATTTTAAACAGAATCAAAACAAATCGGAAGTATTTACTTGGGGATGTACAAATGATAAATATTTCCTGAAACCTTATTTGCAAACATTATCGCTTGTGCACTATATAGTTCTACTAGTAAAACTACATGCCATTAGAAAAGTCTATGGTCATTTCAATGGAAAATGTTCTGTAGGTAAATGATAGTGTGATACCGAATCATGCTTTAGTAATATATTTATTAAAAGGGAAAGTGAACTTAGAAACATTCCTGACCCTGGTCTGATGACAATGCTATTAGTGAACTAAGAGGCAAGTCAGGGCTCATGTGCACCTGTTAGACCAGACAGCCTTAGGGTGGTCTTGCCCAAAATAAGTGCCTCCCTCCCGCCATTTTTCTGTACTTGTTTTTGCCGGCTTCAGGACTCTGTGCACTTCACCACTGCTAAGCAGTGCTAAACTGCTTGTGCTCGCTCCCTTAAACATGGTAACACTGGCTTAAAGCCAATTGGCATTTTTAATTTACTTATAAATCCCTAGTAAAGTGCACTACATGAGCCCAGGGCCTGTAAATTAAATGCTACTAGTGGGCCTGCAGCACTGATTGTGCCACTCACTGAAGTATTCCCATAACCACATCTTAGGCCAATTCACGGCCTGTGTATGCAGTTTGCTACCAAACCGTTGTGGCATTTAAAACTACTGGCCTCTCCTAAAAATCCCCTTTTATTACACATAAATCACCCCAGGTAACCCATAGGGCAGGGTGCTGTGTAAGCAAAAGGCATGACGTGTACTTTTGTGTTTCAAATGTCCTAATAGCAACAAATAGCTAAATGTGTTTTTCACTGACATGAGGCCTACTCCTCCCACAGGTTAACATTGGGAATTCCTTAAAATATCTTTAAGCTGTCATTCCTGATCAGAAAGAAGTAGCTTTTCAGGTTTCATATCTTTGGAATAGTAATGATAAATCTTCTTTACTGGTAAAGTTGGATTTAACATTACTATTTTGGAAATGCAACTATTAAAAAGAATACATTTCTCTGCTCTTACTGCTCTGTGTGCCTTGCAGCCTGTCTACAATACACACTTACACTTTTAAGGGTAGTGGCCTGACCCCACACAAAAGACTGGTTTACCATCTGATCGGAACCGCTGCAGTTTCGATCCAGAGATATTCCATTGTGTCTCTACAACGGCGCAGAACCAGACTGCGAGGTTCGACGCCAAGCTGACCTGAGTCCCCCGAAAGCAAGGGTTGACTTTGGCATATCAATGCAGTAAATCGGAACAAATGCATTGTCCTCACTGCATTTGAGAAGATAAGACGCATCTCGCTGCTGGTGTCCAGGAAAGGTATTTTGTTTACCAGAGCCTGCGTGGTTCCTGTAGCCAGTCAAGGCTCCAAAGTGGTCAGCCCAAACTTTGACTTTGTCACCGTCCAGCGTGACCTAAAGTAACCTTTTTAGCACAACTTGCTGCTAATCGTTATACTGCATTTATTCCTTCAAAATCTTGACTTCTACTTGATGATTTTGGTCTCGTTTTATTCATATAGACTCTATTTTTCTAAACTGCAGTGGAGTCTATTTGTATTGTATTTACTATGTTGTTGTATGAGCTATTGCACAAAAACATTTCCTTCTAAGTTTAGCCTACCTGCTCTGTGCCAAGCTACCAGAGGTTGAGCACAGGATAATATAGGATTCTGTTGTGACTTACCTGGCTAGGATTGTGGTCCCTACTGGACAGGGTGCATACCTCTGCCAACTAGAGACCACAATTTCCAACAGAACCCTATAACACATGGTACAAAAGTGTATCTCTGTTAAATCAAACTAGAGAGTGTTTTGTAGAGCGAACACAGTGAACTCCCATATTTGAATGAGCGCTCGTGTGATAATGAAGAAAAAGTAGACTGTGGGTTTTGGAAAAACATGGCGGCAGCAAGCTAGCTCGCTGCTGTGCTCCGGAATGAACTCCCGGTAGGATCGTCTACCGCCATGCAGTAAGAGTGTCTTAGCATGGATTCAGCTGCCTGAAAAGTGATGGTCTCCTGTGCTCCTTCGGAGAAGAGTGTAGTTTGCCTGTAACCTTGTTTTTTTTTTTCGCCGAGCTTCTTTCCCCGCGCGGGATGCGGTATACCTCTCAGTACAGCGGGCGCTTCTGCGGAGTCCTCTCTCTGTGTCCATGGATCTTGGGCCGGAGTGAAGACGGAGCCGAGGACAGAGGACGCCAACCGGAGTTCAAAGGTAGCGGGTGTAGGGGGGGTCCCCGAGTCGTGCTTTGTGGCACAGGCAAGCGGTTCTCGGGCAATTGTGAATTTCGTGGCACTTGCAGGGCTGAGGAAATCCGACCCATTGAAAGGTTCGCCGACTCGAACAGAGAGCGGGTGCTTAACCCTCTCCTCTCCCTCTCCCAAGAATCTCGGGTCACTCCTGAACCCAGCCCGAGGATCTGCTCAGCCGCGCTGGAGCCAAGGAGGGGTAGAAAGCTAAGAAGCTTGATCTCCTACGGGGGTTAGCAAATGCGGGGAATGCTACGCACACAATCGTAGCCCCCTGCTGCAAAGAAGGTTCACAAGATCAGCAACTTCACCTACAGAATCCCGGTCTATCTGCCGCAGTGGAGGGGTCCTTGGCACATGAACCCTGTGATGGGAATCTTACAGATCTGTTTCAAACAGTAACTAAACCTACTCCCCTAGATTGTACTCCCGGTGTTGAGGACAAATTATAGACTTCTCCTATTATAAATACTCCTAATACCTCAAAGACCCCTAACACCTCAACTAATACACCCAGAAGGGGGCTTAAACGAGGTCGAGGTCAGGGGCGAAAAAAGAAAACTGGAGTAAGCAAAGCCGGGTCCCGGAGGGGGGTGCAGAGGTCCGAAAAGGGGTCAACACACCATCTAAGAATAAATCATCTTTTTTTAATACAGAACTCAAGTCTAAATACACTAACATGAAGAGTAAAACTAAGGTGAAGGCTAAAGACTCTAAAACAGTGCTCCCCACAGGCTCAAGAATTACCCCTTCACTTCGCTCCTACTTCAAGGTCGTTCCTCAGATTTTACATCTCTCTGAAGAGATCGACGATACGGATATGGCATCGGTCCCAGAGGCCAGTTCCTCCACTCATAGCCAACCTTTCGTGCCAGTAGATACACCGCCACTGGGGGTGAAAGATGCAGCTGAGAAGAGCTCTAGTCAGATTATTGAAAATGTTGTAACTACCGGTCTAGCAGGGGACTTGCAAGGTCTACATGATCTAGAGATAGAACAACAGCCTGTGCAGTCTGTGCAGCTTGAGCAATCTCCGCCACAATCTTCATCTGTGATAGTGCAGAGTTTACCCCTAGTCCCGACTACAGAGCTGGCCGAGGAGGCCGAAGAGATAGATTTTCTTGAACTAGGAGGCGCATCTGGGGGCTGTAGATATAGAAACTTCTTCTGCTCTACTTGATTTTAACTTATTACTGGTCCCTTCTTCTCCTTCTCCGATGACGGCTGTATCCGTTCTGGAGATGTTTTCGGCCCTTACCCTGGAGATAAGAAAGGGATTCGCGGAATCATCTGCTAATCAATTAGAGTTTAGAAACTACTGTGAAACGCTTGATAATAAAATTGAAGGGCTCACTATAAGAACCGGAGTGCTAGAGGAAACGGTTGGTGCGCACTCAATTTATTTGACCCAAGCGAAAGTGGACATTCAGAAACTTACAAGGGAAGATCTGGCTCTCAGCGAGAGGATGGAGACTCTTGAAAATAATGCAAGACGGGGAAACATTCGAATCCTGAATGTTCCTGAAGGATCTGAAGGGTCAGATATTAAACAATACATAGTGTACTCTAAGCTCAGGGATTCCTTCAGTAGAGACACAATCAAAGAATTGTCGGCTGACATTCAGAGGATTCACAGGGATCCCTTTAAACTGAACCCCCAGAGGTCCAAACCTCGTAAAATCTTGGTTAATTTTCACACTTACCTTTTGAAGGAGCGTATCCTAAATATGGCTTTGAAACAAAAGTCTTTGGCTGGGAAGGGTTTTACTTTTTTGATAAGATCAGACCTTTCTAGAGTTACACTTTAAAAGCAATAGAAATTTGGGAGGCACCTGGATGCCTTTAGAAAATTAGGTGCAACAGCTCAGCTCATGTTTCCGGCAGCCCTTAAAGTAATGTACAATAATAAGATGTTTAACATCAGGTCTGTACAAGCAGCCGATGAGCTACTAATGGAACTGGGCAAGGGGGCACGTAAGGTATAACATCATGCACCTATAACTCCACCTTACGTATTTAAGGAGACCTCCCATTTAATTCTCTATTTTGATCTGGAAATCTAGACGTTGACGTAGCTTTTCTCTTCTTACTTAAGCGCACTAGTTAACATGATTACAGTCTTAGTTATTCTCTTTCACTCTTCATTTGTCATTTGAGAAGAAGGCGGGTGATCTTTCTTGCCGGGAGTCAATCGGTGGGGCACTATCTACTGGACATTGTTCCGGTTAGATATTGCAAGGGTTTTTCACGGGGGGCTCACACCTTGGGTGGGTGAGTGCTGAGGGGTGGCAAAAATATAAAAAAGTCCTCAATAACCTAAATAGTAGTTTAAGGAATGGTAATTCACACATTATACACAATTTTTGTAATGAAGTCATGAATGTGGTCATAAAAAGCTTTTTTTGGTATAGTATTTTTAGTCTTCTTGGCTTGCTGGATGAGAGATGAGTAGTGTTGGGTTCTTCTCCTGGAACGTCAACTGCCTCCGCACCAAGCCCCGAGCCAACCGAATTTTACAATATCTGAAGGACTTGGATGTGCAGGTTGTGGTGTTGCAGGAGACCCATTTAACTCATAGTGAATTGATTGCACTTACCAAGAAGAATAGATGGATCGACTTTGTGGTATCTACCACTCAAACATCTCATATTAGGGGGGTGGCGATTATTTTTAAAAAGGAGCTAAAGCTAAGCTGGTTTCGCAGGCTGTAGATTCGCCATGGCATCAGCCCTCATGGTTGGGTTTTTAGTTACAATCGTGGGCTATTATGGCCCGAACCAGGATGACCCTTCTTGTCTGGAAACCGTTTTTTCGCAGTTACTTTCCGTTTCAGGCCCTATAATACTAGCCGGCGATTTTAACATCGTATTGGATCCCGTCTTGGACAAGTCTCCTAATAATCGATCTTTGGTTTTGTCCAAGACTAGATCCTTCCTATTGGACGCTAGGAGGCAGTATGGGTTTGTCGATGTCTGGCGACAAAGGTCGGGACAACAACAAGGGGTTTCTTTTCGGAACCTCAAATACCATCACAAGTCAAGGATTGACTTTATTTTAATAAGTCAAAGACTGGTTGATTCTGTTAAAACAATAGACTACCTCCCGTCTCACCTTTCAGACCATTCTGCGGTTAAATTGGAATTAGGTCTCCGTATTAAGAAACCCCCGAGTACGTGGTCCTTTGATCGCCCTCTCCATACCAATGATGAGGATATCTTATATCTTAAGTCAGAGACTCAGAACTTCTTTCTATTAAACAACGGATCTGCCTTAAATAGAATTATCTGGGGACTCGTTTAAGGCTACCTTGAGAGGGCTTATCACAGCTAAAATTGCCTATCGTAGGAAGCAATATAACGAAAAGATTTCTTCCATTGAAGCAGAAATGGCTCGTATTCAACACATCATTGATATCAATTGTACAGCTTCAGGGTCTATTTTAGATCCTCTTCATAATCAACTGTTGATTCTAAAAGGAAGCCTGGCTTCGATCTTAAATCTGAGGGTTCAACAAAGATGGGAAGCCAGTAAATTGGCGCATTTCGAATATGGTGAAGGCGCTGGTAAATTACTGGCTTGGAAGACCAAAGTAGATCAGGTCCGTAATAACATAGCATCTATAAAAATAGGAAATAACAACTTTACTTCAGATGATGAAATTAGGAGGGTTTTTAGGGAATTCTTCCAAGATATATATCAAGAAGAAAAGGTAATTACTGCTGAGGCTATTAAGAGCTGGTTGAGTAACATCACTTTACCCTCTTTTTCCTTTGAACAATCGCAATATTTGGATAATCCCATTACAGAGGATGAGGTGAAATCTGCCATTAGGAAGGGTAAGAAGGGGAAGGCATCCGGACCAGATGGGCTGCCAGCTGAGTTATATAAACTCCTGGAGTCAGAAATCGTTCCCTTCCTCACTATTCTGTTTAATCAAATCCTTTTAGAAGGAATGCTTCCTCCGATATCATGGGATAATACCTCTATTACCCTTATTTTAAAACCGGGTAAACCTAAGGAGGCCTGTGGATCGTATAGGCCGATCTCTATTTTGAATGTGGACTATAAAATCTTCACCACAGTTCCATCTACTAGATTAGCCTCTATCGCGCCCTCTGTTCTTCATTCGGATCAGAAGATATTCCTGAAAGGGAGACAACTTTATGAATTAACTTATGATTTAATTGGCGCCATAGATAAGGCAATAACCAGTAATCTCCCATTGGCCGCCCTCACGCTGGATGCAACCAAGGCTTTCGACAGGGCCAATTGGGTGTACCTGTCAGAAGCCTTGGCCAAGTTTGGTGTGGGGGAAAGGTTCCGTAGGGTGATAGGCCTGTTATACAGCAATCCATCTGCGTGCCTTCTTGTTAATGGTGACCTTTCGAACCCCTTTTCCATCTCTAGGGGAACCAGACAGGGATGCCCGCTCTCTCCCTTGCTTTTTGATTTTTACATTGAGCCCTTCGCGCAACATCTAAGGGAGGAAGTGACCATCAAACCTTTTTCTTATCAAGGTTGGATGAGGAAGGTAGCATTATATGCAGACGACGTGCAGATGATACATATAAGGTATGTATCATACTAAGCAAATAGAAGTTTTAAATATTCTGTTAAAATGAATAAATGTTTTTGGTACAGCATTAGATAATTCAATTATGTGTTCGTCTTACAGGTTATATTTCAGATGGAAATTGACATTATGAAACAATGTGTGGATGGGGGCGTGGCTTGGCGCGCAATGGCGACGGACGTGGCAGGGTAGAGCTCCGTTCTGAGCTCCCCTTCCCGAGGCAGTTACTCCGTCAATATTATCCTGCTTGGGACACAGCGGTGGGCAGACCTGGAGACAACCCCCGCAGACGCCTTGACCGAGTTTGCAGCGCCTCACCAGCCGGGAACCGCACCGGTGGAAACGGAGTCCCTGCGGCCGCACTGGTCGGACCCTACTCCGGGGTGACTGACTAGGCGAGGCCGAGGCTTTGGCTGACACGTCAGGCCCGACGACGCAACTTTCTCAGCGCGAACAGGTCGGACATAGCCGAGTGTCCCTCCTTTACACCTGCTGTCTTGCCGCTATCCGTTGCATCTGCACGGGCACACGAGCATCTGCGAGACGACTGGTGCGGGGGAGGCGCCTCCCCGCGACGGACGATCTGAGGGAGGACACTGCACCCTGCGGATTGCAAATTGAACGACCGGGGAATGCCGGAGGGCTGTCTTGGGCCCCGACCCCCGCGGAGCTAAGGAACCTCGACCCAACTTCCTCAGACCGCCAATAGAGACAGCGCCGGAAGAAGAGAGGCTCCAGCCACCCCTTGGGCTGTACGCTCGAGTGACCGATCCTGGAGGCGGTGGGGAGCTGGAGAGTGACGCGGGCGACGCCTCGGCCTTGCCGGCCGCCATCAACACAGACGCACGCCACGGGTAAGGAGGCTGGGCACGCTGGCGGAGGGCGCCGGGGAGGCAATTGCGAATAACCGACCCCTGCCACAGCGGCGCTGCCGCCTGGAGGTCTCCTGCGCGCTCCCCCGCCTGCCAGCAGTAGCCACACGCTGAAAATTCAGGCGAGCCCACTCGATCGCCTCACTCGCTGGCTGGGTGAGGTGGGCATGCATCTACAAGCACGCACCTGTGGGGAATCACAAGACCTTCTCTGAGAGCACCTCCTTGGCGTGTCGAGGCGCTACCCCGCGACGCCACCCCGCTGGGTGAGCGCTCCCCCCGCTTGAACTACCGATCTCCACACACCCACTGGGACACTGCCACTGGTGAAGCTGCTTGCGGAGCGAACTCTGAGTGACTGATTCTTTGCTACTCCTGGCGCACCTGAATACATCTGGGGCCTGAGGTATATGTGGCAAGCCCTTGATAACGCCGCTATCGAGTTCCGCCTCTGGACACGGTTCAGTGACCCTCACGAAGATTGACGATCTAGCGCCCTAACCACTCACAAGCGTTCATTGTGACGCTGTATTCTCTGCCTAAGCACATCGCCATAGACGACGTCTCCTTGCCGTGTCTCGCTCATGTCTGGGGGAGTGAGGACACGTACGGGCACGGGTGGCACGTCACTTAAAGGGAAACAATCCAAATCACCACCTAAGATGGATTTTGACGCTGTGACGTCGAAATTAGACAATGTACTTGCCATAATGGAACGCCTGGAAGCGTCTCTACAACAGACTCGTACCTCCCTGGAGGCTAAGATAGATAGTGTGGCGATTGACCTGACCCATCTGAGAGCTGATCATAAAATGTTACAGGATCGTACTAAGACACTGGAGGGCTCGATGGCTGCACTTGAACCCCGAGTGAATCAGACGGAGAAACATGTCTGCGACCTCCTGAACAGGGTGGAATTCCTGGTAGAGCGGGCGGAGGACGCGGAAGGGCGGGCGAGACGGAACAACATAAGGCTCGTGGGCATACCGGAGAAGTGGGAGGGGACAGACCCCACAGGACACGTGGAAGACTGGCTCAAGGGCCTTCTGCCGGAGGGTGGGTTGTCGCCGTATTTCGTGGTGGAGAGAGCACATCGTGTCCCTACCAGACCCCTCCACCAGGGCTCCAACCCCAGACCACTGATCCTCCGTGTCCTCAACTACAGAGACCGGGACACTATTCTACGCGAGTCCAGGAAACTTGGAGATATCCGGATTGATAACACCACAGTGATGTTCTTCCCGGACTACACCATCCAGGTACAGAGACA
The DNA here is from genome assembly GCF_964263255.1 of Lissotriton vulgaris. Classification (NCBI taxonomy): domain Eukaryota; kingdom Metazoa; phylum Chordata; class Amphibia; order Caudata; family Salamandridae; genus Lissotriton; species Lissotriton vulgaris. Next base: position 1,436,204,432 of record NC_141695.1, on the reverse strand, counting down.
GAGACACTCCTTCATGGCGGCGAAGCGCAGGCTGAGGCAATTGGGCCTTAAATACTCTCTCCTCTTTCCGGCTCGACTGCGGGTAGTGGCACAGGACAAAATGCACTTCTTCACGGATCCCGAAGAGGTTGAGGCCTGGCTGGATGGCGGGGTGGAGGGGACGCCCAGGAAAACCAAGGGCACCGCCACGATACCGCGCGCCAGGGGGCAGAGACGATGACGTCGACACAAATCGCCCACGCCACATCGCTCACAGGAGGCAACTGCATGCTCCCCCCCCCGGCGGACCAGATTCTGCAAGAACAACGGGACGCACTGTGCAAAGTATCAGAGATCAGCAGCTCCCCGACGCCATCCTCCGCACCACATACCAGCCCACGAGCTTTCCCCAGCGACGACGAAGCCATTTATGGTTTGCCGGACTCTCAACAATCCGCCGATCTCCCAGACATTACCCCACAAACGGCGGAACTCTTGGCCTGAGGAGAGACTGCCGGGACTTCTATCCTCGAAGACTTGCAGCGGCTGGCTTCAATGACACGACCCTGACACACCACTGTCTACCAGAGGTTTGTTGGGTGAGGGTGAGATCCCTTTGCTTTACGAACACTGGCATCAACGAGACGCAGCGAGTAATCCCTTGCACCCATCCTACACGTTTGGCAAGAGCCAATAGCACCCTTTTTCTACTACTTGGGCTACCCCCCTGGTGGAACTGTGTGTACACTGCTTGCTAATGACCTGTACCTTCCACACTGCCTCTCCTACATCGTGTGACTGTGAGTGGGTCTATATTCCTTTTCAACTTGATGGGTTGGCTGCAGGAGACGCCCACCAGCTGTGGCAAGCATTCCACGGCCTGGGATGGGCGGCAAAGACCCCCCTCCCCCCTGTCCCTTGTCCCTTTCTTTCCTTCTCTATTGTGAACCATATTACCTTGTCGCTATTGCTACTAACCACTTACCACCCCCTAGACTCGCATAGCTTCTTTAACTCACTAGAGTGTTTGGACGGCGACATGTTGCGGAGCGACCTTTTGGAATTTGTTATTATTTAGCATTGTTTGAATTGTATGCCTTTTATCCCAACCTCACCCTTAAGGAACTGCCTGGGTTCCTCCTGTATGTAACAATACCTGTGTCTGAACTGGGCAGTGGAGGGAGGCCGAGGGACCAGTGGGGGTGCGCGCCTGTGGGGTGGGGGGGTGGACCTGGAGGGTGGCTCTCGCACAGGCGTTGACTATGGCTGAAATCAAGATATGTACGTGGAATGTTAGGGGCATGCATACACCGTCGAGGCGCTATCAGATATACTCCTACTTGAAACGCCATAAATTTCATGTAGCACTACTACAGGAGACGCAATTAAACAAGACTGAGGTACACGCACTGCGCCGCAGATGGCGCGGACAGCTTTACGCCACTGAGGATTCCTCATTTGCTCGTAGGGCGCTCCTGTGGATCAGCCTGGGTACCCCATGGGCGATCATGGACACACAGATAGACACTGAGGGTACATACATGGTGGTTCGAGGCAGGCTCGATGGACACCCTGTGGTACTGGCCTCGTACTCCCCAAATACTGAGCAGAGCACCTTCTTTGCTCGCCTCTCAACGGCGCTAGCAGCTTGGCATGGGATTCCGTGGGTCCTAGGGGGCGACTACAACTGTGTTTTAGATGTAAGCCTGGATAGGTCCTCCGCACCCCCTGCTAATGCCCAAACACAAACTACTACGAAGACCCTCATCAACTGGGCCACGCAATGGGACCTACACGATGCATGGAGGATACGAAATCCAACAACACGGACCTATTACTACTGGTCGGGTGCGCATGCCTTACATGTGCGTTTAGACCGATACATGATCACCCCATATCTTCTCCCACTGGTCACAGACACGCAATATATGGGCCGCACACATGCAGATCATAAACCCCACACGCTGACTATCGCATGGGAACGTCCACACCCCCCTATTCCCACTTGGCGCCTCCAACCGGACCTCCTATTAGACGCGAACTTTCGCGACTCCCTACTCACACAAATAGCTCAGTACTTTGAGCTTAATGTTGGTGAGGCATCTTCCCCCCAGGTAGGGTGGGACGCATTCAAGGTGGTAACACTGGGACATTGTTTGGGCACACAGGGGCACATGCGACGACAGTTAGAAGACGACCTTACGCGACTGGAGACTGAACTGCTGGGCCCTGAATGGGAATCGGTGGGGGGTGCGGATGATCGCCTCACGGCGACCAGAGCGGAACATGATCGCCTCCTGGAACTCTTGCGAAACATAAATTTCGCGGCGCACTCTGCTTGTGTGCATCGACAGGGTGACAGACCTGGCAAGCTGCTGACCTGGCTAATTGCGCGAGAAGACCGCACGACTCCTATTTCAGTGATACAGACAGAGGAGGGCAGCTTCCTTTACACAGAGCGCCGCATACATGAAGCATTCATAAACCATTATTCGGAGTTATATTGCTCCCGGCTGAGTCTCCCACTGCCTAACATAACCGAGTATCTCGCGCCCATACATCTGCCCGTCTTAACGGCTGCGCAGCAGGATGACCTCGGAGCACCACTGGATCCAGAGGAACTCCGCAACACGATTTTCAACCTCTCGAATGGCAATCGCCGGGCCCTGATGGCTTGCCGGCCGAATTCTACAAGGCCGGCTCGGACATCCTCCTTCCGCAACTGATAAAAATGTACAATGCAGCCACGGACGACTTCTCCCTTCCCCCGACGCTTAATGAAGCCACCCTCGTATCCTTACTCAAGCCAGATAAAGATGGCAAACGATTGGGTTCCTACCGTCCCCTGGCACTTCTCAATACAGATTATAAAATACTTGCTTCCACACTGGCCCAAAGACTGGCACCTCTAGTACCTACCCTAGTACACCATGACCAGAACGGTTTTGTACCAACACGCCACACCTCCTATAACATCCGTTGTCTATTCCGCATACAAGAATACGCTACACTCCAATGGCCATGCGCTGGCTGTCTAGTGCTGGACCTGGAGAAAGCATTTGATTCGGTGTTGTGGCCATACTTACGGGCAGTCATGAACAAATTCGAATTGGGGGACGACTACGAGACCATGGTTGGACTATTATACCGTAGACCCACAGTTCACGTCCGTACGGGTGCACTGCTCCTCTGACCTCATTTGTGTGCAGAGGGGCACCAGACAGGGCTGCCCCCTATCGCCCTTGCTATTCTCCCTGGCTGTGGAACCTCTGGCCGCAATACTCAGGTCCCGAGGCGCAGAGTGGGGTATACCGATGGCGGATGACCTCCATGCGGTATCACTATATGCGGACGATCTCCTCCTCTATATTAAAGATCTAACTGATATCCCAGCGTCCCTTGCTGACATTTTTCACACCTTTGAAAATATGGCGGGATTAAAGGTTAATTGGGCTATATCAGGGGCCTATTCCTTTGGCCCGGATGCACCCGAGTGCGAAATATCCCTGGGTGGTGAAAATTACAGTGGTATCCCATGACATTCAGATACCTAGGTATCCACATTTACCGAAACCTTCCGGATATCTTAGAGGGAAACCTGATGCGGGCGATTTCATCCATCCGGTCGCAAATAGGGTTCTGGAAAACTCTACCGCTAAACGTTCCCAGCCGAGTTGCCTTGACAAAAATGATAGTCCTACCCAGGCTATTGTATTATTTCGCAAATATCCCATCCTACGTCCCCAATCGGGTGTTCCGGGAACTCGAAGTTCTGCTTCGTGACCTGATCTGGAATACAGGCCGGCCACGCATTGCGCTGACAAAGCTCTAAATGCCCCCCGACGCAGGAGGACTAGCAGTTCCTAACATGGAGCTCTATTACCTAGCGGCGCAGATGCAGTGGGTGTCGGGGTGGTAAAAACCTGGGGGACACGGCCACAGATACTGTTGTCTGGACTCTGCTGCAGGTCCATGTGCTGTTTCACCCATTGACCCGGACTCCTCGTCCCTCGCAGCTATATCTGGCAGTGGCGCGCAGATGTTTCCAACTCGGGCGACGGTACCGTATGCTCCAATACTCCCATTACTGGGCACCCCGACAACAACTGGGGCGCTGACGACGACAGTCCTAGACAGCTGGACCACTGCAGGAGTAGACACGCTGGGAGACCTATTCTCGGATGGCGCTCTCCTCCCCATTGCGAACCTTGCAGAGGACACGTCTCTCCCAGCTGGGCAGTTCCTATTACACGCGTCTCTCGTCCGTACACTGACTGCCGCCTGGGGCGACCTGTCCGAAGAGCCGCCCATGCACTACTTTATACAATACCTACAAGTTATGAGCAATGGCTCCCACATAATACACTGGCTAGCGCAGGCTCTCCTCATCCACACCCAACTTACTACCGCGCAGCTGAGAGACAAATGGGCGGCAGACCGAGGGAGGGATTGGTCAGACAAGGAGTGGGCGATGATACTGGCTGGACCGATCAATGTCCCGCGTAACCCTCGTTTCAAGATTATACAGCTCTACATACTACACCGAGCATACCTTACCCCGGACAAAATCAATAGATATTTCTCGGTAACAGACACTGCCTGCAGACGTTGCTCCTTGGTTGGGGCAGACCTCCTCCATATGCTCTGGCTATGTCCTGACCTCCAGCAGTATTGGGATGGGGTGACTGTGATACTCACGCAATGCACTAGCGAACGTGTGCCACGAACCTGGGAAGCCTGCCTACTGGGCCTCTATAGACGCACAAAGCTGAACAAAGTGCAGGCCCGGTACTGGGACCTTGGGCTGATCACGGCTAAGCGGCTGCTTACCAAGCGGTGGAAAGCCGACACTCCCCCACATATACGGCACTGGTGCCTATCTTTCACGAACTGGGCGCAAGCGGAGAGCACGGTCTGGCGCCGAGAGGAGACGGCAGGGCTCAGGAAATTCCCTATTGCACAACAATGGGATGATATCCTTCGATCCTTCCGACAGGCATGCCTGGAACAGGGGATTACGTAAAAGGGGCAGTGCCCCCACCCCGGTGCCGCCCTACACGGGAGACCATACGGTACACGCCTGTACCTGCCAACCCCCCCCTCACTTCTATGGCTTATCTCCGCCCTTCCCGCGCCCACACAATATCGCATGCCACATACCACACTAACCACCAACTGTGCTGCACCCATGTTCTGAAGAGCGTATGTTGCCTGTCTGATTGTTTAGCGATGACACTTTTAGTGCCCCTCACCCGCCCGCGCCCCCACATCTCTCGCTCTTGATGTGCACTCTGACCGGAGCCCCCCTCGTGCGCTGGGTCTTGGAGTCACACTCGATACGCCCTCATAGCGGGGAACACCCCCTTCTCATGTAGATACGTACACGAACCGCAAACTACACCCTCCTACCCGCCCATTAGACCGCTGTTGACACAACGACAACATGTATATTTCCATACACAAGGGCACACCCACACAGGCTCCCCTTCCCATTGATGCATACTTCCCATGTTACCGTTCTGCTGTTTTATTGTTACACTGGTCCCATTTTCTGTTTGACTGCGCGCCTTGAGGTTTGTTCCTAGACACATTACAACATGAGGCTTCTGAACGTAACAGTCTAAGTCGGAATGATCCCTACTGGACACCACCACCATCAACCACTCCTCCTGCTAGGATTGACATGCCACATAGACACTCACACATCAACTCACTTAAGATGTCGCACAGCTATATCCTCTATCATTCATGCATTGTGCCCAATTATCAGGCGGACCCCGCCGACGCACTTACCTATAGCACCCATTAGTAAGAAAGGGCCACTATCCGTATGGCGACATCGAGAACTGTCACCATAGTTCGGTGACCAAAGTAATACGTTAACAACAAAAATCATAAAATGGAAAACCTACAGGTCTGTATAGTTATACCACTACCTATTATGCTCAATGTACAATGTTGCCATAAAACTACATACGCCGCCGAACCTCAGGGCTGTCGGCCTTGAGGCTGTGTTCAACAGATTAAATTTATCCGATTATTGACTGACGCGGCTGGCCCGGAGGGGTTGTAAGCTAACCGCTGTGTATTGTACATTTTGAAAAATAAAGGTTTTTCAAAACAAAAATAAAACAAAAAAAATGAAACAATGTGTGGATGGACCAGTTAATTCACTTCCAACGTTTGATTGTGCAATAATTATTGACCATATTGGTAATTAAATACTATCATATTGCTTTTTCCCCTGTATGCAATATATGTTTGCATTGAAACTTCATATTATATAGTACGGAGAGTTCCCTCAGAAGTTTATTTTGCTAGGATAAAACTGTAGTATGCTATAGTGCAGTGTTTAAAAGTTGCTAGGATTAAGTACTTCATATTTGAAAGTTCTATGAATATCTGAATAAAGTGTGATCACATCCGAAAGATGGCATTGGTCAACTGTCTCATGGTGTTCCCTGTTTTAGAGAATAAGTGGGTAGTTTGTAATTTTTTAAAACTTTTTTTAACCTTTTCTACTGCAATGAAATTAGTTGGGTGTCGAAGAATAGTTTGAACAGACAAATGGAGGTCTGGAGAAATGTGAACAATAAAAAAAGTGAAACTGAATTGAATTATATCTTCATGGACTTTATTACGATTTCAGGAATGTGAATTTGGATGTTAAAGAAAATAAATGCTATTTGCCATTAGCGAGTTTAAACTAACCAGTTAGTACTGCATTTCTCCTGTCACAAGATGACGGGATGAGGATCTGTAGTAGCTGTTGCCTTAGAGGCTTCATCGAAACTTTAAAGGAAATACAGATGCTGAATGCAGGAGCTTTCTAGAGCATTAGCTACTATTGTAAATCATTTGATGTAAAACGTTTGACATAGCTCTATCTACATTATTACAATGATTTTTCAATTAGCAATGTATAAAACAGGTTTACAAGTGACTCAGTTTATAATTAGAATTCATTAGCCACTAAACAGTAAAAAGGTGATGGTCATCACTTTATTAATTTAAAGTAAAAGTAATGCATCACACATTTTAAGCTGAAATAAAACACAGCATTGCACGTTATAAGAACGAATGCTGCTGAGGTCCTTATCAGCATGGGCAGATCCCAATACCCTATCTGTAAAAGCACATGTGCCGGTTTCTGGTGCCACAAGAAACGGACATTTTTTTTGTAATGCATCCCCTGTCTGGGAATCAGACAACACAGATGGTAAGCTGGGACAGACGGCCAACGAAAAGCTACTAAATAGGTCTATTGACAAATACCAGAAGAGGTTGGTGCGCCTGAATTTGGCTGCACGTTTTGTGTTTTACTTGAGGTTCATACATTTCAGAGGCAAATATGTAAAGCAAAACTGAAAGCCTATTTAAGACCAGGTCTATCCACTTAATTGCTACTTACCACATGCACTATTATGTGCAGCTGGGCACACAAACATCTTATTACTTATAGAAATATGTCATGACTTTAGCGCCACTACTCACACAGTGCATCACAACAAATTCAAAGGAGTAAAAAGTGGGACTGAGATGCAAACAATGTTAATTCTTATTTCATCAGTGACTGATAAGAGATGCCCTTAACCTCTTAATTTAGTATTTCTTGTAATTCATTTTTTATTATTTTATTTCACACCAATATGCGGTTATACATTTAATGATAGAACTGGTGGCTACTATAGTCGGAGTAGTCGCTCTACTGTCAGAAGTGTTCAGTCCTAACCTCAGCAGGAATTTAGAAGTGACAATTCAGAGGTTTATATTCAACAAAATGCAAAAATTCAGAGTTATAGTACCAGAAACCAACCTTCAGCTGTTGTTCAGTCCCCATGTGCAAGTGAAGGGTTCTAACACAAATGTCCAAATAATTATAGTTTATACCCAAGTCCTGCACTACGTTCAGTGATGCAAGGCAATTATGAACTGTGAAGTAGCGCTTTAAGGGTGGACAAGAAGGAATCAATCAGTTTAAGCAATATAACACACTTACTTGGTTTCAGTTATTTGAGGCTCTGGTGAACCACTAATTCACTTTCTTTATCTGCAATGTTAGTATTCGGTTCTCAGAGCAAAATTAGAACACATGGAGCAGAACAAACATCCCGAGTGCCAATCAGAGGAGAGTCAAAATTAAATAATATTTTTTTAAACATGTTCGTCATTAAGATGCTGGCAACAGAGAAGGTGCAGATTACTGGAATATTAAAGCACCAAGCCTTGCAATGTGCAACTGTTTGTGATATGCAAAGGGATGCATATGCCATGGGATTAATTTCAGTCAGTGAGTCACCTGCACATTAATATTTGTTTTTCTCAATATAAGGCTCACTGTGTAGCAAAACAATCATTGCACTGTTCATCAAAAGACTTAATGTCGACTACCACATCCCCTGAAATAGTCAATTTCATACCTCGAAACATGGGACACCGCATCCACCAGGACCATTTCAAACTCGCGGGTGAATTCAGGACCTTTTCTTTTGCTATTCTGGATGACATCATTGGCCAAGTAGAGGAATGTCAGCTTCCGACTAGATTTCGCTGAAAGCCAATAAAACATTTGTGGTGGTTTAAAAAAAGTGTCTCATTTTACCGAGATGGACATTTATAACTTTTCACTACAGTGCAGCAAGGTTCCAAAGTCAACTAGAAGCATCAGAGCAGCAAGAAACAGATTTGTTTTAAAATAAATATTTCACAAAAAGGTCTTAAAGAATCAAAGTATACACATATATATTAAGAGTAAATGTACGATCCCATCCTCAATGTGCAACTGTCCGAGTTGCCCAGTAGAAAGTAAAGATTCTGCAGAGGCTACAACATCATATTGTAAAAACAAAATCCATTAACAAACATTATTGCACTATTAATGTAATAATTAAAATATATTACGCTTTTGAGATTTACAAACTGATAACAAAAACTGTAACAAGCAACTGGAGAAAAGCCGCTTTGGATATGTAGGGGAAAAGCTTTGGAAATGGGGAAAGCAAACTAAAATTATGATTTCTGAGAACATCAGATGCTGGCTGGGAAAGGCAAATAAGACTGTCCTGAATTCGAAAATCGAATTTTATAACTAACCAGTTTAGTCACCTATTCATATAAAATCTCAAATTACTTTGCTCATCATTACTTTTTCAAATCCCAAGTGATTTCCCCAGAACTTTGTTTTATGAAAATTAAACAGCAAATCATTTATATCCTATCCTTCAACAAGATTGTAAGCATAAGGATACCAAATTCGATTTTTAGGTCTTGAACACCTAAAAGCTTTTAGCTTTCTGGTTGTAAAATACCTAGTATGGCTATACCAGGTATTATAGTGGGTTTAGAGCCCACCCGCTGCTTCCATTAGTTAGCTTTCTAGTCACTTTTATTTCCTTGCTCCTTACTCATGGCTTTTCTAGTCTATTTTGTGTTTGTCCTCCTGCTGGTCCTCTAGAAGCATAACAAATACTCACCTTCAGTATCTCTTGCGATGACGGTAAGCCAGTGACTAAGATTTTATTAAGGTTCCTTGTATTAAAAAATGTAAAAATAAACAAACACTCGTCAAAGAGGATTCCCTATGGTTATCTGAAAACTTTGGACATACTATATTTTGCCACAAGAGAGCCCAATAAAACCTAGGAAATGTGTGCCTTGAAATCCAGGCACTGGGAGTCATACCAAGAGGTATAATTTGCTTTGCTTACACATAATGATTCTGCTAACCATAATGCAGGAATAGACACGCACCTCATTTAGTCTGGTTTGGATCAATGCAATTATACTTAAATAAATCATTAAATCAGCATGGTTAAACTTTATTAGCATGGTTGGCAAAATAGAAGTTGGTACTGCTCAAGATAAGGTTTCTGAATATATAGAAGGTCATGCCACTAGATCAGATAACAGACTGTTGATTTGAATGAATAATTTGCTCATTACTGTAGAAAGTTTTCATGAAGGCTTTGTTATGAAAATCATTAATTGTTTAGGCAATAATAATATGATTTTGTATATGAATCTCCCTCAGCAACAATCTATAATGGATGCTTGCATTAGGAATTTCAAATGATTATTTGGATTTTAAGAATGATGGATTTCTTGATAGATAACTGGTGTGTTTCACTTAGATATGTTTAATATATATCTTACTTCTTTCGAAAATATAATAAAGTAAAATGTGACTAATTAAGTCCTTTATCAAGGGCACGAAGACATTATTGGAAATATAGACAAAGAGCTAAAAGATAAAAAGGAGTATACACGTTTTCTGACAAAGCAAAAGGCACCCTATAGGGATAAATAACAGTTACATACTTTGAAAGGATAGAAGTAGGAACGATCCTTCTGGTCAATTTTACCAATATTGAATGCAACTTTTGAACATGATTAAATATGGCTCGGAGTTTGATGAGATTAAGAGATCAATTAATTCTAAAAATATTTCAAGTGCCCAAGGTCCATACCGCAGCACTATGTCCATAATCAAAAACAATCTAGAACTAAAGGTAAAAATCTTGGTTTATGTTTTCAGATTTAGTCCTTATTCAAAAGTGCCAAGTTTACAATGGTTTAAGTGATAGTCCCCACGTAAAACTAGAACTACCATTCAGGCAACAAGGCGGTAATCATTAAGGCAGTGATTGTTTAATTGCCCTTTTACAATGAAATGGGGGTTGGGAGCACACTGCCTTACAGTCCCAGCACAGTTCGCCCCTTTGCATCCTGGTAAATACAGTACACAGTTCAAACTTACTTCAAAATTAGCTGGAGTTTTTCACCAAAGTTGGTGCAGACATTGTTGTATCTCTCTAGACGCGTGTTTCTGGGTTGAGCCTGTCTTCAGTAGAGAGCAGCAGTATTAAAGAGCAAAGAAAAATCCTCTGGGGTGCTGTAAATGCTGCCAAGTTTCTCTCAGGTCACAGTACCACTCACAGGCACACAGGTGCATCTCCAAAGCTGGTCAGCTTGCTGGCTCAACCGAGAAACACGTGTCTAGAGATATACACCAATGTCTGCACCAATGTTGGTGAAACCTCCAGCTAATTTTGAAGTAAGTTTGAACTGTATACTGCATTTACCAGGATGCAAAGGGGCGAACTGTGCTGGGACTGTCAGGCAGTGTGCTCCCAACCCCCATTCTGCCCTTTTACAATGTATGGGTAAATGTTTTCCTGCTGCCTTCACTAGTGTGCGTTGATCCTATTAGATCTGTTGGTAGCCTTCAATACCATAAATCACTAGATTCAGATTTGGCACCTGGCAGAAATCAGATTTTAAGGCTCAGCCTAAAACTGTTACATGGCTTTCTCTCTCAGAGAGAACTTTCAGTGGTTTAGGGGGCCTTGGCTTCAAAGTCTTTCACTTTATCCTGTGGGTTCTACAGGGCTCATCACTGAGCCCCACATTCTTTAATATCTATGTGGCCATCTTGACAAAACAAATTCTATCCTTCGTCTTTGCTCCTGTAGCACACACAGACAACACACATTTTTAATAATGTTATAGAGATGGGCAAACGTTTCCTAGCTGTATGGAGGAAATTGTGCAATGGATGAATGTAAATATCCTGATGCTCAATTAGCAAAAACTGAGTAGAGAGAGGGGTGTAGAGAGAGGGGTGTAGAGAGAGGGGTGTAGAGAGAGGGGTGTAGAGAGAGAGGGGTGTAGAGAGAGAGGGGTGTAGAGAGAGAGAGAGAGGTGTAGAGAGAGAGAGAGGTGTAGAGAGAGAGAGGTGTAGAGAGAGAGAGAGAGAGAGAGAGAGGTGTAGAGAGAGAGGGGTGTAGAGAGAGAGAGAGAGGGGTGTAGAGAGAGAGAGAGAGAGAGAGAGAGAGAGAGGGGTGTAGAGAGAGTTAAGGAAGTCCTTTATCTAAGATGACTTATTCATTACACTTCCTTAATTCACAAAGAAAACGCAAGAATATATCTTCACATTACCATACATTGAAAACGTTTTAAAGTATGTGCTTGCAACAAAGTGTAAACCGATCAGTGGCCTGTTCGCTCACACTACAGATTTTACGTTTATTCTCCTTGCCTGCGACCAGAGGATGTCTGTTATAAGAAGGTGTTTGATAAAGCCTTGCAGTGATCTGCTGGATAACATGCTCTGGCATTGAGGGGAGGAGGGCGGGGGAGCGGATTCCGGATCAAAAGCAGCTGGGGTGTTGTGTGTAAACAAAAAGCTTTCGGCATTGCGTGGTGGAGGGGCGGGGGAGCGGATTCCTTTGAAGTGTGAGTGGGGAGAGAGGCTCACAGGCTGCCAAATGGTGTTCGATGTGCACGCGCCTGCAATCACACACTGTAGGCAATCCACCTGCTTGTGAGCATTTTTGAATGCCCCTTTACATAAGTCTCGCTGGTGACGCATACACGTTATCCCAGCGAGACCTAAAAAAACGAATAGGCGTTTCCCAGTGGAAATTTGCATTCCGATAGTTTCAGCAAGAATGTGCGGGGGGAGAGAAATATATGTATTGTATTAAACTTTAATGCATTTATTATATTCTTAAATGGAAATAAGCCGAGATACGTGCATTTTTCAGAGTTTTTCTCCTCCAGAATTGTCCAATACTGCGTACAGGAAATAGAACAATGCAAATTATGCCTGGCATGTCAATAAAAAAAAAAAAAAAGACAAAAACAGACCATTGGCCAGGAAACGACCTGACAAAGCAACGCCAAGCACTGCCATTTCTACAGAGCTTTAACTCGCCATATTAAGGGAACCAAGGACTGGGCGAGAAGTGAGAGGGGAATGCCAGCAGGAAGGAAGGGTGTGGCAAATGGTGAGCACTTTTGCGGCTGCTTTGATGTTCTCAGTGGCCACGCGGCTCCCTGAGAACATCAAAGCGGCCGCAAAATTGCTCCCAAAGGCTGAAGGCGGACAAATGGTGTGCGCGCCCGGCGCACATGCACTGTACCTGATCCGCCTGCAGACTTTGGGAGCATTTTTGAAAGTCCCTACTTAATTCTTGCAAAGCATCGCTTACGTGATGGCTATAGCGAGACCTAAAAAAAAAGGTCTTGGTTATCTCAAGACCTAATTAGAGGACCAATTCTTAAATTAAGTCACAAAAGTGCACCTATGGTATAGGTCCTGGCAGTAGTGCGGATTTATCGCCGTCATGAATTCACAATAATTTACATAAGTACTCCAGGAAATTGTACTCCTAGAAAATATTTACAAACTGCATTTTAGTACAAGTAAATATGCATTTGTAGATTTGCTCAAGTAAATTTTCACGCCAAACACTTTTTTCCCCCAACCTTGGAAGAAATGTACTTTTGCCCTTGCCTGGAGTATATTTTCAACCTCTCTCAGAAAAGGGGAAGATTAGAGAACAGCTGGTAAAAACCACTAAAACATGCAAGTTAGTAGGTTTGCACAGACTCAAAAGTGTGTTTCAACTCTGGAACTATTGCTTAACACTACCTCCAGCCCCAGCATGTAGATCTGTGGAAAAGTGTCAAAATAAGGGAATTTGTAGAATTCAAACCCTCCTATATATTAGCCCTGGCATAATCAGGGAAGCTATTATCAAAGTTCTTATATAATGAGATTACTGCCATAATTTGTCGCTGCATTACTTGGTACCAAAGGGACAAGTGGATCTTATTACAGCACAATTAGATTTAGGAAGCAACCTGTCCCATGGACAAGTAGATATTTTATAAAATTCTACATCCCTGTGTACAGTAGGCACTAGCGCCAAGATGCAATTGGCATTCACGTGCTCTAGAAAAATTATCAATAACAGGATCAAGATAATCAATAGAAGATGAATGCTTCTACCTTCAGCTTTTGTCAGAAACACAATAGCAATAAGGAGCTGTGAGACGGCATCCCGGCAACCCCGACCGGAACACCGCCTTTCCCCGAACTTACCTCCTTCGCTACCCCCGGGATTGTGTCCCCAGCCGCATAACGCCACCATAAGGACTCGACCTGAAACGCCGACAAAACCCCAGAGAGTCACACCCTTCTTTTCCCCACAGGGACCAACCAGAACATCGGGTCAGACGGACTCAAATCTCGCGGACCCCGGAAGCTCCGCCCCTATGGCAGCGACAGCACGGGATAAAAGAGAGAACCCGGAAGTGCAAGTCGTCGGAGATTGGTGGCAGGAACCTCGGACTGGTGGTCGTGAAGGAGAGGGCGCTGGAGACGGAGAGGAGACAGGTGAAGCGGACGTGTGGACCGAAGAGTGGTGGAGTCCACAGGAGGTGGCTGTAGAGCGGCCGTAACTCAACGGGAGAGTTACGGCGGACCGCGTGAGTGCCTTTAACCGCATTATTGCCTGCTCGCTAAGAGTCCCTTGTAAAGCCCCTGTATATTATTCCCCTTCTCTATAGAAGCACGTCCCCTGCACTGTATTATAGTTGTGTAGCACTGCACTGTGTGCCCCGCCCATTTCCTTCACGTCCCGCCCGAACACCCTTTCTGCTTACCGCCCCGTTTTTCCTCCCTCCCGATACCTTCATTCCCTCACTGTCTCTTTTCCGTCCCGTTCCCCTACACGTCCCGGGTGTCGGTGAGTGTTGCAGTAATCCTAGGACTAGGATTGGACTAACGGTCCCTTGTTTTCTCTTTTGCTCCCTGCCCTCCGTGGATCCTCCACGTCACCGGAGCCGCCGTCGGAACCAACGAAGACCGCGAGCTGTGAAGAAGACCCGGAGTGGACCCCGTACCCCGAAGTCATTTCTGTTCTCTTGTGTTCTACCTCTGTGACTATCTGCAATAAACACCCACTATAGCCCACTATATACGGCCTCCTCGCCTGCTTTTCCAGCCCGCTGCACACCCACCCTCACATTTGGTGTCAGAAGTGGGATCTGCCGGAAGCATGGAGGCCGTAGTCAAAAAGATGGCGGAATCCCAGGAACAGTTTGGTAAACTGATGGAACAGTTCCTAAAGACCGCTGAAGACGACAGGGGCCAACTTCACGACGTCCTGAAGGGTCAAGGGACCGTCCACGAACAGACCATGGAGAAGCTAACAACAGCCCTGGGTCAGCAGAGACCACTAGCTTCCCTCCCTTCTGTGGTACTGCAGAAGTATGTCCCGGGGGAAGACCCGGACTACTTCTTCACTAACTTTGAACGACTAGCCCAAGCAGCCAATTGGCCAGCGGATCGTTGGGGACAATACTTGGGTCCCCTTCTCACAGGTGATCTGCAAGCAGCCTACCAGCAGGCCAACATACAGGGCACCACACCGTATGCTGATATCAAGAGGTGCATATTGGAACGTCTTGGGATTGACGATGACACCTATAGATTAAAGCTACGACAGGCTAAAGAGAGGCCACAAGAGAACCCAAGGGCCCTCTCGTTTCGGATTAGAGATCTTGCAAACCGATGGCTCCGGCCAGAGACCTCCACAAAGGACGACATACTGGAGAAAATCGATTTAGAACAGTTCCTGAACTCTTTACATCCGGCCACCCAGCGTTGGGTGAGACAACATTCCAGACTCACCCTAGAAACCGCCATTGAGATAGCTTCAGCGTTTAGTCGAGCACAGGAACTCCAGCGGGGCAAGGAGGAACATCCACACAGAGCCCCGAACGCCGGACCCTCACGGCCTCTCCGGCCCCTTCCACAACGAAGACCAGAACCGACCCCCCTGTTTCCCTCACCGGTTGTATTCCGTCCCCCTAATCCTGGACCTCAGTGTTATGCCTGTGGTGGGTTCGGGCACATCGCCCGGGTGTGCCCGCAGAAAGAAGAACCAATGGAGGTCGGCCTTGTAAGGAACTATCTGTGCAACCCTCCAGGGACCACTCCACCAGCCTTCCACTGTCCGGTCTCTATCGACGGCCAACGAGTAATGGCCCTTGCCGACAGCGGCTGTCGTCAGAGCGTCCTGAGACCTCAAGACTTGGCCCATCCAGTCAGTCCTACGGGGATGGTCGCCATTCAGTGTGTCCATGGGGACACCAAACAGTACCCCACTACCCAGGTGCGTGTCCAGCATCGGCACCATTCCGGAACTTCCCTCACCATGGGTCTTGTGCCCGCTCTCCCGGAACAAGCCATTCTAGGGAGCGACTATCCGGGACTGCCTATGCTTCTCCAGAACACATCAGACTCCCTGACACAGTGGTGGAAAGACGCTCCGTACCAAGGGCAGAACAACCCCTTGACGGTTCCTAAACCCCACAAAACCAAAAGCCAGAAGAGAAAAGAGAAGAAGGAATACGTCAGCGCTTACCCCACGTTTACTGATGACCACCCGTGGCAGACGTACAGGGAATTCCGAGCGGCCCAGCAGGAGGATCCCCTTCTCCAGGAAGCTTGGGGAAGGGCCCTCGATCACGAAGACCCCTTGCAAGTAGGTCCCTACTTCTTTAAGAGAAACGGGTTGCTGTACAGAAAAGGGGGCCCCCAACAGAACGCCCAGTTACTTATCCCAGGTCCCTTCCAGGACAAAGTCCTCTTCCTGGCCCACAGCCACCTTCTGGGGGGTCATTTTGGGGACGAGAAAACCAGTCAAACCGTCTTGGAGAAGTTTTATTGGCCCGGGGTGTATCAAAGGATCAAAACCTATTGTCGGGAATGCATTGTATGCCAGAAAAACAGCCGACATAGACCTCCCAGAGTGCCTTTGCAACCCCTCCCTCTCATAGACGTCCCCTTTAGTCGAATAGGGATGGACATCATAGGACCACTCTTACCCTCCCGTAGCGGGTGTCGCTATGCCCTGGTCATAGTGGACTATGCCACTCGCTTTCCTGAAGCCATACCCCTGCGACAACCCACTACCCAAACGATAGCCAAAGCCCTGATCTCCCTGTTTTCCCGGGTAGGGTTCCCCCGGGAAATCCTGACCGATCAGGGCACTCCTTTTGTTTCTGCCTTGATGAAGAAAGTATGCGCTGAACTTGGGATAAAACAAATCAGAACTTCTGCATACCATCCGTAGACGGACGGATTGGTGGAGCGCTACAACGCCACCCTTAAGCAGACCCTAAAAAAGCTCTTGGGCCTAGAAGGCAAAAGGTGGGAGGACATGCTACCATTGGCCCTCTTCGCCATCCGCTGCAAACCCCAGAGCAGCACCGGCTACTCACCATATGAGTTACTGTACGGGCGTCCCCCGCGTACCCTGCTAGACATGGCACAGGAGGCCTGGGAAGCAGAGCCGGATCGTACCCGTCCGCACCCGGAATACCTCGAGAACCTGAAAACCCACCTCTCTATGATCCGGGACATAGTAAGACAGAATCTGGAGAACGCTCAAGATAACCAAAAAAAGCAGTACGACAAGGGCACCAGGTCCCGCGTCTTTTCTGTCAACGACTTGGTACTCCTCATGATGCCCTCGTCCGATCAAAAACTACTTGGACAGTGGCAAGGGCCGTATACCATCCTCCGACAGGTGACGCCGGTTACCTATGAGGTAGAGATAGACCCTACACGTGGAACCTCCCAGATATACCACGTAAACTTGCTAAAAAAATGGGAAGGACCCCGTCCAGTTCTACACAGAAACCCCGATTACCTTCCTCTCTCTTTTGACTCCTGTGTAGATCCGGAACTGACTCCCGTACAAACCCAGGAGTTACGGGAATTTCTGGCACCCCTGAAGGCGGTCTTCTCCTCCTCTCCTGGTCGAACCAACATCACCGAGCATGCAATTGAAACGGTGCCTGGAAAAGTAGTCCGCCTAAGGCCATATAGACTTCCCGAGGCACGCCGAGCGGTCATACGACAGGAGATAGCAGACATGCAGAAGATGGGAATCATAGAGCCCTCAGTGAGCGACTGGAATTCTCCAATCGTCCTTGTACCAAAAACGGATGGATCAGTCCGTTTTTGCATAGACTTTAGGGAGGTCAACAAGGTCTCTACCTTCGACAGCTACCCCTTGCCCCGGGTAGATGAAATGATTGAAAGGATAGGCAAAGCAAAGTACATATCGACCCTGGATCTATGCAAAGGGTATTTTAGAGGATATCATCATCTTCAGTGACAGCTGGCCCCAACACTTGCAACACCTTTTTTATGTTGTCTCCTCCCTAGGATCCTTTGGGTTCGCCATTAACCCCGCCAAAACAACCCTGGCGGCAAAAACGGTTAAATATCTGGGGTACCTTCTGGGAGATGGCTTGATAAGACCCCAAGAAAGCAAAACTGTTGCTATTCGATCCCTTCCCTTCCCCCAAACAAAAAAAGATCTCCGAGCCTCCCTAGGTCTTCTCGGGTATTATCGACGGTTCGTGCCAAACTTCTCCCAGAGAGCCGCAGCCCTGACAGATCTGCTGAAAAAATCAAACCGATCCGAGGAGAAGCTAAGGAACCCCTCTCCCGAAGCCTGGCAAGCCTTCACGGACTTAAAAGAAGCCTTAACCTCAAGTCCTGTCTTGGTACCCCCCCGACTACTCCCTACCTTTTATCCTACAAACGGATGCCTCCGATCATGGGTTAGGGGCGGTGCTGTCCCAGAAAGATTCCCTGGGTAATGAAAGGCCTATTCTTTATGTCAGCCGCAAGCTGTTTCCTCGTGAAAAACATTACGCCGTGGTAGAGAAAGAAGCCGTGGCCATCAAGTGGGCGGTGGACCATCTCCGCTATTATCTGGAGGGCAGAGACTTTGTCCTCTACACGGATCACGCCCCTCTGGAGTGGATGGCCCGGAACAAAGGTCAGAACGACCGAGTCCTACGATAGTTCCTCTCCCTACAGCCCTTCTGCTTCACAACCAAACATAGGAAGGGATCCGACCAGGGCAACGCGGATTTCCTTTCGAGATACCCTTCATCTCCCGCCCCTACAAGAAGGACAGCTAGGGAAAGGGGATGTGAGACGGCATCCCGGCAACCCCGACCGGAACACCGCCTTTCCCCGAACTTACCTCCGTCCTTCGGACACGATTGTGTCCCCAGCCGCATAACGCCACCATAAGGACTCGACCTGAAACGCCGACAAAACCCCAGAGAGTCACACCCTTCTTTTCCCCACAGGGACCAACCAGAACATCGGGTCAGACGGACTCAAATCTCGCGGACCCCGGAAGCTCCGCCCCTATGGCAGCGACAGCACGGGATAAAAGAGAGAACCCGGAAGTGCAAGTCGTCGGAGATTGGTGGCAGGAACCTCGGACTGGTGGTCGTGAAGGAGAGGGCGCTGGAGACGGAGAGGAGACGGGTGAAGCGGACGTGTGGACCGAAGAGTGGTGGAGTCCACAGGAGGTGGCTGTAGAGCGGCCGTAACTCAACGGGAGAGTTACGGCGGACCGCGTGAGTGCCTTTAACCGCATTATTGCCTGCTCGCTAGGAGTCCCTTGTAAAGCCCCTGTATATTATTCCCCTTCTCTATAGAAGCACGTCCCCTGCACTGTATTATAGTTGTGTAGCACTGCACTGTGTGCCCCGCCCATTTCCTTCACGTCCCGCCCGAACACCCTTTCTGCTTACCGCCCCGTTTTTCCTCCCTCCCGATACCTTCATTCCCTCACTGTCTCTTTTCCGTCCCGTTCCCCTACACATCCCGGGTGTCGGTGAGTGTTGCAGTAATCCTAGGACTAGGATTGGACTAACGGTCCCTTGTTTTCTCTTTTGCTCCCTGCCCTCCGTGGATCCTCCACGTCACCGGAGCCGCCGTCGGAACCAACGAAGACCGCGAGCTGTGAAGAAGACCCGGAGTGGACCCCGTACCCCGAAGTCATTTCTGTTCTCTTGTGTTCTACCTCTGTGACTATCTGCAATAAACACCCACTATAGCCCACTATATACGGCCTCCTCGCCTGCTTTTCCGGCCCGCTGCACACCCACCCTCACAGGAGCTAAAGGTGTGCACACACACATACATACACAAACACACCCTTCTATATTTAAAAGCATATAAATGAGTGGTAGGAGAGGTAGCAGACCAGTGGACAGTTAATGCATTGTTATGTTGTGATTTTTAAAGAGGTACATCTTCAACTCTCCTAAAATGGAGCAGTGTTGGAACTGTACTGATGAAGACAAGAATGTTGTTGCAAGTCCAGAGTGCGTAGATGGAATAGTCCTGCTGCCTTGTTTTTTCTTTTTACATTTCTTATTCTGCATTCTGACTGTGACCTGGCTGCAGTTGTGCCCAGTACTACCAGAATGGTGCGCTTGTCTGCAATATTAACCCCTTCGCTGCTCATGACTAGCTCAGCTCGTCATGAGGCACAGTGGAGCTGTGCTTATGACGAGCTGACCTTGTCATGAACAATGGGATTCTAAGAGGAGCAGCACAGGAGGGGAAAACCACTAGTAGCCAAGGTGTTAACAGGGGTGTTGGTCATGATGGACGCGCAAAAGATGCAGCTGATTTTGTGAGTCGGCAAGGGGACCCAATAGACTTCCATCAAGATGGTTGACAATATGATCATATTTCTTCAGGCCCTGTATGAGACAATCTGCAACACACATAGGAAACCCTTAGGGAACACAAATGTGGGTTCTGAGAGGCATGGGGAAGAGAGATTTACCTCCATCCAGAATCAAGAACCTATGAGTGATTGAAACACTAGTTCTTAAATCAAATTAAAGAAGGAAAAAGGTTCACTTTCTTTGACGAGACAGCTGGTTTCAATATTTTTTTAGGTAATGTGTTCCGCTGAGGGTGATGTTGGTGTCCAAGGCAAATCCAAATGATTTGGCTTTCAGTGAATTTTGGGTTTGAAGCTGTTCAAGGTTCATAGCACTGAGCCAGGTTTGGACTGTTTATTTGCAGAGCTTCAGGTACACACTGCATATCCAGGTTCGATGATGAG
This sequence comes from Lissotriton vulgaris, assembly GCF_964263255.1. Classification (NCBI taxonomy): domain Eukaryota; kingdom Metazoa; phylum Chordata; class Amphibia; order Caudata; family Salamandridae; genus Lissotriton; species Lissotriton vulgaris. The sequence continues at coordinate 1,436,183,700 of NC_141695.1, read as the reverse complement.
CAGACAGTGTTTGAGGTATTGGATGCCTGAAGCAGAGGAGACTTTCAAGTAGAGTTGTGAATCATTGGCATATTTGTGAGTCTTGATAATGTCATCCTGGAGCAGCGCCCCATGTGGCTCACTGAAGTGTCTGAAGATGACAGGGAACAGTTTGGAACCCTGGGGAACTAAGTTAGTGAAAGGGATCTTTTAAGACCAGGAAACTTCCATGTGAACAAAATGACAATCTAGATTGATAGAGTGGTTTGCAGAGTTTATAGTACACTCCACAGCGTTTGTTGACACCACAGACCACCCAATGTTTTATGTAAAAATGGAACAGATGGGTATTTGATTGTGATTAAGCCTGTTTAACCGATATACTTAGTAGACATATGGTCCTTCAAATAAGTGATAATGGGGTTTACTATACTCAATTTTAACTAGATACAACCTCAAACTGAATTGTAGAGAACTCCCTTTATTGTTTCTATTTACTTCGCAGCCACTGAGAAACACACCCTGGCTCAGCACAGGAGTATTTTAGTCTCACTGTCGTGATGATGGCTATTTAGATGGATTCTTCCTCCAATATAGAGAAATGAAAGAGCCCTACATCTCAAAAGCATACTCAATATTCAAATTTTTGGTCACATCATCACACATGTAGATTTTATATACGAGACAAGATGACAGCCTCACTGGCAGGCCCCTTTTCCAATAGGGACAGCCTGACTTTAAGATGACTAAACAAACGAAATGATCTTACAAGACTTTGGGAGTGCATCACCGGCTAAGGAAATCCTTTCAACATCAGGGTCGCTCCTTTAATTTAGCACAGCAGGCAGCTTCCATTTTATCCAGACACTTGGACGCATGTAACAAACATTGTCAAAGCCAATGAGTCTCGCTTTAAACTCAAAATAAGAGACTGACCGATTGAGTTTGACAACGCTTCGATAAATATGGCTTTAAAAGCAGGGAATTAGGGTGGTCGATAGGAGGGGTAGGGTTATTCCACTCATGGTTGAAATACTTTTAGATAGTAGTGCAAAGGTGGATCTCAGCTTTGCTGAACACTACCTAATGATGAAGCACAGTGTAGGTCACATTTCAAACGAGTTATCTGTAGTAAGTCCTGCTAGCTTCCTAAAACTGAAGAGTTCAACACTGTCCCACAGTAATGTGCACCAACAGACTAAAAAGAAAGGGCAGCAGATAGAGGAGCAGACCGAGAACACACTATATGCAAAAAGAGCCACAGGATACAATACTGCACCGGGTTCGAAGGAGTTTTGATGCATGAGCAGGACAGCAACATTGATTAACAATAAGTCAGATTTTTTTATAGCTAAATTTGAGGTTGGCAAGGGATATGGGGTAGGAAAACATCAGGATACAATACTGCACCGGGTTCGAAGGAGTTTTGATGCATGAGCAGGACAGCAACATTGATTAACAATAAGTCAGATTTTTTTATAGCTAAATTTGAGGTTGGCAAGGGATATGGGGTAGGAAAACATTGGTGGATCCACCAAGCCACACATTCTTGGACTCCCCCAGATGCCTAGTTTTAAGAAGTGAGTGGGTTTGGCAGGTTTCCCTAGATGGCCGCCGAGCCCAGGTCCGAAAACGCAGGTGCCCCCTTGCAAACCCAGGTTGTTTTGTGATAGATAATTCTGATGTCTCCACAATACGTTTTGTGTCCTTGCCTGTCGCGGGTACTTGGCCCACCCACACAAATGAGACACCATTTTTATCGGGAGACCTGGGGAAAAGCTGGGTGTTAGGAAATTTGTGTCAGCCCAGTGATCCCACAACTTTATCACAAAGGCAGCAAAATTTGACGTTTGCAGGGTATTCTGGGTAGGGAAAAGTTGGGGATCCACACAAATCGCACCTCCATGGACTATCTGGGGTGTCAAGTTTTCAGAAATTTCTGGGATTGGTAGGTTCCCCTAGATGGCTACAGAGCCCGGGATCAAAAACGTGGGTGATTCCCTCGCAAAACAAGGTCTTTTTGTAATTGATAATTTTGAAATCTCCACGGTACGTTTTGGGCTGTTTCCTGTCACGGGCACTAAGCTTACCCACACAAGATAGGTACCATGTTTATAGGGAGACTTGGTGGAATGCTGGGTGGGTGGAAGTTTGTGGCTTCCTGCAGATTCCAGAACTTTCCATCACTAAAATGTGAGGAAAATGTTTTTTTTTTTTTTTTACAAAGTTTAGGCTTTGCAAGGGATTCTGGGTAACAGAACCTGGTGAGAGCCACACAAGTCACCCCATCCTGGATTCCGCTGGATGTCTAGTTTTCAAAAATGAAATGTTTGCTGGGCATCCTTAGGTGCTAGAAGAGCTAGGGTCCAAAATCTACAGGTAGGCCCATTGCAACAAAAAAAAAAAAGGGTCAGTTTTCCCTGGAAAAATGTGATGTGCCCACGTTGGGCTTTGGCCAGTTTCCTGTCACGGGTACTAGGCCTACCGCCACAAGTGAGGTACCATGTTTATAGGGAGACTTAGTGGAATGCTGGGTGGGTGGAAGTTTGTAGCTCCCTGCAGATTTCAGAACTTACAACACAAAAATGTGAGGAAAATGTTTTTTTTTTTACAAAGTTTGAGATTTGGGAAGGGTCTTGGGTAACAGAACCTAGTGAGAGCCACACAAGTCTCTCCATCCTGGATTCCCCTGGGTGTCTAGTATAAAAAAATGTATAGGTTTGCTAGGTTTCCCTATGTGCCAGCTGAGCTAGGGTCCAAAATCCACAGTTAGACACATTACAAAAAAAGTTCGTTTTTCTCTGGAAAAATGTGATGTGTCCATGTTGCGTTTTGGGCCATTTCCTGTCACAGGCACTAGGACTACCCATACAAGTGAGGTACCATTTTTATTGGGAGACTTAGGGGAACACAGAATAAGCAAGTGTCATTACCAATTGACTTTCTTTGCATTTCGGCCTTCCAAATGTAAGAAATATGTTAAAAAAATGATGTCCTTTTGAAAAATGTCTTAATCACGTGCTTGAATGGGAACACACAATTTCGGAGATGTGCTATAAACCACTGCTTCTATACTCTATATTTTGTTCCCATTTCAGAAATATATAGGTTTCCTTGGTACCTATTTTTCACTCTTTATATTTTACCAACATGAATTGCTATATACTAGGTACACAATGAAAAATCATTGCAAGATCCAGCTAAGTTATTGGCTTTGGGTACATTTGTTACGTTATGTTATGTTACATTTGATTTCTATAGCGCACGGCTACTCCACTGGAGTGTCCCGGCGCTTTATATTGGCAGCTCATAAGACCAAAGAACATAACAACTAAAAACATCCTAAACAGCAGAGTGACAAACTAAAGGGTAAAAAGCCATGTTTTCAGTCCCTTCCGGAACAACAGAAGATTAGCAGTACTCCGTAAGGCCAGAGGCAGAGTGTTCCACAGCTGTGGTGCCCTCAAGCTAAAGGAGCGCCCCCCAATACGTGCCCTCTTCACGCGGGGAACCACCGCGAGAGCCAGAGATTCAGATCGCAGGGATCTGGCCAGTCGGTAAAAAGCCTCGGATTCTTGGTGAACCTACAAGACTTATATTTCCCCGCAGCCAGAGGTTCCAGCAGACACAATGGTATATTGCCTTCAAACATCTGCCATACTTAGAAGTTACAGGCGAAAATGTTAGCACAATTGGCCGTTTTATCCAACTCATTGCAATTGTTAGTTTCTATAGAGAACCCATGAAGGATCTACACAAATGACCCCTTGCTGAATTCAGAATACTGTTCACTTTTCGGAAAAGTATAGTTCTCAGGGATCCATTATTGCTTTCACAACCCTTTCTACCACTAACTGGAAAGAGGATGACAGCACAAAAAAACTTTGCCCCAGTAAAATGCCATAACTGTGTAGAAAATTTTGGTTTTCTGATAAGAGTCTGCCTTTTCCAGAAAGCTGGTGATTTTAGAACCACAGACCCTTGGTTGATACAATTGGCAGGGGAAAAAGTCGACTCCTCCTTCTGCCGCACACTTTTTCCATTGTTCCTACAAAAAGCCCAAATTATCTGTATTTTTGCCAAATTCTTGGTCCCCTTCGGGGGAATCCACAAACCCTGGGTACCTTTAGAATCCACAAGATGTTGGAAGAAACGGACGCAAATTTGGCGTGGATACCTTATGGGGGCAAAAGCTGTTACTGCCACCCAGACAAATATTAATAATTTTAATTTGCCTCAGGAAAATGAATAATGCCTGTGACGGTACCAGAGGGGAATCATCAACAAGTTTAAAGCCAACTACGAGCACGCAGTAATTGACAAGCCAGGGAGTTCAAAGGTGACTACTAAAGGGCAAATAATATTTTCCTGCACAAGGGAAATGATAAAATCTGATGATATAAAAAAAATCAAGAAGAAAAACAAAAAGATATGAGTGGATGACCAGGACAGGTTAGACGTAGAGCAACATAGAAGAGCGACTGTAGTCCTTTCAAATAAGATTCTGTTTTTCCTTAGCAAGTAAAAATGGTAGGACTTTGAAACTTCACCTGATGGGCATATTTCCTCTCCGTTGTCAAATAACCCCTTGGAAAGAATCGGAGAAAAGAACACAGGAGCTCTGTCAAAGACTATACCATGGAGATTAGTCATTTTTCTTCGTTTATTGATTACATTACTGTAGATCAAAACAATTTAGCATCAGTAGCTACAAGGGTGTGAGAACCCAAACAAGGAGGAGGTCCAGGGGCAGGGTGGGATCATGTGTACAGGATGATGGAGGACCTGCAAGCTGCAAAACGCACGTGTTCAAAGGAGGGGCCTCTGCAAGTTATTAGGAAAAAAGATGGAGGATAAAAATGATCCTATATATGGTATATATAAATAAGACAGCAGTGTTTAGCTGTTTCTACTTGGAACAAAAAAAATAAAATAAAGAAGTTTTATGCAAAACATGAAAAGAAAATCTATGTGGCCGAGAGTTAACGAAAATTCATTGTAACTACCGTAGAACTTCTCTGCCTTCATAAGACTCATTTGGTTCAAAAAAGGTAGTGGAAGTCTTCCACTCCATGGACTTTAGGCAACATTTCTGTTCCTGCTGTGAGGCTTGTTGATAGAGTAATTAATGTATCACCAAATAAAATCTGAAGAATGGTATATTCTAAAAAGAAGAAGACACTGCAAGTTATATAGGCTGCAGCATTAAAAGGAGGCTTCAGAAACCAAAGCTGAAGAAGGAAGTACTAGTTTAAGTGCATCAGTTTCAGATATAACAACCACCAACACTTCACCCACGAAAATAGCCAGGGGTGGCAAACAGGGGACCCATTTTTTTTCCTGCCTCTATTCCCTGAACATTGAAGATGTAAATAATTTACAATAGAATTAGTAAATTGGGGAGCTCCTGTTCGTCTTTGGGGACTTCAGCTACATATTTTATGCACAACTAAGGACACACCCAACCCCAGCAAACCAGGGAAGATAAAAAAAGAAATACGCAGTAATTCCAATTTAATATGGAACTAGTAACACCTGCAACCAATCACAAGTCACAATCCATCCGATGATCCCCTCAGATCATGCATCTCTATGTTAAAGTAGTTTTAACAGGTAATAGGAATTTACGACCAAAGTGAACATTCACTATATTTCTACCATCAAGAGAGGACTTTATCTTGCACTTTAAGAACTCAACTGGTAGCAACAATGTGGGAACCTCCGATTTTCAATTGTGTGGGATTCTTTGAAAGTTTTTATGGGGGCCTTGCACAAAGATTTCCCACCGGACTAAAAAAAAAGATTCATAAGCAAAAGACAAACAGTTCAAAAAGCAAGTTGAATACTTTAACACAACAGTTCTTTAAATATATATCCTCTACTAAAGAAACCACAATTTAGGTCTACCAGCAACTTTGGGCTATCAACAACCAAATTAAGGCCATATTCCTAGCTAAAACAATTTGGCAGGCTCAGTAACAATTGATTCAAGTTCTTTGAGTTGGGAAAAAGGAAAAAAACAAGCGGACTGCTTGCCTCTACCCTCAAAGTACAAAATGCCTAAAATGCGATTACAGCTTGTCGTATTGACTACATATAGATGTATATAAGGATATGGCCCCAAGTAGTCGACATGGAGGTGATCCTGCGGCAGGATAGCGACCACAATGACCTGGATCTCACCTTGAGCCTATAGGGAACTAACACTCCATTCCGTAATAATGAACCACTTGATAAAAGGCTCACACCGATAGGCAATCATCGTAGGCTGAGGTGGAGTGTTATTACCTCAAACCCGGCCGTTCAGAAGCAGATTTATGAAATTCTTGCCACTGTTCGAAGGGTACTCTCTTGTAGCTGCCTCATGGGTGGATTTCAATGCCATTCACAATACTATGTTCCACTCCTTAAGGGAGCTTTTTATGGAGGAGCCTAGGTCTCTTCCTAAAAGGGCTAAAGTGGCGCCATGGTATATCAAGGCTTGTAGGCAAGACCGGAGTGCCCAGACAGTTGCTACCAAAAGCTGTAACAGAGCCTTTATTAAGGAAGTGGGGGCCTCTAACAAAGCCACAATAATTAAGGCTAACGCGGAGTATGAATTGGCTAAATGGGACGCCCTGTCAGGAAAAGGGAAATATCATTGCTTGTTTTGGCAAATTTCGGCTGGTAGGGGCCTGGAACCCACTGCTTCATTGATCTGTAATATTATTGCAGCAGCTTGGGTCAACCACTTCTCGGAACTTTATGCTGGGGGGACCGATGAAGTGGCTGTGCCCGGTTATGATTGTGCAACAGCTGTTGCAATTGAATTAAATAGGGGACAGCTGTGTTCCTCACGGGGTGGCCTTGCCCAGCCATGATGACTGATATTCGTCCCATTTCTGCCAGAGAGGGTGCTAAAGCGAAAGACTGGATCACCCCAGGGAAAGCGCCAGGGCTGTATTTTAACTACATTCTGGAAGGGCTGACAATTCACCCTACATGGGCAAGGGCTGAAATTATTCAGATCTGCAAGAAGGGGTTAAATTTAAAGGTCCCTTCCTTCCAACTATTGGCCAATCTGCCTCATTGACAGCTTGCATAAACTTTTTAGCCGGATACTGCTGGACAGGCTGCATGAGCAGATTGAGGTTGTGGGTTTGCCAACTCCCTTACAAGCAGAGTTCAGGGTAGGGACTAGTACCATCGACCAAGTATTTAGATTGCATATAATTTACAGGAAATATGTTACTCTGGAAGTAGTCGACTCTACGTGGTCTTTGTTGACCTTTGGTTGGCTTTCAAGGTTGTTCCAAGGGAGGCACTGTGGAAGGTCCCAATTGACCTGGGAGCCCCCAAATATCTTGTAGATGTAATCAGCGGGCTTCATCTGAAGAAATACGCACAGGTCAGATATTGTTCCCTTGGGGAATTGACAGTGCCCATTCCAGTTACTTTGGGAGTGAGGCACTGGTATGTTATTGCCCCAACCTTGTTCTTAATACGCACAAATCACCCATGGAGGGGTATCTCAGTGCAGCAACAGTTCATAGGCAATCGTAGGCAGCTAAGTTAGAACAGTGTTAGCTTAAGTGCTTTCCCAAAATGGAGGTGATCAGAGCATGTGCGAAACGCTAGTTTGTTCCAATAGAGAGGGGCTAGGTAAGAGAACGACCTGCCTCCAGATCTCGACTTTTTGCCAGTGACCTGGTGCCCCAACTAGAGCGGAGCAAGCATGATGCCCCGAGTTTAGCCAATAGCAAGGTCCCAGTGCTCCAATTAGCTGACGACCTTACTGGTCTCCAAATCTCCCATGGGTATTTAAAATGTGTTGGACCAGTTTTGTGTTTTCTGCAGGCTGAGAGGGCTTGAGGTCAGGCTTAATAAGACCACGTATATGGTCCTGAACACTTACCACACGACACAACACGCACCAGTCTTTAAAATGTGTCCCCTTTTAGAGAGTTTGTACTTTTAAATCTCTAGGGTACATATTTTTTTTTTAGCCATTTTCTCATTTTATGCAGGCAAAAACACAAGCAGAGCAGTATATAAATTCTATTACGAAACATATATAGCAGCATCTTTATACATTAATTCGGACGTATAAGAGGAAAGCAAGGAGAGAGAAAGAAATATATACCTAAAATTAAATAATAAGCTACAGCAGAATGCAAAGAAGCCCACTAGGGTACACTCTTACTGTGCATTTTGGTTGGTCTGCACAGATTCGGAAGTGCAAACTTAAGTTAGAGCACCACACAGGTGAATCCTGAGGTTCTTCCAGGTCTACAGTTTTCGGCTGTTATCTGTGGCCCTCCAAATTTACAATCTACAAGCATTAGAACATTAATGATTTGGAATTGGTGGAGAGTCTATTTCTACGACTTAACTAATCGCCCCACTAGAACCCCACTTATTACCCTAAAGTTAGAACTTGGCCATAGGCCACTTGTTCATAGAAGGGCCGTAAGACCCCTGCTGTATTGGAGAAGGGTTTGGGCCTCTGTAGATTTAGTGCCCAATTGGACGGGATGGGAGAAGATCCTAAGGCTCTCTGGGGCTACCAGGATCCCTTAGATCAGATTTATTAAATGTCACTTGAGCTTTTACGGACAAAACCTAAGACTGCATGTAGAATATCACAGTCTCTTCTCAAGGGGATCTACTGGACGGCATGTGGACGGTGGGGTACATATAACTGAGAGTTTGGGCCCTCTGACCTTAGCTTTCCCAGAGTTTAAAGAAGTCTACTCTCTGGAAGAGTATACGGATGTCACTGAGACCCCGTTCGCAAAAACCCTGCATATTAAATATCATATTGGGAGTTTGCCGGTTCGCTCTGTCACTGTCAAATGACAACATCCCTCCACCGACCCGGACACGACATGCTCCTTCTGCTCAAAGGAAGAATGCATTTACCATGCAGTCTTTATCGGCCCACATTACTATGCCGAGAGGAGGAAACAGATATTGCGGCTGTGCCACGGCATGGGGACCTGGGACTTTAGGATAGCTTTCAGGATTCTTAGATTCAAGACAGCACCTTCAAATGTATTTGCTGTTTCCTGTTATATATGTGGAGATGTAGGCTGAAAAACATAGCGTCCTGGGTATTGTCCAATGGCAAATACGGCCAACTGCAAATCGGCTAGGTCTAGGGGACTACAATGTTTGTACTCTTGTAATCAAGCCGATATATTATGAATGTCTTGTCTATTTCTCAATTTGAGCTTGGACTTTTAGCAGAGTGTATGTATTTTGTGTGTTTTAAGAAACATTTATATCATGCTCAATGAGTACATGTTACCAGTTATGCTTCTATTCATGGATCACGCTTTTAAAATATTTTTTCTTGATTTTAATGTCTTATAGTATTGACATTTTTATTTGTATGTGCTTTTATGGCTTAATCAAGTGCATAGAAAAGAAAAGAAATAATAATTACAGCTATCCTTGTTAAATCGTACCAATTCAAATACAATACAGAGGCGCTAAGCCAGCTTTTTCCACATTATTACACTCTTCTATACACAGCCACTTACTTGTAGGTTACTGAAACTAACCTCAAAGCAAACTGTATCACTGACTAGGGATATCACCATAGAAAAGTTAATGGAAGCAATACAAGGCTTAGCCCCCGCCCCCGTAAAGCAACAGGAGGACTTACTTCCAGTATAGCTGTATAAAATTCTGGCAGTATAAATAACACCGTTTTTTCAAAACACGCTAGAGCATAATGGAGGAACAAGGCAGCTAAAGAAGACACGGAGAGAAGGAACCAGTTAAATCTTCCCTGTATTTATTTGGATACAGCAAGGTTAACGACAGGGGTGCCCAATGTCACTGACACTATATGTTCTACATACACATGGAGCCCATTATTAAGAAGCTAGCAAACTCAACTTCCCCACTATGTGCACAAGAAGTCTGGTCAATATAGCAGCTTATGCAGACGGCGCTGTAATATATACTTTGAAACCGGAAATAACAACCTAATACACAGATATCCAGCACCCAAATTCAGAGCAATGTCTAGGTATAAACTGAATTAGATTTTTTTAATTCACATATTGCCAATATGTGGAAATCATTAACAGACCCAGGAAGAGTATTGCATGCTAGATGCATAAGGATGACTGACTAATAGGTATGATAAAACATTTTAAACTAATTATGAGAAGTTGCATGAAGAATATGACTTTATTAAGGAAATGGACCACTAGGAGGGCATATAAATGATGGATGTTAAAATCTCAATTCTGCTAAAAGGTATGACATTTAGTTTGCTTTAAAAGGAGAGCAAGAAGATCACATACATATTTTAAATAAATTCCAGAAAGAGGGAGGTGGTCCTTTCCAGACTGGCGTTTATACAACTAGGGGGAGACAGGAAAAAGAAATCAGTATTTCCTGACACAAACAAATGCACTCCTGCAAACTTGTTTTAGTATATTCCGCTCTCCGGATAAAAATGTATACTGTACCGATTTGTTAATCTGCAGTTCTTTAAAGAAGTTACAATTCAATTTCTGGCATTATTTCTTCAGATTTGGAGAGCTAGTCATAAGTTTCATGAAATATCTTACATGCAACTACTATAACCTATGGAAACATGGATATGCCTGTAATTTCTGCTGATTCCACTTGCTTTTCCTTGCAGGAGAACAGATAAGGCAGTTGAAAGATCTTAGAAGGCACTCAAACTAAAACATTTGAGATAATTAAGAAAGACCTTGAAATGGCACTCCCGCTTTTTTTCAAATAAAGTGCTATCTATGCAGACACCAGATGATTCCAAGAGAAAGAATTCTACAGCAGTAATCTGCTATGAATCTTTTCTTTCAACAGAGGCAGCAGGCCTCGAACAATCTACTCGCCCACTAGCTATGGAAAGTCAGATATTATCAGGTCGAGCAATTTATAGGACCTACGTGTCCCTTCTGGCAAGCAAACTTAAACTGGAAAGGAACAGGTTTTCTGTTCATTTTTTAAATGAAAGAGCAATAAAGACACTTTAAATCCTGTTTTTATCTTCAAGCATTTACTGTCTGTTCAAGGACAGAGGTCAAATGTCAGTGCCTATCTTATCCTTGAAAATGGTGTTTACTTTTCTTTCTCTTAGTACAGTTAGAGGTTTTTGTCAAATGATCTATCATTGTGTGAGATCTAAAAAAAAATTCTAACAACATTTAAAAATCTTGTAAATGAATAATATAAATATGAGGAATTACGAAAGCAAGTTTATTTGTAATTTAGAAGTGTCATGCAAACAAAGATTTAAATAGGAGCAAAACAAATCGAAAATGTTTACTTGGTGATGTGCAGATGACAATTGCGTAAATTCGATTTCTAAACATTGTTTGTACACTATACAGTTTTATCAGTAAGTAGCATGTCAGTGGGAAATGTTGTGCCCATTTAAATGTAAAATCTGTTTATTTTAATGTGTGGTGTCACTTAATGCTTTAGGCACATATTTATTGAAAGTGATTTGAGAAACATTCCTGCCCCCATCCTTATGACAATGCTGTTAACGACCTAAGAGGTAAATCAGTGATTATGTGCATCCTATATGTGGGTAGATTTTCATTATATATGGAGCAAAAGTTTAGCCTATAGGCCTCTAAAATGTACTTGCCCACTCGCAATGGTGAGTCAGATTTGATCAGGCTGAGGTATTTTTAGCACCTACTGGCCTGTTATGGCGAGTGAACATAATCTGGAAAAGAACTGGTGTGCTGTTCCTTCAGAAAGTAAATGAGCAATAAAGATGCCTTTAAATATTGTTTCTCTTGGCACACTTTCTGTCTGTTCAAGGAAAGAGATCAAATGGCGGTCTTTTTAGTAATTGCTGTTTGGAAAATTGAGTTTCTTTTTCTTTCTTTTACTACAGTTAAAGGTTTTTGTCAAGTGAGCTGTCTGGCACTCATTTATAAACAACAGGTTGTAAGATGTCAATTTTGGGACCATTTCAATGTAAAATCTGCTGATTGCAAATGACAATGTGCTGCCACATCATGCTTTAGTTATGTATTTATTAAAAGGGATAGGTTTTAAACAGGATTTGAAAAAACACCTGCCCTCAAACAGATAACCATGCGCTTAAAGAACTAGGAGGCAAGTTGGAGTTCACATGTATTCTATATGTGGCTAGATTTGTATTATATATGGAGCAAATACTTAGTCTATTAAATCAAACAAGAGTTTTTTCTACAGCACGCATGATGAACTCTCATATTTGATGGTGTTCATATGTGATTATGAAGAAAATGGCAGGTTACTGAAATAAAATATTTTCCCAGGATCACATTATTTGAAACTAGTTTGTGGGTCAAGAGCATTACAATTAGGTTGAGTAGATTATTAAAGTCACTAGACCTCCAGGTCTTTTAAAATGTTTATGATTTTCCGGGGCCTGGGAGGCAAATCATTGCCGAAAGGGTTGATGATCTGTCAACTTGGACTTCAAAATGGTCTCTCTGGATAGGGTTGTAAACTCCATACCTCGGCATCACAAGCATTTGCTATGCAATAGGTCTAGCAATTACTAAGTTTGAGCTATTGGCATTGCAAATGAAATTATTTTTATTTTGTTTTTAAGACATAAATAAAAGGCATTGGTATTGATAATGTCAATTTATTAAATGTGAGTAAATGCGCGACCTATTGCATAGCAAATGTTTGTTTTTGTTAGGTACGGAGATATTAAGTGGAGGGGTAGAGGTGTGGTAGAGGTGTGGAATAGTGGTAGAAGAGTTGAGCTGTAGAAGAGTGGTAGAATAGTAGAAGGGTAGTATAGGGGTGGATGAATGAGAGAAGAGGGATAGAGGTGTAGAAGAGGGTTATAGTGGTAGAAGAGGTGGTGTGGGGTAGAATATGTGTAGAAAAGTGTTAGAAGAGGGGTATAGTGGACTGTAGAGGGGTAGCAGGGTAGAAAGGTGGTAGAGGTGTAGAAAAGGGTTAATTTGGTGTAGAAAATCTGTAGAGGGGCAGGTAGAAGAGGTGTTGAAGTGTAAAAGGGTAGAAGGGTGTAGTATATGGGTAGAAGGGTGGTATAAGAGTATAGACGTTAAAGAGGGTAGAAGAGTAGTGGGGTATAAGAGGGTTAGAGGAGGGGTAGAGTGGTAGAAGAGGTGTCGAGGGGCAGTAGAGATGTAATAGAGTGTTAGAGGGGTGGTAGGTTGGAAGGGTGGTAGAAGAGTTGATCTGTAGAAGAGTGGTAGAAGAGTAGAGGGGAAGCGTAGGGGTAGAAGAATGGTAGAAGAGTGATAGAGGTGTAGAAGAGAGTTAGAGTGGTAGAAGAGGTGGTGAGGGGCAGTAGAGGTGTCGACGAGTGTTTGAAGAGGGGTATAGTGTTTCAAGAGGAGTAGCAGGGTAGAGAGGTAGTAGAGGGGTAGAGGAGTGTTAGAGATGTAGAGGAGTGGTAAATTGGTGGAGAAAGGGTGTAGAGGGGCAGGTATAAGGGTAGAAGCAGGGCTGAAGAGGTGTAGAGGGGTCAAAGAGGGTTAGAGGTGTAGATTAGTGTTAGAGGGTTAGAAATGTAGAAGAGGGGTAGAAGTGGTGAATTGAGTATTGCAAGAAAGGTAGTAGTGGTGTAGAGGGATGTAGTAGAGGTGTGGATGTTTAGAAGATTGTTATAGTGTTAGAAGAGATCTGGAGAGTTAGAGTAGAGGTAGAGGGGCAGAAGAGAGGTTGAGTAGAGACCGAGGTGTAGAAGATAGAGTGGAGTTATAGGGGTAGTAGTGTAGAGTGGTAGTATAGGTGTAGAAGAGTTTGAGAGGTGTAGAGGGTTAGAGTAGTATAGTGTTAGAGGGGTATTGGTGGGGAAGAAGAGGTTTATCTGTGTTGTAGAGTGCGTTGTGGAGAAATAGAGGGAAGAGTGTTAAAGGAGTAGTGTGTGTGGTGTGTGTGAGGGGGGTTTGTGTGTGTGTGGGGGGGGGTTGTGTGTTGTGTGTGTGTGGTTGTGTGTTGTGTGTGGGGGGCATTGTGTGTGTGTGTGTGGGGGGGGGGGTTTGTGTGTGTGGGGTTGTGTGTGTGTGGGGTTGTCAATGTAGCGAAAACATCTCGTTTCATTGGCAGGTCGTACACAGAATTGGTTCTGTTTCTGGTTGGATAATTTATTTTGATCGATCGATGATTTTTAGCCAATCAAAAAGCTGTATTTTATTAGAGGCGGAGAGTAGGTTACGTCCACTGCCAAATACCGCTAAACCATTCTACCGCTGCCCTGCGAGACTCTTAAAATTCACTAGTTAGAGATAGAAGAAGGACTTGGGCAAGTGGAGCTCTTGTAGGCGATTCCTGTTGTAGGTAGAATATGCGGCTACTTCAGATCTTAAGCCTTCCTCGTCTAAAACAACAGATTTTTTAAGGGGAAAAACATGATTTGTATTGGCAATATTATTTTTTAGAAATCTGTTTCGTGTCCGTGTAATGAAATACTTTTACTGTTTAATATTGTATTAACGAATAATTATTTTCTGGAGTTTAAACTTATGTAGTAAAGGCAGATATTTTATAACTATTTAAACTATGCCCATATTTTTAGTACATGCATTTTAATACCTGAATTGCGTTCAAGGCGAGGAATAGAAGACACTCAATTTAAAGATGGCGATGTGTGCTAACCACTTCTGTGTCCGGAAATAGGGACTAGCTGTGGAAAGTTTTCTGTAATAGGAGAGCGCGGCCCTTCGCAGAAGGCGAGAACGTGGGAAACCGGGCAATGGAGTGACGATAGATCGGAGCTGAGCACGGGCAGCCGGGGAGGTGATCCAGCACAATGTGGGGGGCAAGAGGTGAGAGGGTGTGGGTTGAATGCAGAGTTCAAAGGAGGTGTTGTCATTTAAGTGCATGCACTAGGAATGAGAAACTTGTGTTTTGAAACAGGGATTGAAAATCATCTGAATATAAAAGGCAGGAAGAGACAAGGAAAATGTGTGAAGTCACTTTGAGCAGAATTAGTGTTTGTAGGAGATAATAGGTATGCCGTGCAAAGAATCGTTGATGGATGGAACAGTAACTGGGATTAAGGACAGGGTTGGAGTAGGATGTTAGCATTTGGGTAGTGTGTATGGTGACAGAGTGAAAGCAAGAAGAAAGGAATAGGTGTGTTCGGGTAAGAAGTAGAGATAGAACATCTCAACATGTCCATTCTTCGAGCAGTGTACTGTTGTGTCTATTTAGAGGTTGACCTCTCATAATCAACAAGCTCTTATACGTGTTTTTTAATTATGAAAATAGTTTTTTTGTTGAGCGAATCAATGTAAGTCTCGGAGGCATTTGCTTTGTGGCGCATTGTGTTGCAGGGGTGGGGGAATCATATCGCCCGACGCCCAAACCATGTAGATTTTTATAATGAGCAAGAAGATATAATGTCTAGGCACAGGGCCCCAAGAGTGGAGCGGGGCTGAAGACATAGACCAGGCCAGTGAGAGGGGCCCGGGAGGCAGCAAACACAAGCCCGCAGTGCACTGGAAGACAGTGGCCAGGTAGGGGACTCAGAGACAGACCCCCAAGAGAGGAGGACCAGGCCTGAGGCTGCCTAGAGGACAGACGCTGTCTGGTGTACTTAGGATGGTGGGAGTAAGAAGAGGCTGTCTGCCTGGGGCTGTGGGAGAAAGAGGCTGACCACGGGGGCAGAGACAGGCTCACAGTAGCTATGATCGGAGCAGTGGGCAGGCTGCTCAGAGGGAAGGCCTGGAAGAAATTATCAGAGGATCAGAACTGGGTACAGAGAGAGAGGCCGCTCCGGGAACTACAGACCAGACGAGCTCGGCAGAGAGCAGCCTGTGAATGGGGATAGGTGTGCCTCCCTGTCAGGGCAGCCTCAGGGAGGGGCGGACGCTGGGGAGGGAGAAAGGGGCAGCCACCAGGAGGAGGAGAACCGGCAGTGTGGGACAGGAGAGAGACACCGAGGCAGCCGCTCTGCAGTGCTTAATTTCTCAAATTTGAAGTGCAGGTGCTCAAATCTTTGTCGGAGGCACACCTACTTGTCTTTGGCTCCAGTGTACGTAAGTGTGCGGGGTTCTATCTAAATGTCTTTGAGTGCGTGTCTGCCTGTTGTGTCTTTGTCTGTGCGCGAGTATTTAAGTTTGGGTGGGGGTTGGCCAGCGCCTTAGGGAGCATGAAGGGCATTTCGTGCAGCAGGGGATTAAAGTCTCAGCCCTTGAGAATGAGAGGGGTGTCTCTAAGAAGTGAAGGAAGTCAAATTGGCAGACAGTGTCTCCGGAAGAGTAGTTGTTGAACACTTCAGTTCAACAGTAACACTGTGCCACTGCCAAGTCCGTAGCAATAGCTAAGCATGGAAATTACTGTACATCAATTACGTGCACCAGCATGTGTGGACCCGGCCCTGCTAATTAGGTGCCGGTGCTAAGCACCGGCACAAATTAAGCACTGCTGCTCTGGCCCTGCCACTGAGCAGGGAGAAGAGGCTGCAGTTAAGGGACTTCCAGGGATGCAGCTGTGGAGCAGATACATTACCAGTGCTAGGATCACCCTTAACCTGCAGTATGTCATGCGGCTGTAGCAGTGGGGGCATAGGCCACACCTCCTTTCACAGACCATCTTCACTTGGCACCGACCCACCCTCCACTCGCACCCCAATCTTGCGATCTCCCCTTATCCTCGGGGGATTGGCCTGTCCCCCGTTTAAAGGCTCTTCCCTTTTACCAGCCCCAACCAAAGAACCAACTCCAGCCTCTACCTGAAACCCGTCTCTGGTACCAGCTACCTCCCTCAGTTTCAAAGACTGTGCTATAAATCTAGCCATAACAGGGGCCTTCCCTAGCACTAACTTCTTCAAACATCTCACAGCAGACTTCCTTGCTTTTTCAAAGATGCTTCCCAGTCTTCCTCTCCTCTCCTGCAATTCGTGCAAGGGCTTGTTGGATCTGTTCTTTCCAGTACAGAATGTAATCATGCTTAAAATGATTATACCCTCAGTGATGTACAGTCTTTGTGCGTCTTTCTCTAACCTATGTATCCCTGATTCAGGCAGGATGGACCCTAAATGCACATGTCTTTTGGGTGGAGAGTAGGTCTTCCCCTACTCTGTACACACCTCATACTAACCCCTCTCTAGGAGTCAGGGAAATGGTCCCCTCCCCCTTGCCTCTCTGTACACATCACATTCACCTTAGTGCAGGGAAGCAAGCTTCGTGTCTGTCCCATTGACCCCTGTGATCCAGATGGTTGCAGGGAGAAGGGGTCCACCTGCTCAGTGCGCACTGCATATTCCCACTTCTAGGTGCAGGGGGTAGACTGTCCCTTACCTCATATCTCTCAAACTTTTCTCCTTTGCGCAGGTTGTTGGTTGTCTGCTTTAACCTGTCTCTAATTGGATGGGCTCTGTTCTCCAGTTCTCTATACTCATTCACTTCATTTACACCCATTGCTTGTGGTATCACATGTAGTTTCAGTTGTGAAATGTAAGTTGTTGCCCCCCCCCCCCCCAGCCATAAAGGGTGAATTCTGCGTTTGGAAAATGCTGTTGGAGTCTTATAAGTTTTCAGCTTCTTTTTAATGTGGAATTACAGTGGTGTCAAGAGGGACAACACACACAAATAAGGGGGAGTTGATGTGTGGTTTATGCTTTTAATCCTTCCAAAGTTGCTAGATTAAGAATTAATTCCCATCCTGGTTGTAATGTATTTATTATTCCGATTGTGTGCAAGTTTATGCTCTTGGCTGCTTTTCCTTCCTGCAGAAGTTACCTTTTTGGCTCCAGTTCCATGTGCGCAGGAGTAGCAGACTTAAGCTCTCTCTTCTGTGATCATCGGTGAGTTCTCGGTCCAGTATGCTTGCCTGCTTCCTCATCTGTGGACATGTGCACAGTGCAGACTGACCAGCTGTAAATTATTTATGCACATCGCTCCCTCTGTGACTAGTTTAGAGGAAATCTTTGCTCCTGGGCCGTGTTTCGGAGGGGGGGGGGGGGGGGGTTGATTGCTTCTTGACCTTGTGTTTTAGAGGAGTAATACAGTGGCAGATTAGCCTGTTTTAAAGGGCTGGCAAAACTGTCTTATTGGCCTGTAGGTAGGTTGGCTTGTAGGCCTGAGTTATTTGGGTGTGAATGTGGTGCTGACTTGTGGCCTGGTTTGGGAGGAAGGCTGTGTGCTGATGCTGGCTTCTGCGTCTGGTTTAGGGAGTAAAGGCTCAACTTTGTTGCAGGGTTGAAGACTCCTGGGCCTTGTCAATAGACTGAAGACTCCTGTGCGTGCTCTAGAGGTGGCAGAAGACCCCTGGGTCTGCTCTAGAGGGCTCTGGTTCGAGGGACAAAATTAGGGAGGCACTGGTGCATATGCTCAGTTTAGGAGTTGAATGGCCATGGGGTGCTGGTTTCTGAGCGCAGTTTAAGTTGAGAGAGTGTTGGTTTTTGAGCCCAGTTTAAAGGTGGCAGGCCGATTCCTGGTCTAAATATTATAGGAGAGGCTGTTGGTTCCTGGAGAAAATGTATCCATCATTAATTCTGCCCTCACATAGAGGATGTGGCGAGCAGTGGGAAAAGTACGTATTTTCCCATAAACTAGACAGTTGTTTCTCGGTCAGCCCTTATAATTGATTTAGCGAGTAGGTGGGACAAGTGGATTTTACAGGACATGTAGATCTCAGTACCATTTTGTCCCTTGGCCAAGTAGATTATTAAAAAAATTCCACACCCCTGTGTTGACAACGATCCCACGGATGTGCCACCCAAAGCTTGTAAAGGATGACACTGCATCCCCTTTTAAACGTATACCAATTGCACGCTATTGAGAACAAGCAGGAAACGGGATAAGGGAGGGGGTGGCAAATGGTGAGCACTTTCGCTGGCCACTTTGATGTTCTCAATGGCCGCGCGGCTCACTGAGAACATGTAGCGACAGGGTAATTTTAGTCTATTTTTAGACTAGTGGTGACTATAATCCACTACCATCTCAGTCCTAGTTGCATTTGCGTTCATTTGTAGGGCTTAACTATGCGCTTTGACAGGGTTTAGTGCCTTTTTCCGTTTTCTTGGGACTACAGGCCCGAAAGCTAGAGAGAAGCCATTTTGTATTCCTGCCTCGACTGTCCGAGGCGCTTGCAGGGTAAAGGTAGTGTTTAGAATTCATTCTGTTATTCGCTAGAGAGGAACCGGTCAAGACTGGCCCTTATCAAAGGAATGTGTTTGTCTCCCCGGCTCTAGACGCAATACGCAGGTGGCCACTGTGGAAGGCGAAGGGAGCCGGGGACTGGTACAGGAATTTGGTGGGAGTCGGCCTAATACCGGAATTTTCCATAGAGAAAGTGAGCTCTATATTATCAAGGAGCAAATAGAGAGGAGAGAGAGAGAGAGCAGCGTGTGGAGTAGACAAAAGAAGTTGGTCCAAAGGTTGGTGCATAGAGATTGATACCATCAGCTAATTGAAATCCTAAAACGAAGAAGGAAGGTGATTGAGGATCCTGTAGTGACATCATACAGGAGTGGCAGAGACTGAGTCCAGAAGAGGGTTAGAGTATTTCGGAACCAGTGCAGCATAGATGAGGCGTAGCGGTGCAGACGTGTATTCGTGAGCCATAGAGGGAGAGCAGAGTCCCGAGCACATTGAAGACAAAGCAAGAGAAAGAGAGAGAGGGATCAGCTCCGCTGCTGAAATGGAAAGACGCACGTCTAAGGTGAGGCGTTCTGAGCTTAGTGTAGAATATATTTAACCACTTATTTTTTTGGTCCCCTTTTTAGGTTATAGGTAGGGACTAACTTAATTCATGTTTCTTTTGCTCATTCTGTCATGCTTAATTGTAGAATAAAGATTCAATTATCAATATCTTTGAATGTTGTTTTCATGAATGAGATTAACCTTTCCTTTTAACCAGGTGCTGACATACAGAAGGATGGGATATGCCCTTCTGCAAAGGTAACTGATGATGAGGGGAGAGTGTGGACTTCATTTGGGAAATAACTCTTAAAGGTGAATCCCCATTAGTATCCCCATTAGTGTATATCGTCGGGAGACGTTAAAGATATCGTCGGGAGACGTTAAAGATATCGCCGGGTGACGTTAAAGATATCGTCGGGTGACGTTAAAGATATCGTCGGGTGACGTTAAAGATATCGTCGGGTGACGTTAAAGATATCGTCGGGTGACGTTAAAGATATCGTCGGGTGACGTTAAAGATATCGTCGGGTGACGTTAAAGATATCGTCGGGTGACGTTAAAGATATCGTCGGGTGACATTAAAGATATCGTCGGGTGACATTAAAGATATCGTCGGGTGACGTTAAAGATATCGTCGGGTGACGTTAAAGATATCGTCGGGAGACGTTAAAGAATATAAGATGAGGTAAATTATAGGATGAGATATGGAATCCATTAGGTGTTAGTGGTATCTTTGATTGTACAGGCTTGTAAATAGCTCTTTTTCACCTTCTCAGGTGGATATTCTAGATATCATGTATATAGTGGCCTGAGAAGAGTGTGGTTACGTGACGACTGGGTTAGCTACGGTTGGTAGGCTGCCTGTTCTGAGAATCCGGTCATTACAGAACATCAAAGCGGACGCGAAAGTGCCCCCAAAAGCTGCAGGCGGACAAATGGTGCGTGCGTCTGGCACACATGCACTGTACCGGATCCGCCTGCAGACTTTGGGAGCATTTTTGAGAGCCCTTACTTAACCCCTACAGAGCAACGAATGCGCGTTGGCTCAGCGAGACCTAAAAATATCAAGGAAAGTGGACGGTTTTAAGGAAGATAACTTACTCGGTGGAAGGTGAGCTGCGAAAACTTAAATGGGATGGAGGCAGCTCTAAGGCAGCGGTAGGCATACTCAAGGGAGGAGTGTTTGAGGGGGGCCTGGCGATCCAGATATAAAGAAATATTATTGGGTTGCCCAGCTGATAACAATCAATGACTAGGTGTTTGCAGACAGGGAAGAACCAGCCTCTGTAGAAGATCGTCTGGCATTGGGAAAACGAGGCCACCATGCGGTGCTCTACCGTAGGAAGCAGGAAGGGTGATTGCCACTACACACAAACAGTAGTCCATGGATGGAGGGAGGTCACTAGATTAATTGGATGGGAGGGTAAACTAAAAGAGAAGACCCTGCTATAGGATAGTGACTTGTTGGAAGAAGTGGGGAACGTGTAGGAATTCCACAAATGGGGACTCCTGGGTATCGACTACCTTGGGGATGTCTGGAGGGGCCAGGCTATAATTTCCTTTGACAAACTGAGGGTAGAATATCAGATGACTGACACAGAAAGATTTCGATATTTGCAGCTGGGACATGCAAAGCGCAAACATGTTTTGAAGGGGGTACAATTGCCGGAATATACACCCCTGGTGGATCGGCTACTGCTTGAGCCGACGATTGATAGAGCCACCTCCTTAACTTATCGGAATATCATGAACAACTCACCGGACTCCCTTTGTGCCTTGAGGGAAGCGTGGGAGATTGATTTGGCATTGCAGCAAGGCCATTGACCTGCTCTCCCCCCCGCGCAGCACCACCACGAGTGCTGTCCCCTGAGCCCCGAGCTCACTGTTGCAGGGTGTTCGAGGACCTCCTCCACCCGCAGGCTCCTGCCCGCCCCTCATCCCTGGTGGTCCAGTGGGAGAGCACTCTGCTCTTCTGCCTCTTTCCTCTATGCCCTCTTTTTCTCTTCCTTCCTTTCACCTTTCCTTCGTTTTTTTACTGCCTTTTCCTCCCGCTGCCCCTCCCCTCTCCAGTGTGTCCTTCCATCCTCCCAGCTGCCCTGCCCGCCCCTATCCCTAATTAATGGCGGCCGCTGGCACACCAATGGCAAGCCTGGCTGCGCCAGTACTCAAACAGACCTCGACCCGCGCCAGTGACCCTGGTCCTCTAACCAGTCTACTCTACAACTCCAGCACCATCCACGATCTCAACCCGGGAAGCAACAACAACTGCCATCTCTCTACACCACCCAAGGCCCTCTCTCTTGTCTACATTGCTGCAGCACCTTCACCCACCTACATAACCCAGCAGCATCTCCCAGCCTACTGGACATCACCGCTCACAAACCAGTCAAGTGCATCCGCCTCAACATGCGTTTCCTACACAAGCATGCCATAGAAATCTGGGACCTACTCAACACCTACTCGCCCTACGTTGCCATCCACACAGAAACCTGAAAAAATGTCAACTCTGCACCCAACATCGCCACCGCCATACCCGATGGACACAAGATCTTGCGCAAAGACCGCCTCATCCGCCCAGGAGGCATAGTCATTGTTTACAAAAGCATCCTCCTTATGACCACCGTCCCAGATGAGACAACGACCTTCATTGAGAACTTCCAAGACAGAATCCTCACCAACGCTCACATCGCCAAAAAACTCTTCATCATCAAGGAATTCTCCAAATCCTTAAGCGAAACCAGACATCCCAAACTCGCAAGACCTCTGTAACAGACTCAGCACCTTCTCCCCCATAAGATTAAGATGATCTACAACAACTTCGACAAGCAAGACCTCCTTAACACTCCAGCTCCCCCTCCATGCGATGCCATCCAACAGATCCTGCTCAAATGGATCCCTGTCACAACAGAAGACACATTTAAGACCACGAAAAGCATCCACTCCGGAGCACCCTCAGACCCCTTCCCACACCACATCTTTCAGAGCCTATGCTATCGCACCCAAACTACGTTGGATAATCAACTGCTCCTTCGAAACCACCACCGTCCCCGAATGGAAACACGTGGAAGTTAACCCCCTCCTGAAGAAACATGCCGGACCTCAAGAACTTAAGGCCCATCTCCCTGCTTCCATTCGCAGACAAGGTCATCAAAAAGGCCATCAACACCCAGCTAGCAAACTTCAACAAAGCCAACAACGTCCTGGACATCTCCCAATTCAGATTCCACAGCACTGAGGCCGCCCTACTTGCCACCACCGACAACATCCGCTCCCTTCTTGAGTAGGACAAAACGGCAGCCCTCATCCTCCTGGACCTCTCGGTTGCCTTCTACACAGTCTTTCACCACACCTTAGCCACCAGACTCTATAACACCAGCATCCGCCGCAAGACCCTCGACTGGATATGCTCCTTCCTCACCAGCAGAACTCAGCTGGTCAGACTCCCTCCCTACCTCTCGGAACGACAGAGACCAACGGTGGCTTGCCCCAGGGATCCTCCTACAGACCCACCCTCTTCAATGACTACCAGCCCCCCCCCCCCCTCCTCGCAACCATAGTCAGGAACCACAGGCTCAATATAGTCTCCGACGACACCCAGCTAATCCTCTACCTCACCAACAAACCCAACTTCACCAAACAACTGCCAAGAAGAGATGAAAGCCGTCGCCACCTGGATGAAAAACAGCTACCTGAAACTCAACTCCGAGTCTTCATCCTTGGCTCCACCCCCCACCGCATGAGACGACACTTAGTGGTCACCCGCCCTCGGAAATCCCCACACCCGGACTGACCTCTCACGAAACCTCAGCATCATACTAGACTCCTTGCTCGCAATGAACCACCAGATCAACGCCGTACCCTCGACCTGCTTCAACACCCTCTGCATGCTTCGAAAGATGTTCAGATGGATCCCATCCGAATCCAGAAAGACCTGCTCCTTCGGAGGTCCCCAGCACTCAACAGAGTGGGGGCGTACAGTTGTGGGATCAAAGACATTTGGCAAGTCCAAAATGAACAGGTTGAAAAGAATGGGGACTAAGACATAATCTTGTTTAGCCCATTAAAGGTTGGTATTTTCTTCTAAATAGCCCCACAATTGATGATCTTAATGAAGACCCATGTATTTGAGTAAAGGAGCTGAATAACTTTCAAAATGTGCAATGGGCTCAAAAAGTTTGGCAAGTTTGAGCAGATAAGATGGATCGCTTTTTTTAAAGATTGGCTGCCGGATTGACCAACGCCATGATTCAGGAATCCTTTGGAAGTCCAAACTTTCATTAAATAACAAATTGAACCACTTAACCCAAATAGACACATCAGACTAGAACAAAACAGCAGACAATATTTTGGGTCCTGGTGCTCCATGGGTTCTCCCTTTGGATATGATCATGCTCAACAGCTTGTCATTTATCCACGTTTTCAAGATTTGCTGTACACAAATATCAGGGAATCATGTTAGACAGCCGGGGGTCATTCAACAATCATAAATCCTCCCTACTGAACTCTCTAATAGCAAACACTTATAAGAAAATCTTCCTTCACACTCGGCTTAGAGCCGGATAAGGCTGGAGTTGTCTTAAATTACTTATGGTAAAGAGACTGGCCTATGTCAAACTAATGCACAAAATAAAAGCCTCAGATCACAATTTATTAAGCAATCATATATATGGAAGGAAATTTCAACTTGTTCCCAGGCAAAGGTCAATGAATGGTTGCTCTATCTTATGGATTTAATAAATCAACAACTCTGTTGAGTTATAATCTTTATTGAGAAAGTAGATAACTACGGCAAAACAGCTTTGTACCTGAAGGATAAATCTGTTTTTGGTTTCCACTTTCATGCTTGGTTTGTGATAAACTTGTATAAAGCTTTGTGGAAAAGGGACGTGCACCGCCTGTTTATTCAAAACTTTTACCGTGCTGGCATGGAAATCACTCCCCTCCTGGAGTGTATGTGTTAGAACTAACTAGTTGCACACCTATGAGCCCATAGGTGTGTCTCCCATGGCACCAGTATCAATTGCTGTTTTCTTACAGCTGAAGTTATAATCCAAAGAAGACTTCAAACGAAAGTTTATATTG
This sequence comes from Lissotriton vulgaris, assembly GCF_964263255.1. NCBI lineage: Eukaryota > Metazoa > Chordata > Amphibia > Caudata > Salamandridae > Lissotriton > Lissotriton vulgaris. The sequence goes on along the minus strand of NC_141695.1, from coordinate 1,436,159,035 downwards.
TTCAAAATAAATTATATTTCAAGTTTTATCTTTAGTTCATAACGTGTAGCAACAATCCTGTTTGTTCCAATGCATTTCGGTGAATACAAACACCTTCATCAGGGAACGTCTACAAACGAACGAAAAAATGTACAATGTAACAATTCGCAATCAAAACTGCTTAATTCACACGTTCTGTTATGTTTTAACTAACTGGTAATTGGCTACAAAAACATGTTAAGACGCCTTTGTTACTAACGTGATACTCGTGCTTTACACTCCTGTGACCCCTCTGTTTGTCATCGATGTTCGTATTAAGCGCTCGGCTCTCTTTATTCTATCGTCTAATGACTCGCATAGTCGGTTCTCAGAGGGTGGGGGCCCTTCACTAAGTATCGCGTGCCGCTTACGCTTAGCATATCTACGTTTACCGAAGCTCACCTTCGTTGCTTTAAAAAATAATCCCGCTCCTACGTGTGGGTTCCTACTGCGGTTTGCGTCCTCACCAATTGTGAGAACTCCAACTGACGCTGCGTACCTGGCGCATGCGCAGTGTCTAACTCTGACATTTTTTATAAAGAAACCCGTTTTTTTGACAACACAAAACTTTAGCGTTCAAACCTCGGTCTCCGAACATAATCTACAGGTAGAGGTTAATCAAGACACCACATATTATATTTACGTGCATCTCATGTGAACTTGTATAAAGTACATAATCCTCAGAAATATCTTAGCCAACTATTTTTACTGTTTTTAAAAAGAAGGCTTCTTTGTAGATTTGGTTGTTTGCCTTCAAAAGACTGTGCACCGCTATGGGAATGACCTGAAATTGTGTTTTTTTTCAGACTACCATCCAAGCTCACCCGAGCATATTCTATGCACATGTTCGGTATCTAAAGAAGAGAGAATTCACCTGCTAAAGTCATTGTTTAACACTCTGCACATAAGATCTTGCAGGCAGGCCATGTTAAAAATGTATTGGGTGCGCTAATGATCAACTCACCTGTCCAGGACAACTGCAGGGCTAGATCCTATTTGTGTTGATCTCCTTTCAGGGCGAAACTGCATGAGGACTCTAAGCTAAAAAAACTGTGCGAAATTTTGGGAAACAAAGAGATTTACCTATCCGATGCACAAGGGCCTGTCTTCAAACATATCTGAGGAAGACTGGGACACTTTTCTCGGAAATCACTTTCATCAAAGAAGAACCGTATCGCAAGTTGAAACGACCATGGACTATACACAGCAGCCTATGATTTTGAAGCGTCAAGCCAATGAGTGAAATGTAACTCCAGAGGAATGGCATGAAGGAGAACCACCGGAATTTATTCCTTTAAATTATCACATAAAATCAATTAACAAGTATATCAAGAAGGGAAGGCAAGAAGGGGCACCGGGGCCTAACGGAATTTCACCTGTGCTCTATGAACAAGACATACAATACTGGGCAAAGGCACTTAGTCCTTTGTTCTGGGAAATAAGATCAACAGGCCGACTCCCGCCATCCTGGAGGAGCTTGATAATTTCACCAATCTTTAAATCAGGTGACAAGACCCAGTCCAAGAGCTACCGGTTAGTTGCCCTCTTGGACAACGATTCAAAATACTTTGCCGGTACACTATTGGATGAACTGTAACTCTGGTCGGAAGACAACTCAATCATCCCCCTAAATCAAACCGGCTTCTCTAAATCTGTAGGGACTTCAACAAACATAATAACATTGGCTCTGTTAATTGATATGGCTGAGGTCACAAGAACGCCATTACATTTGTGCTTCATCCATTACCGGGCAGCCTTTGACCATGTAAACCGACAGAAACTTGGTTGAAATTGGCAGGCTGGGGCATCTCCCAGGCTTTACTGAACCTGTTAATCAACTTGGAGACTGAAACCTGTGTGCAAGTAAAGCTTGGCGAAGGGTCAACACTATCCAGGAAAATTCCAACAACAAAAGTCCTCAAGCAAGGCTGTGTACTGGCCCCAACGTTATTCAATCTGTTTCTTGCAGACCTGATTTTGTTATTAAATGCCTGCAACTTGCATTCTCCAAAGATTGGGAATCTGGTACTACCATGCCTGCTCTACGCTGATGACCTAGTATTGATTAGCCAAACGAAGGTTGGTCTACAGTGTCTTCTGGACATCACGTTTCAATACTCGGAGGCTAATGATTTCAACATCAACCTGGAAAAAACCAAAACAATGACAATTAAAAAGAACCGTAAGAAAATACCTGTATGGTTTTGGGATAAGATTCAAATAGATTCAGTTACAGAGTACAAATACTTCGGGGTGATCATCAACAAAGGCGGGCACTTTGTAGCCCAAAGAGCTGCAATTAAAAGGAAAGGCATAGCCTTAGCCACCTCAATGAGAAACTTCAATTCCAGATTGACGGGCCCCTCACTCGCCCCTCTGGTTGAAGTTATACGAGCACAACTTCTACCCACAATAACCTGTGGGAGCGAGGTACAGAGGGGAAGGGATTCGAAGCTCTTGGATGCTGTGGTCGCAAACCGACCATTGCAAATAAAGGGGCAATAGTCTTTTTCTGGGACAGAGTAAGGAAATCCAAACCAGGTACTCTAAATTGGTACTTGTGGACTGAGCTACAACAGAAACAGTCATCTCCAGCAGCAAAATAATTAGCAACTAGTGTGTCAATCCTGGCCCTTACCGAACTTTGGGCAACTCCTACAAGTCACTGCCTCCTTAAAAAGTCACAAAGAAAATAGTAAACAAGCATTAGGAATGCATTAGTGCTCGGGTTTGTTTTAAGTTAGAGATAATGGCATTGTAAATGGCAATGTGTTTTAGGCAATCTGCACTCTGCACTACCACTCTGCACTACCACTCTGCACTACCACTCTGCACTACCACACCTGAATATAATTGAGGCCACTTCTGTTCACCAGCCCTGCCCCTGCTCAATCTGCATACACTAATGGGCAGGCCAAGCGTGAGACTGGGAATGCCACCTCTGCCCTTCCAGAAAGGCCACTCAGGCCTCCACTGGGCCTTTGACCCCGCCCTTTTCGGCCACCATCTTGCCCAAAAAAGCTGTCCACATCTGCAACTCAGATCCTGGCCCATTGCCCGAGTGCTCGCCTAACTAATCCGACCCTGGGCGCCATATGCTATCTATCCCTAGTAGCTACAAATGCCCCCTGTATCAGTAACTCAGAGGGGGGGGGAGGGGTGCATAACTCAGTGCTACTCCTGACACTGACTCCGGCAGCTCCACGTGTCACCCGAGCCCACGTCTAGCTGGACAGGGGCAAGTGAAGGGCTGTGGTGTGCACCATGCGGTGCATTATGGGACGGTGGGGGTGTTGGGAGGTTATGAAGATTAACGCGTTGAGGGGGGCGGGGTAAAGGTGGGCTGCAGGCTTCAGTTCATTCAGGGAGATGGCTGGCTCAGCAGTGTGTTTTATCAATCCTATCGTGTGCACTGGATACCAGAACAGAGCTTTGAGGTTCACGAATAACACCATAAAATTCACCCATAAACCCCACTTGGGAGCTGATACGTTGACGTTTTCAACTTCACGGCTAAAGTTCAGACAGTAACTCGGGAAAGAAACACAGACGCACGGAGGGAAATTAAGCCACGCCTACGCTTTAACTCAAAAATATGCATGCATGCATGTAGCAGGTATCTCACACGTACACGTGAAAACGTTGTACGTGCATTCCTGGTAACATATGCGTGCGTGTGCAAACATACTTGAAAACGCACAGATAGTGCCCCAGACGTTGGTATTTGCAGATAGATTTATCTCTAATCCTCTGCAGGGACATTTGGTATATGTGTTTATTTGAATCTAATGTACGTTAAAAACTAGGAAAGACGCCCGGAATAATCCTCATAAATAAACAGGATTAGGTACCCGAATAATATTTATCAGCAAGAAACGCATGCCGCGAGAACAGCGCCCAGACAGGGACGGGCAGCGAGGGCAAGCGACAGGCACAACAATCGACGGCTATTTTGGTGAAAAATCGTCTGGCACACAGGTTTTATTTTTGGCTACAAAGTTTAGTACATGTTCTGTTCTCTGCTCCTCTCGCCTTCATCTTCATCTCATGGTGAAAGCCCTGTCCCGCATTACCCCTCGGTTTCGGTTACCAACCCACCCCCACCCCCCCCTATGCCCAATAATCCTGATCTTCATTTGAGGGAAGAGGGAGTAATACTCTTCGCGTGCCAGCGCAGTCCTTACACTGCCAGTGCAGTCCTAGCGTTGCGAGGCCCCGGCACTCCTTCTGAAGCTCTTTATCACACTTCACCTCGGACTAGCTCCTCTTCTGCTCCCTTTGCTCGAGATCACAGCCTATTGAAGGTCATTTTGGTGCTGTTGGATTTGAAGTACAACACATATGGTGCAGAGGATCACACCGCTCGTCACATGCAAACACATCTCTATGGAACATTTAGCACTACAGGAGTAAGGAAGTCGGCGGGTCATAGGTTTTGCATTTTTAGCTCTCTGAAGTAACCAAAAATAGGACAAAGAGCTCTTTAAAAACGTCCAAATATATATACAAATGCATAAACAGTTTGAGCGGAAGGGATGAACAAGTCATATTCACATAACATTGACACTTTCTAGGTAGTCCTTGTGGTAATCCGAATGAAATGAGAGTGGAAATTCGTTATAATGAACATTATTGTTGCAAAAATACACAAACGGTTGTTTGTTTTGGAATCTTTGCCCATAACCTCCTTCGCCGTACTTTCTCATCCACACTCTGCTTGCAAAACCATATAACAAACAACCCGTGTTTGTGAGGGGCGTCTAAAATGTGCCTTTGCCCTTTCAATTGACTTTTTCCAAATTAAAGCGTTTCATTTCAACGAGGCGACATGTCTACATAATCATAATAAATACCCGTTTTATGAAGAGTGTGCTACTGCGTGCTTCTGCCGTTTTGAAGCGCTATGAATAACCTTTCATCCGTCTGTGGTCTGAATCACAAGCTGTTCATGCGCGCACACAGAGCTGAAGGGAAAAAAAACAGCAGTGCACACGCTCTGCACAATGGTGAACGCGCCCACAGCATCTGGAATACATTACAGCACCTCCCTGACAGCTCCTAATTAAAATTAATGGACGGCCGTGCGCGAAACCGCTGAGAAAATGCCAAAAATGGCCGACGGAAATTACAGATAGCCTATCGCGTCAAGGCTACTACAAACACAGCACAGCAAAGACGAATCACTATGCAGATGGCATAAAAACTAAGGAATGTTTCTGGCCCGAGCCCTAAAGACACTTTTTTAAATTTTTTTCTTTAATAGGCGCTCGGAGCTCCGCCCCCGAGCCCTAAAAACTAATCTTGGATCGAAGATAAGGCAGCTCAAATAAGGAGGTCGCATGGCTGGATGATCTTGGGTACCTATTCCTCTCAGGCTGCACAAAAGTATCTAGATTTTGGCTTTGCCAAACATATAAAAATGAAAATTTTAAAATACAGCTAGGCTTGCTGCCATGCACAAAGCACTTTCCACATTGGCTAAAAAACAATCTGATTCTAATTGCCGTTTAAGTGGGACACCGCAAGAAGATATGCCTTGTCTCCTCTGTACGTGTAAAGATCTGACAGAGGAAAGGAGATAGCTTTTTAAACTGCTTTTCAACCAGAGAGGCATTCGTACACGGAGACAGGCTATGCTGGTATGTTTTGCACCTGAGGACACGCAGCTTAACTGCCGGTTTGTAAAATTAAGACAAGTGGAGAAGAAAATGCTAACTACAGCTGACAATGAAAGAGACTGACGCTGGTGGAATAATCGCTTGTTTTTTTTTTTTAAATAACATTTTATTGAAATAAAACAGAGTCAGCAGTATACTAGCATAATGACATACAGAGAGCAATACGATATTCATTGTACACAAGAATACAATATATCATCATGTGTTGCGGTGTAAGGGTCCAGTTCTGTTCATGGCCATGTCCGTGGTGGGAGAACTACAAATCTCCCCCCTATAAACATTCCAGTGACCCCACTTCTTGTCCATTTTTTGGGGCAGCCTCTAAGTTTATAGACGGTCTTCACAGCAATCATCGATCTATCCATTTCTGCCACCCATCCCACTATCAGTGGCCGTTGAGGAGCGCCCCAGTGCATTGCTATCAAGCGTTTTATAAGAAGACATCCCTAAGCCAACCATTGATGCTCTCTCTCTGTCAAGTCCGTCGCCCCCCAGACATTGAGGATCCCCCCTTTAGGTGACAATGGGATGGGTTTCCCCAGTGCATCCGTCATTTTCTTGGTCGCCCCCTTCCATAGCAGCTGAATTACAGGACACTCCCACAAGGTATCATAAAAGGTGCCAATCAGGCCACACCCTCTGAGGCACAGATCCTCAGCCTATCCTAGGTAATAGGGGACCAGACCTATACGCCCCCTTTGTAAGATTTTCAACTGTATCAATCGGAAGCGATGGTTTATCACTGTTTCCCTGGGGGACATCAACGCCGTTAACCAGTCTTCGTCTTCTAGGTGTCCTATGTCGCCCTCCCATTTGTCACGTAGGGTTTGAAAAGAATCAGGCATATCATTGCATAACTTGCGATAGGTACATGATATTGCCTTTGTCAGGAGGGGTTCAGAAAGCAGTCTGTCCTCAAGGGGCGAGGCCTCGGGAGGGAGGAAAAGTCCGGTACGTTCGTGAGAATGGCATGTTTAACTTTCAGGTATCGAAAAGCTTCTCGCTGAGTGAGTGCGAGTTTCTGCTGGAGGTCGGGGAAAGATAAAAGCTTCCCTCTATGGATCAATTCTCCCAGTGTGGATATGGCTATGGTGTCCCACCTGTCAAATCCCAGTTGGAAGCAAAGGAAACCCAGGTTCTGCGACTACCATAGTGGCGTGGCCTTAGTGAATTTGTTAGACCAACCCAGACTTTTAGAAGCTCGATGCTATATAGCTATTGTCTGCGCCATGGGTCCCACGTAACGATTCCGAGTAGGTTTACTATATAGATCCCCCAAGTAGCCCTCTCGTTCCGTTTGGTATCGCTCCAAGTGAAAGGCTGGAATAGAGGGTGATCCATGAATCCAATGATTAGTGGCCACCAGTTGGGACGCCCAATAATATAGGCGCATGTCGGGTAGGGCAATACCACCGTCATACCAGCCCTTGGTGAGCTTATGGAGGGCGATACGGGGTGCCTTCCCATCCCACAGCAAGAGACGCAGATCTCCGTCCAGCGCATTGAAATATGAGTCCGCAATGGGAAACTGGCAGTTCTGGAGAGCATACAGGAATCATGGGAGTGCCAACATTTTGAATAGGGCTGCCTGACCGGGAAGGGACAGAGGCAGTGATCTCCAATGGGAGATATCTTCATGCAGTCTTTGCAGCAGGCCCATCAGATTACGATCATGGAAAGGTTTAGGATCTGAAGTGACCAAGATGCCAAGATATTTAAAACCGTCGAGGGCCAGGGTTATGGAATACCCTTGGGGTAGGGTGGGCAGGGGGCCGTATAATACATATAACACGGATTTAGACCAATTTATTGAATAGCCAGAATATTTCCCAAAATTTGTAAATGACATGGAGTAAACTGTTAATGGAAGCCCTGGGGGAGGCCACGTAGACTAGGATGTCGTCGGCATAGAGGGAGATCTTATCGGTCGTATCATCACGCCACTTGAGACCCCGAATAGAGGTGTCAGTGCGAATCCAATGGGCCAGCGGTTCTAGGGTCAGGGCGAACAGTAGTGGTGACAAGGGGAAGCCCTGTCTGGTCCCCCTGTGCAGTGGAAACTGTTGGGATGTGTGGTTCTTGACCTGCACTTGTCCTAATAGGTCTGTATATAACAGTCTAACCCATTGAATAAAATTAGGCCCAAAGCCGAATCTCGTTAGAACCGCAAAGAGATAAGACCACTCAATCGAGTCGAACGCCATTGTGGCGTCGAGAGAGAGAATTGTGGCCTCCTCCTGTATATAGGGCCGTCTGCCCAAGACATTCACCCTTCGGAGATTCAGGGACGTATTGCAACCCGGGAGGAATCCCGACTGGTCATCATGGATCAACGATGGGAGGATCGTAAGAAGTCTAGTCGCTAGAAGTTTCGCCAGGACCTTGGCTTCCGCACTGGTCAAAGAGATCGGCCTATATGATCCATGACCGGTTGATTTGGTTTATGAATGACAACTATGGAGGCTAACCTCTGATCGAGCGGTAGAATACCTCTCTCCCGGCTCTCCTCAAACATATTCTTCAGGTGAGGGGTTATACAAAGAGCCATGCCCTTCAGGAATTCAATGGAGATTCCATTGGATCCCATGGCCTTACCCGATTTGATGGCATTTTTTACCTCTTCCGTCGTAATGTCTGCTTCAAGAGCATCCCGATCTATCTCCGAGTAGGTAGATGCATCTCCTCTAGGAGTTGCCGAGATTCCTCCGCAGTATATTGTGCTCTGGCCATGTAGACCTGTTCCAAGTGGTCGGCAAAGGCCTCAGCCACCTCTTGGGGATCTGCAATTCAAGTCCCATCGGAGCGGACAATCAGTGGAACCCAGCTCGTTCCCCGTTCGCGCCGCTCCAGCCATGCCAGCATTTTACCGGCTCGATAACCAAGTTCGTAGACTCAATGGCGAGTCTGAAGTAGCATGGCCTTCGCCATATCATTGGCCAGGGCCTTATATTCAATCGCTTGTTCTTTTAATGGACTGTAAATACCATTTTGTTATAATGTCTTTTATTATTTTTTGAATTTGTAATGAGATACCTGTGGTTTTAAGTAACTCTGCTAAATAAAATAAATTTGAAAAAACTTTCAAGGTAGCTTACTACACTAATGTTGTTGCACTTTGGGCTAACAACCTTTCTTAGGTTTCGCCTGGCCGTAGCACTGCGCAGCAGTGCTCGCGCAGGCGAAATCTTATGATCCTGCAGTATGGGGCTTTGTCCCGCCTCTCTCTTCCATTAGCTAGCTCCATAAATGGAGGCTAGCCATTGGAAGAGATTGGTTGTCAATCACTCTTTCCCCGTCACGACGCGATTCGGGGGCGTTTCTGGGTCTTTTTTAAAGTCCCGCCCCTTTTTTCATCATGCCGCATGGTCCCGCTGTCCGTGTCTCCGTAGATGTTTTAGTCAATTATTTTGAAGGCAGTGGCGCTCCGCTGGTCATCTGTGGACGCATTGAAGTCTCACGTCTGGGAGTTGAAGTTTTCCATCAAAAGACTGCCCCTAGCATTATAGTGCTTCATTGAAATCGAAGAACTACCAGCCCCAGACAAGCAATGGCTTGGTAGGTTTACTGGTCTCCATGGCAACAGGAAGCCGCTCGACTCTCCGAGGATGCACAAACGGTACGCTTTAAGCACAGTACTTCAGAACAAATTGAAACACGTAAAAAATGCAAATATGCATTTAAACAAAAAGATGTAAATAATGTTTGTGACGTTACATTTACGCTTGCCCGTGGAGATCGGATTTCATGAATACATTTTATGCGTTAGTCCTTTCTTTGTGCCTACGCTGACTGCACTGGACTGTGAAGTCCGTTGCCTCTTTCACCGTGGAGTATTGTAAGCCGCCTGTAACTGCTCTGCTGCAGCGGCAGGAGTGTGGCTGTCACTGGAGTGCCGGAGATACCCCAGAGGCGCCCCCTCCCCTGCTGTCCCAGCTCGGCAGCCCCGGAGAAACCCGAGGCACGGGCAGGAGGGAAATATTTCACAGCTGATTTAACTCGGGGACGGCACAGCCGAAGGGGAGAGCCCGGGCTCAGCAGGATCAGAGCCCTGTCAGCAGGAGCAGGACACAGCAGGGCATGATGAACAGGTTCAGAAAGTGGCTGTACAAACCCAAGGTAAGTGTCCGTCCTGGCCGGACTGGGGATGCCCAGTCAGCATCACGTCAGGGTCTGTTCAACCTTTGGCGTTTTAAGTGGAGAGTCCGCCAAAATACGGGGAGTGATGGGGCAGACTTTTGTCATTTATCAAGGTGTGGCTGTCACCTCAGAACTGAGCCACCGACCCTGACCCTCAAACGTCACTATGTCGTGATAAGCATGGGATAGGTCATCACACTTGCAGTGTCATTCGAGCACTGGGCAGGGGGCGGTCTGATGATCGGAAATTGGGGACCTCAGACACCTATTTAATAATCCAGGTGAGGTATCCGAAACTAGCTGATGGGAACCCTGCACCCCTACACACTTCCATTATACACTGAGCCACCACTCGGTGATGTTACCACGCACATGAAAGTGCATGTGTTAATGACCGGGGAGCGTGCCCATAAGTCTCTGGGTGGGTATGGCAGCGCGTGCCCACCCCCTCCTGGGGCCATCATCACCCTTTTGGTTTTGAGTGTCGGGGGTCGGTGGGACGTTGCCCCAGCTCAGAGATGCCCACGCACGTGCCTCGCCACCTGGTTATCTGGGCCTGAGATCACCTGCCTGAGTCACACCAGTCTCCTTTGTTGTTGTCAGGTCGGCGAGTTTCCTCCCTCCTACCCTCGCCGCGGTCTTACAGTGGAAGTTTACAGCGAGGTGAACATATCTTTCATGCCATCCTCAAGATTATCATTTGATTTTTTTTTTTTTTTTTAATATTTTTATTTTTCTCTCCTTTTTCCTGTTAACTTGCACATTAAATTACAAAACATATTATTATACATTTTACAGATTATCACTGGTTTGAAGCTTTTCAAAACAATACAAACAATATAAACAGTATATTTATATCACCAAATCATATATAAAAATCCTAACCTTTACTATTCATCAAATTACGGTATCTTGCACTGCCATCCTCTCCTTCCATTTGTTTATTGGTTCCCAAATTTTCAGCCCAAGTCTCCTTCCCCTTTTCCCCTTCCGAGCATATATAGCTCTCTCAAGATTATAACTAGCTAACAGATTTGACAGCCATACTTGTAAATCAGGGGGTACCTTATCCAACCATACTCTTGCAGTTGATAATCTCAGTACTGCAGTTGCTACAAACATAAATTCTTTATGATCCAATCCAACTTGATTATCTACTCCAAACAAGATCATCCTAGATGTTAGTTTAACTCTTATATCCAGAGTATTATTAATAAAATCTTCTATACTTCGAATCAAAGTATATAACTGGGGGCAAGTAGCAAACATATGGATAATATCGGCAGCTGCTGCATTGCACCGTGGGCAGGTAATACCAGTGGACCCTCCCCACTTAGCTATTCTAGCTGGGGTGTAATACAACGAAAATAACGTCTTGTAGTGTTGCGACTGCAGGGGTCCAGAGCACAAAATATTACATCCCAAATTTAAAGACTCTTGAAAACTTCCTGCATCCACTCCCAACTTTCCAACCCACTTAGTGCTAACTTTCTCCAAATCATCCACCTTCCCTTTGATTAGTATTGCATAAAAGGATCTGATTGTGCAATCCCCTCCTGCTTTTATCTTTTCCAGAAGCTCATTTTTATTAAACCCCTCCCTACCACCTTGCTTGTGCGATAAAAAACTCCTTACCTGCAAGTATTTAAAGAAATCCTTTCTCTCAACCCCATATTTAGCACTGAGATCTGAAAACTGGATTACCCCGTCCCCATCCATTATATCCCCAATCTGTTCTATCCCTTTCTGTGTCCATCCCAGCATTGTTGAATCAGCAAATATTTCTACCGGAAAGGAACTGTTTTTATAGAGCCTTACATACCTATTATATCTGCCCATTCCCGTTCTTTTAAGGAATGTGTTCCATATTCTAGATGCTGCCATCAGGGTCTTAAACCTTGTTCTTTTATAGTATCCAAATTCTACTCTATTTAACAAATTATTTTCTGCCTCGGCCCCCAATATAATAGCATACACTTCCGTGGACATGGTCACAATCCTTGCATCGCTTCCTCCACCCCCAATTATTCCCTGCATGTATTGTAATGCAGCAGCCATCTGATACAACCTAAAGTCAGGGGCTCCCCAGCCCCCTCTCTCTCTTGGTAGGGTCATGTACCTATACGCTCTACGGGTCTTTCCATGTGCCCAGATAAATCTGTTCAGTACCCTTTCTATCAAATTAAACCATCTAGCTTCGAAAACTAAAGGAATAGTACGAAAAAAATATAAAAATTTAGGTAGGATTAGCATTTTAACAACGTTTGTACATCCCATAAGGGAAAGGTGTAGGTTATTCATTCTTTCAAGTTCTTTTTTAACTTTACCTATTAGAGGATCCAAATTCATCTCTACTACTCTCTCCAAACTTGCAGTTAGTGCTACTCCTAGGTATACTGCTGAGTCAACCACCCTATTATCCGCACACGGAGTATATCTATTCTTAATAATCTGGGTCTTTGTTCTACTTAAACTGTACCCTGATAATTTCCCAAACTTCTGAGCCTCTATCTCTACCTCCTTTATAGCTAGGCTAGGGTTTGGAGTTAAAATTGCCACATCATCTGCATAGGCTAAGGACTTCACAACATTTTCGTTTCTTTTCATTGGAGGTATCCTTTCATTCTCCTTCAGCCTACGTAGTAAGGGCTCCAGGTATAATGCAAACAATAGGGGAGAGGAGGGGCATCCCTGTCTAGTCCCTCTGGCGATTTTTACTTCGTCTGAGAGCCCCCCATTCACCCTTATCCTTGCTGCTGGATTCTTGTACAATACCTGAATCGCTTTTATAAATAAATCACCCAACCCACACCATCTCATTACACACCAAAGATATTTCCAGTCCACCCTATCAAATGCTTTCTCAGCATCGAGGAAAAGTGCTGCTGCAGGATCTCCTAATATTTCTGCGTGGTCAAATACTGTAATCACAGTCCTTACGTGCTGCGTAGTCCCTTTCCCAGGTATAAAGCCGTGCTGGATAGGGGTCACTAACTGCTCAATAACCCCGGCCAGTCTCTTTGCTAAAATCTTGGAATATACTTTGATATCCGAGTTCATTAATGTAATTGGCCTATACGACCCTGGCATTTCTGATGGCTTTCCTTTTTTTAAGATAACTATTATGTTAGCCCCCCCCCAGGACTCTGGGCTGAGGTCTCCTACTTGTGCTTGTTGCATAATTATACACATGTCTGCCAAGAGTTCGTTTTTAAAAATCTGATAAAATTCTAGCGGAATTTGATCTGGTCCTGTCGCTTTGCCTTTCGGCAGGCTGTCAAGAGCTTCCTCCACCTCTCCTAGCAATATTGGGCTATCCAGTATTTCTTTATCCTCTTCTGAAATCGCGGGAGGGGGTATATTATCCAGGTACTCCTCAATCTCCCCCAAATTTGGTACCTCTTCTGGAGTATATAAATCTGTGTAGAATTTCCTAAATACTTCTCTTACTGCATCAGTCTCCATAACCAAATTTCCCTGTGTATCCCGTATTTCTTTTACTCCTGCTTCAGCTGCTCTCTGCCTGGTTCTAGCTGCCAGCACCCGCCCTACCTTCTCACTAAGCTCATATGTCTTTTCCTTATTAGACAAAAATTTGTCTGCCACCTGTCTGGCCAGGGCTTCCACTGCCTCTGCTTTTAATGCTATTATTCTAAGCAGACATTCCTCTAAAGGCATATTATTTCTTATTGCCCTACTTAGATTCTCCTCCTCCCTTAGTAATTTATACTCTATCAACTCTCTCCTTTCCCTTTCTCTTTTTTGTCTTCCCAGAACAAAGCTCAATGTTTCACCCCTTATTCCCGCCTTGAATGCATCCCAAACTACTCCTATAGCTGCTGTCCCCCTATTGATATCCCAAAACCCTTTAATCCACTTTGACATGTGCTCCTTATATGTAGAATCTTTTAAAAGTCCCCTCTCAAACGTCCATTGTACGGGTGCTCTTTGTAAGTAATTATTTTTAATGGTAAGTATTACCGGGCTGTGGTCTGAAATCACCCTTGGAAGTTTCTCAATCTGTGTCCCAGCTAACATGCTGCTAGTTATAAGAAAATAATCTAGCCTAACCAGTGTTTTATGCGGGGCTGAAAAAAAAGTACTTCCATCAAGATGAGGATGTAGTTTTATCCAAGGATCAATCAATGAGTTATTCAGAGCCGTATCAGCCAGAGCCCTGAACACCTTCCTTTTCCTCCCTCTATAAGTTGCATCTATCCGTGTAAATGAGCTCTCTGAATCATGTATGTTAAAATCACCACAGCAGATTATGGGTTCAGGCCACTGAGCCAACTCCGCATCAAGAAACTGAAATACCTCAGGATCGTCTTCAGTAGATCCATAAATTGTGGCTAATGATATTTTCTGACCCCTGAAGGAAATTTCCGCTATAGCCCATCTTCCCCATTTATCTTCCTTCTTTTTCCCCACGACCATATCCCTGTGCCTGCCCAAGATTGCCACTCCTCTGGTCCTAGTTTCTTGTTTAGAGCTAGCCAATACCCTGAACCCAAGTTGTTCCAAAAGATTCATCTTGCTTGACTCAATATGGGTTTCCTGCAAACATACCAAATCCAACCGCAGGGTTTTTAAATATGCCGCCACCCTCATTCTCTTATTTAAATCATTTAAGCCACACACATTAATTGACGCTACCCTACATGCCATTGTGTTAACATGCGTAGATACCAATAACAAAAAGCAATCTTTGTCAGCCACAAACCAGTCTGTATATCTCCTCTGTCTCCCAAAACCATAACAATGTGCAAAATCATAATCAACCAATTGTTATTCTCCCCCCCACACCCACCTCCCTTGCCACCCCAGCTCTGCTCACCCCTCCCCATCCCTCCCCCTTCACAGGCAAATAGGTTAGCCGACCTATGTGTGCCCGCCTTATGTTGTGCAAATCGCTTCCTTCTCTCAACTATTTACATTTTCATATCATGTCACCCACTGATCCCACTATGTCCTATATACTACCCGGGCACTCACGCTCCTTTCTGTTTCTTCATTTCATCTAGAAAGACCCCCGCTTTAATTTCTGAGTTGAACATCCAAGTTTTCCCTCTAACAATTACCTTCAATCTGGCAGGGTAAAGTAAGTACGCCTCCATACCCAAAGCCTGAAATGGTGCAATCAGCTGCCTCATCTTCCACCTCCTCTCTACAGTAAAATGACAGAAGTCAGGCCTGGCAAAAAAGGTATATTCTCAAAAGTTCTCCTACTCTCTGGCCTTGCTTTAGCTAAGATCTCTTCCCTGAGCAAAAAGTTCCCAACATAGACTAGTATAGCCCTTGGCTGATTTTTTTGCCCACCTCTGCCTGTTCCCCCCGCTTCTCCCACCCTCTTTAGTGCAAAAGGGAACCTGTGCGCCCTCTGTATTTCTGTTTCCCACTGCCACTGGGACTCTGGGAATGCACCGCTCAAAAGATTTATCACAAACTGCCTGACGTCCTGCCCTTCTGCCCCTTCCTCCACACCCAAAAGGCGGACATTGTTCCTCCTCTGCCGATTCTCAAAATCCTCCATCTTCCAACGCATGTCCTCTGCCATTTTCTCGTGTTCTGTCTTAAATGATTGCCATCTCCCCACATCGTCCTCGAGCTTCCCTGTTCGTTCCTCCACCTCTGTAACTCTGTCAACCAGCTCATCATACAGTTTATTGACCTTCCTCAGGCTATTCTGTATTTTCTTTGACGCCTGCCTTGCTCTACGACTTTTTGTTCTTGCTTCATTTTGCATCTGCCTCAGCGTCGAGAATAAGGCCTGAAAAGGGTCTTGTTGGGAAGGGATATTGCCACTTGTTGCTCTCTCTGCCATGTTTGCATGTGTATCCTCCTCCTGATACACTTGAGAAGTCGCTGAGTAGTCCCATAGGAGACGTTTCTCTACTTTAGTATGTTTCCTCTTTTTCATTGTAGACTCTTTGCCAGAGGTACTTATGCCTGACTCTGTACCTTCATCTTCCTCTGTATTTGATTCTGCTGATGATAATGACTCAGAATCTTCATTTACTGAGAAAAACTCCCCCTCTCCTTCTAAGGATGTACAATCTCCCACTCCATGGGGCTGTTTAATTATATTAATCCCCCCTTCAAGATTTTGTTTTTCAGAATTTGCTATACTTTCTCTGCTCCCCCACGAACCAGTCACTTTCCGGGACTCATTGATCTCCTTCTCGACTTGCATTAATGCGCCAAGCATGTCTGCTGTAGTGCCTCCCCTGGCGCTTGTATTTCCATTTACCATTTTTTCACTGTCAATCACCCCTTTACCTCCATCTTCCGCTGGTATTTCGTCTTCAGCGCGAGCTCCTGCGTGTGCACCGTCTGCCTGTGGTGTTTCAGCCTTCTGTGCCTCTCTCCGCGCTGGCTCAGCGCGTTGCCTGGCAACCGCCTTCGCGTCTTCCTTGTCCATGTCGATTACGTCCTCGAGGACGTTTCCAGCTGCCGGGATGTCAGCGTCTGAGTTGCGGAGAGTGCTCGGGTTTCCTACAGTTACAGCTGCCGCTGCCGTTGCTGCTTCCGAGGGCTTCCCTAGCATCTCTGACATGGTAGGTTGACGCATGTTTGTATCACGAGCCTTCTGCTCGTCTCCCTTCGCCGGTAGTAACGTGCTCTTGCTCGCCGTGTTGGTTATTTTACTGATGGTGTTCTGTTTCCGCGTTTCATTCTTTTTGTTCTTTTCCGCTGGTGGAGGGATTATTTTCCTGATCGCTCCGGTGTTCTTTGCTAGCAGGGGATCCCCTTTCACGCAAGATTATCATTTGAAAAGGATTTCCTGGCGGGCGCAAAGCCCAGAAGCGCGTCTTTTAATTTATTTTTTTAACTGTACAAGGTTACTTGTGTGCCCTATGGCGGGGTTGTTGTTGCCATTTGTGGGGCTGTGTGTGTGTGTGGGGGGGGGGGCGGCTCTGTGGGTGTGTGGGAGGGGGGGGGGCACTGTGTGTGTGTGTGGCTCTGTGTGGGGTGGCTCTGTGTGTGTGTGTCTATGTGTGTGTGTGTGTGTGTGCAAATGCAATAGGTCTCGCATTTGCGAGAGATTAAGCTATTGGCATTGTAAATGACAATGCCATTTATTTATTTGTTTTCAAAACACATAAATAAAAATGTTGTCATTTACAATGCCAATAGCTCTAACTTGGACAAAAGCGAAACCGTTGCATTGTAAATGCTTGTTTTAATAGATTGTTCTCGCACGTTAACTTTTTCCTTAACTGCCTTTGGTTGTATCTCTATTTAGCATGATCCTTAAATTACTTGAATAATTTTGCACATGCACTTTAAGAATAGAGTGGCATACGTCATTAATGTTAGCTTAAATTTAAGAGGAGCCTGTCAAAGTTCGGCTTACTATAACATCAAATGCATTTTTTTTATTTTCATTTCCAGAAACCATACATGCCAGCTTATATCAAGAGGACCTATGAGGGCCATGTTTTAATGTAATCGTAATGCCTTTTTTCCATATTCGAGCTCATACTCCTAACATCTAATGTACTTTCTTTTCATTTTAACTGTGGAAGTTCTACTTTTAGTTTAAATTAAAAGATCATGTCAAATTTGGAAATGCTTATACCATAATATTCATAATGCACTTTTTCTATTTTATTGGGCACCGTTAGCAACTGTTTTACCAATTTATATATTTGTGGTTTACAACTTACTGCAAGACATCTAAGATGCATACATGAGTTTATGTTGCTTACTGTAAGAATTTTTTTAATGCATTAACTAATAAATACTTTACTTACTGCTTTGGAGCCAAAGCCAAATATGATTTGAACACTTGATGACCAAATCCTTGTAATTGGCACGTTCTTTGTTCTTTATTCTTTGTCTGCGTTTCTTGCATATCGTCACTGATGCAAATCAACAGTGATTTGCACGCTTCTTGCATACAACTTTTCAAGACAACTTTGGATGTTCTTTAAGTGTATTGTTTCTTGCTCAGAGTCATGCTCATGGAATGAGATTATACTCAGGTTGTCAGGTTTTTTTGTAGTTGAAAAAATATTGACTCATATTCTTACCATTACGCCTGGGAAATTACACTAGCCTAAATTGCTTGGTTAGTTCCACTAATAAACAGTCATGTGTAGGAAGGAGGAGAAAATGCAGAATATTCCTACTCCTCCTTTCTTTCTCATCAGCCAGAGTACCTCACCTCTGAAGCGGCAAAAGTGGAAAAAGTTTTTCAAGAGTTATGCAAAGGTCTGTGGTGCATCTTTGAGTGCAGAAAGAAGGGCATACCGTCTTCTCCTCTGTTTGGGCCCAGAAGGTCAGGATTTGAATGAATACGAGTTGTGTATCAAGAAACTTGATAATCACTTTCCACCCAAAGTCAGCACAATTCTGGATTGCGATCAATTTGCAAGGAGGCTCCAAAGGGAGGGTGAATCTGTTGAGTGTTACTTCACTGAATTACGCAGCCTTGCTGTTTCTTGCAAATTTGGTGGCATGACCGAGGAGCGCATTCGGGGCCAGTTTATGGTGGGTTGTGTGATTAAAAAGGTGAGGAATGAACTATGGTTAAAGGATTAATCCACCTTGGATGAAGTGTTAGTGATTGCAAAACATGTGGAGCATTCAATGGAATGTGTACGGATTATTAGAAAGGAGAAAGATCAGAGTATAAAAGTGTGGTGAAGTAGAGGGCCAAGAAAAACATGGTGAAACCTGAGGATAGGGGCAGAAAAGAATATTTATGGCACATAAGTGTTACAGGTCTGACAGAACTGGTCACCTTGTGAATGACAAAATGTGCCGACCTTTAAAGGCTAAGTGTGTGAAATGTAAATAAATAAATAAATGAAGGACACTTTGCGGTCGCCTTTAAGAACAAACCCTTTGAACTTGAGATCAAGGAAATTAGTGTGGATAGTGAGCAAGATGATGTTGACTCTTATTTTGTCTGTGGTCAGACTGTTCTTCAAGTAAATGAGGAGGGGATATTTAGTTCAACTACCGTTGACACGATCTCTCTGGGTGGGCAATCAACTAATGCGCTTTTCGATTCAGGGGCAAAGATAACTAGTTTCAAACAAACTTTTTCAGAGCAAATTACAGAACCAAGTTGTCTAGTCCAAACCGGATATCAGGCTGTGTGCATATGGAGGGGAACCTATAAAATGTCATGGCTAGTTCTTTGGGGTAAATGAATACAAGCAACAGTTGACATCTGGTAAGATATATGTATCAAAGAAGGGTTATAGTTTTATTAGTTGGTCACATCCGTGTGAGTTGGGCAATCTGTTGGACCCTAGCAGAGTCACTCCTATTCTTTTGAAGGAAAAGGAGGTTTCTGTGTTCTGTTGATTCTGTGGGTGATGATAGCTTGGTGGAACGACTTAAGAGCGATTTCCCAAATATATTCAAAGAAGAACTGGGTTGTTTAGTCGGTTATGAACATGAAATTAGTTTAGTGTCAAATGTACAACTTGCTGGTTGTAAAGTAAGTAGTGCACCAATAGCTGTGGATGAATGTATGAAGAAATCCGAAAACTTAAAGAGAGTGGTATCCTAGAGGAAGTTGAAGGCACCGAGTGGCTGGCGCCAGTGGTGGCTGCCAGGACAGTAAATGGAAGTCTGCGCTTAGGTCTTGATTTGAGAAATCTCAACAAATTCGTCTCACCGATAGGTATCCCATGCCTAACATCACAGAGCTTGTGTTGTTGCTAGGTGGGGCCACAATGTTTAGTAACATAGACCTCAACTCAGCCTACTACCAGATTATGCTGAAAGAATCCCCCACATATGTAACCCAGGCCTCGAAAAATCCACTCACAATTGCGATTTTATCAGGTCAAGCTATTTTCAGAATTTACTCGTCTCTGCTGGCGAGTTAACTTAAGCTGAAAGGAGCAGGTTTTCTGGTTATTCAAAAAGTAAATGAGCAATAAAAAAGGCTTTAAATCTGGTTTTTGCCTTGACACATTTGCTGTCTGTTTAAGGACAGAGGTCTAATGTCAGTTTGTCTTTTTACTAAATGTTGCTCATCTGTTCCTGGAAAATGGTGTTTAATTTTCTCGCCCTTATTATAGTTAGATCTTTTTGTCAACTGAGTTATCTGACAATAATTGTCAAACAAAAGGCTGTAAAATTTCAGTTTTTTTTCTAACATTTAAAAATCTTGTAAATTAATAAAACAAGTATTGAAAAATATATATCAGAAATTATGAAGAAACCTTTTTTGTAATTCAGAAGTGTGATTCAAACAAAGATTTGCATAGGAGGAAAACGAATCAGAACACTACTTGGTGATGTGCAAATAAAATATTTGCGGAAACTATTTCCAGACATTGTCCACTATATAATTTTAAAACCAAGTCAATAGGAAACCTGTGGCCATTTCAATGTAAATGACAGTGTGCTGCTACTTTATGCTTTAGTCATGCATTTATTAAAAGTAACAGTTTTTAAACAAGATTTGAGAAACATTTCTTCCCCTGCAGTGATGACAATGTGGTTAATAAACTGAGGCAAGTCAGCTGTCATGTGTATCCTATATGTGGCTAGATTTGTATTATATATGAAGCAAAAGTATAGTCTATTAAATCAAACAAAAGAGTTTTCTGTACAGCAGACATGCTGAACCCGCATATTTGAAGGTGCTCTCATACAGGATAAATCGGAAAATGGAATTTCAGTGAATTAAAATACTTGCCCAGGATCACATAATTTGAAACCAGTTTATGGGTCACAAGCATTTTAATTATGTTGAACAGATTATTAAAGTCACTAGACCTGCAGGTCAAGTAAAATGTGTATGATTTTGAGAGGCCTGTAACCGCTTTTGCGAAAGTCTTTAGCATGTTCAGGTTGTCAGACTTCCCCTTGGCTTGGTCTCAGCAGCCTCTGTCTTTCAACATGTGAGGGGGTTAAAGAGGTCGGCGTCTACCAAGACAACATCTTGGTCTTTGGTAAGGACGTTAAGAACATGGTAACTATCTAAGAACGTTTTGAGAAGACTGGTGATGTTAATCTTACGATTAAACCAGAATAATGTAGGTTTGGTACACATACCATTAATTATTTAGGCCATACTATCTCTGCAGAGGGAGTGTTTCAGAAAGAGGAGCTGGTTGATACTATTTCGCATATGGTCTCGCCCGCAACACGCGAAGAATTAATGAAATTCCTTGGCATGGTTGAGTTTTATGGTAAGTTTATCAGGAATTTTGCTGACATGAGTGTCAATATGAGGCATTGCCTGAGAAAGGGTGTTCAGTTTACCTGGGATGGAATCTGTGAGGCGTTTTTACGCTTGAACCCTAAAAAGTGATCTGTCATGATGACTGATACCATTGTAAAAGGACTTAGAGCAGTGCTGCAGCAAGAAAGAAGTCATCGCCACTATCATGTTTTTTTCATGTGGATTGAAGGACGAAGAGTCTAGATACTCAGTGATTGAAAGGGAGACTTAAGCACACTTTTTTGTGTGCGTGGAGGGGGGGCGGGCGGTTTATAGCGCAAACTCGACCCGAAGGTATCAGAGCACGTTACATGAACACCAGTTGCATTAAAGACAGACACATTCATTTTTGTTAGGCACGGGGAGATTAGGTGGTTTCCCCAGAATCACAGGATGTTGGGCGTACCCGTTTCACCTGGAAACGAATGGGATGGTGGAGAGACTAAAAAGAGTGGTCAAAGAAACAAATGCTATGGCCAAATCCAATTTTCTTGATTGGAAGGACAAGGTGATGAGACAGATAGAAATGTATAGGGTTACTCTGCATTGCACCGCAGGGAAAACTCCTTTTGAATTGTTTTGTGGTAGGCTTCCTAACACCTTTGTAGAGCCTGCTTGGGGCAACAACTAAGAGGCTGAGTTGGGCAAAGATGTGGGTGGACTGGCTTGGCGTCAAAGAGAAGAGGAAAGGATACAACTCAGATATTATGGGTTTGACACTAGTAATTCAGTGAAGAAATTAGGAGGTGTATGTGGGTGACTTTGTTATGGCTAAATGTCCCGAGACTGGAGGTGGTAGGTTTACGAAGCCCATTCAGGTTATTAAAACATTTAATGATGCTGTGAAGACCCAGGATCACCGCATATAGAATATGAACAGAGTTGTCCCGTACAAAGGTCAGTGCAAGGATAACAATGAGACAGGGACAAGAGGATCTGGAAGAGTTATGGATAGACCTATGTAATTGAAGGATTATGTTTGATAAGTTTTTTTCCTTGTCTTTATTCACTCTGTTCTTTCCTAATAGGTTGTCTTTTTAGGTCAATGTTTTCCTTTGTTCAGGCATGTGCTCTGTGGAGTCACCACCTTTGTGCAGTATATGCTTGTACATACAGTATCAACACTATGTGCAGTCTAGGTTTGCACATGCACTTCTTCTTGCATAATATAGAGTTAAGTTGTTCTCATTTCGTTTGGGTAATGGGTTGAGAAAGGGAGGTGTGTGGTAGCTTAGCATATCATGGTGGAGTCTTGGGATATTTCCATGGTGGAGTCTTGGGATACTATGATGTCACCTGGTATGTGGTCACGCAAGGTGATGGAATGTGTGTATTAAAATGAAAAGAGCAGTTGTGCTGGAGGGCAGATGGGGGGGGGGGGGGGCTCCTCTGGATTAAGGTAACCTGTTTTGGCAAAACTGCGACCGCCTTGTCTCTTTTGGCGAAGTTGATTTCTTGATTTGTCCCAATACCTTTACGAATTAACACCTTCAACGCGGCGCGAATTCTCGCGCTGTGCTGAAGGTTCTAATGAGCCAACGGGCTCATGACGGAACGGTTCCGTCACGAGCACAGGCCAACCGACGCTCATGACGGAACCGTTCTGTCATGAGCATCGAAAGGGTTATAAGCCAATAAGGGTAGAGGCAATGTAAAGAATCTTGAAAATATATAGAGGGTTTCTAAACCATATCTGCTTTATATCACAAAATATCTATTAAGCTGCGCATCTTTGTTATTTGAAAAAATTGTAAAGGTTATATGAGCATTCAATGCTCACTAAAGGGTTAATAAAAAATTAAAACTAATTTTACAGTAATTATTGTATTATTATACAGAATCCCAATAAAATAATATATGTATGTAATTCATATGAAGAGAACTCCATACTCGAACCCTCCCAATCCGGATTCCAAAGCAACCAAAAGCACCGAGACAGCGCTACTCAGCTCCACAGATGACATCCGCACCCTCCTCTACCAAGGCCAACCCGTGGCCTACACGACCTCTCCACAGCCTTTGGCACCATCTCCCACGGCACACTCGCCTCCAGCATGAGGGAAACCACCCTCAAATGGTCCTGCTCCTTCCTTACCAGCAGGACCCAAAGAATCACACTGCCACCCTTCCTCTTCGAACCCACAGAGAGCAACTGGAGAGGTGTGTCCCAGGGATCGTCACTCAGCCCCACGCTCTTTAACATATACATGCCCCCCTTCGCCGCCATTGTCAGACAACACGGACTTGACATAGTCTCCTACGCCGACAAAACCCGGCTCATCCTTTCCCTCACCAACGACCCCGTCACCACCAGGCTCAGCTTTCAGGAAGGAATGAAAGACGTTGCAACCTGGATGCGCGGCAGCTGCCTGAAGCTCCACTTGGAGAAGACAGAGGTCCTCGGGATCTCCCCCACCGCATGGGACAACACCTGGCGGACCACTGCCCTCGGAAGCACCATACACAGAACCTCGGCCTCTACTCCTTCCTCTCCATGACCCGACAGGTCAACGCCGTCACCTCCACCTGCTTCAACACCCTCTGCAAGACCTTCAAATGGATCCCCACAGAATCAAGAAAAACCATCACCCACGCACTCATAACAAACAGACTGGACTACGGAAACACATTCTACGCCGGAATCAACAAGTATCTGCTTCACAAACTTAAGTCCATACAGAAATAGCATCCAGGCTGGTCCTCTGCATCCCTGGACAAGAAGACATCCCCCAACACATGCGAGACCTCCACTGGCTACCCGTCGAGAAGAGAGTAACCTTCAAGATACTCACCCACGCCTTGAAACGCCTCCACAACACCTGACCCCAATACCTCAACGAGAGAATCTCCTTCCATGCACCCAAGAGAAACCTCTGATCGAGCATCGTCGCAGAAACCCTGCGCATCCGCAGAGTCAGAACAGGCGGAAGGGCCTTCTCCTACATTGCGGCCAAGACCTGGAACAAGCTCCTGATCGAAATCAGACGCGCCAGCTTTCTAAACATCTTCAGGAAGACACTTAAGACCTGGCTCTTCAGCTGAACGGAGCTGTTACTTGAGGGGGCCTAGCCACAATCCGACCCAGTAGTGCTAACTCTCACAGTTGTGGATATAACGGTAGATGGCAGGTTTATGAACTGGTTGGTAGGCAAGTAGGAGTACATCACTATTGTGTCTAGATGGCCCTGCGCGAACACTGAAAACAGGGGCAAAATTTGAAGCTGTTTTTTTAACAAGTAAAACGAATTAGATTTTTCAGAAATCGACGATTCCTGTTAATCATCATCCTTCATACGTCTGCGTATACAAGTTAGAAAAACAAAAAAACATTTCAGTGCATTCTAGACACAAATTAAATTTGAACCACAGTAATAGTGTTTTTCTTTTAAAAATTGCACAGGCGGATTAAGGAAAAACACCTTTGAGAAGTTGTTTACACCGGACTTGAAAACTTGGGATTTTTGCACGCATTCTGTGTTAACATAACTTTCAAGTCGTCCATGTGCGATACTAACTTATTTCGTAGCCACGATGTATAAGGTATATCCCCAATCTTGGATATTTACTGGTTGTGATCGTTACCTTTGCGCAGCTCCCGATGCCAGACAGTAACGATGGGCCCCGCGTGCTTGCGGTGGTGAATAAGCCAGAGGGACAGGGTCTGTACACTCTGCTGTGAGTTGCTTAGCTCCATCAGCTTCTTCTCAAGAGCCGACTCCGAGAAGGAGGACATGGCTGTCGGTGGAACGGACCCTTCTCCAGATTTCCTTTCAAGCGTCCAATGTTTGAGACCGAAATCCGTTAATAGTCCTGAAACCTTCAACGGCCACCTTACCTCCCGTACTTACTATGAACAGGCCCGGACCTTGGGCACCTAGGTGAATTCACCCTATCACGGAGAGGGAAACACATTCTATTAGTGGAATGGAAGCATCACAGCCGTCGATAGGATGCGTGAACGCTTGACACTTGGATTGGCTCGAGGAACTGTGGTTGTTCATTGGCTTAGGGGCCCTCTAGCACTGAACCGTGCTTAGGATTGGTTCCCTGGACCTTGCGTGTTCAATCACAAACACAAACTGTTCCCACACTTCCTTTCCTTCGTTAGTGGGTTTGCACGCTCATTGGGTCTTTTGCAAGTCCTTTTCAGTCGACTACTGTGGGGAATGAAGCAAGTGGAACTCCCCTTTGATCCGTAGGGATCTAAATGTTGGTGAGTGGACATTTTGTCAAAACTATGCCCCAATTCTGACTGGATTCCGATTTTCATTGGTTTGTGCAGCACTATGTACTGCCGAAAGCCACCCGGCTTGAAAGTGCAACACGAACGTCACATCCTGTGGCGTCTGTTAAAACCAACTTTCCCCTTTACGGGTTCGTTTAGTTTGTTAGGTTGTCTTTTGAGTAGTACCTTTAGGTAGGCGGTCCTTTCCTTGCCCCAGCATGGATAACTATCCACACACGTAGACGCTTTGTACACGAGTGTTTATCGGGAGGCGTTTGCGGGGAAGCCCAGGGGTAGGGGATGTTATGTATGACGTTAACGCATTTTAGTCTTTTTTTTTGTTCTAAATCCCATTTCTTTAAATTCGCTCATTTGAAAAGACATAAGTTGGCTGGAGATAGAGTTTATGGAGTATGATTTATATTAATACTGTATTTAAGTTCGAATTCCTTTACCACTAAGATTTGGCTGCTTTTTATTGCAACTTGTGAGACAAGTTTAGAAAATGAACGTCTGGTATACAAATGGGGATACATACTTTTCAAACACCGACAGTAAATAATTGAATGTTTCACACATGCAGTTCAGTCATCACCTACTGACAGCACTTGATCCAGTGAGTCAGTGGTGCAAGTACATTGAAAAAAGAATGGGAACTGTGTTGCTGGTTGCCAAGGGGGCAGAATCGAAGGTGTGTCTAAAAAAGTATTCTCTAACTTTTCAGGTCTTTCACCTTCAGGTAACTACATATATAATAAGGCACAAATTAAATGAAAAATAAATGCAAGTTAAGTTAATCAGTAGGAAATGCACTATTATACAGAAACCTCTATTAGTTAATGCGATGCACAGGTGTGTGACTTGTGTATATTTAGTGCTACGAGGTCGCAGCCTCTGACAGACGGCATTGTGTTTATGTAAGCTGTTGTAAATAATACAGGATCCAATGTAGGTAGAAGAGAAGTCACCTTCTTCTATTTATTGCAGTACATGTAAAAGAACATGTAATCCAAGAGCTGACCAGGCCATCAACTGACCAGCCTAGAACATTAACTAGATAAGAACATTACATACAGAACACAATAAGATTCTATGAATGAGTCACAAAAGAAAGACTGTAGACAGACTACTAAAGGATAGGAGATGACGGAAAAAACTAGGGGGGGGGGGTAAAACGTTGAGTATCGGTTAATCCTGTTTTTGACAATGTATATTGAAATGCATGCAAGTTCTTATTGCATGTGATGTTACACTGCTAATGTGCTGCTTGCTGACTCAATAAAAATATATTTACAAAAGGATAGGAGATGATAAAAAGCTATTTACAACACATCTCCTTCCCTACAAAGTGCTGAAAATAAAATATAAGAACATTAACAATATCAGCAAACATAGGTGGACGACGTAACCGTGGATTCTTTGTAATGGAGTTGTTCACAACTTCATCCACATTCATGTTGTTAGAAGAACAAGAAGTACTCTAAATGTTGAGCAGCATCACCACCACCATCCTTCCCCCCTAAGAAGAGGAAAAGAAGATGCAACTTCTTCACTTTGAGTTGAAAACATGTACCCACTATTGTCAGACGAGTGTCCTGTCAAGCTATCATTGCTTTCACCATACAAAGTCTTGTTATTTTTCTTAAAGATTGCAATTCTCCGATAATTCAATTTTTCACCGTTTTCCAATACAACATATTGAGGATAAACCTTCTTCACTGAGAATGGGCCTCTAAACTTGGTTAAACCTCTAGAAATCCTGCCAGGTTTAACTTTTACTAGATCTCCTGCACAAACACCACAAGAGAACAATCCCAAAGAGCTAGAAAATGAGCTCTCATCATCAAAATTCTTTAGCCAAGAGGAAATTAGTTTTGTACCAGGCGACCTTCCCCGCATCATCTCAAATGGAGACTTAATGTCCTGCTTATGCGGAGCAGAGCGATATGCCCAATTTCCATTACTTTCGCCTCTGAAAAACAACCTAAAACACTAGTCATTTGTATGATGCCTTTGACCAACCGATTGACTCTCTCACACAAGCCATTTCCCTGTGGATTGTATAAACTAGTGCGATGATGTCTAATACCACAACTTTCTAAGAATGACTTCATTTTTTTAGACGTCAATTGTGTTCCATTTTCCGTTATAAGAACAGAAGGGAATCCCTCATCATGAAACACATCTTTAAGAAACTTTATGGTATTGTCAGTAGTTATCTCCCTGACAAAACTCACAGTTAACCATTTGGAAAATACATCGATGACAACAATAGGAAATCTTTGATTGTTTGGTAACTCATCCATCGGACCAATAAAGTCCAAGCCTATACTATGCCATGGTACTTCTGGTGTAAAAATGTTACCTACTTGTTGACTAGGAACCAACTTGAGTCTCTTCTCACCTTCTATGCAACTCTCACAACGTTCTACACAGGATGCAGCATCAGAGTCAATAGAGGGCCACCAAAAGTTAATTTTAATTCTGCGTTGAGTGAGTGTCTGCCCAAGATGTCCTTCATGAGCTATTTTGAGTAGCTTAGGTCTCAATAGACACGGAGGAACAAATCTATCTCCTCTCATCAAAATCATGTCACCAGAAACAGACAACTCATCTAAGACTCTTATGAAAGGTCTCACACTCTGTTCAACAGAACTCTCACGTCTAGTCCCTTTCCTAACCAAGTCAATCACCTTCAATAATACTAAGTCTTTCTCCATGTTGGAAATCCACTCACTTTTGGTAAATGAACCTTCGCCCAAAGAAATTACATCGTGAACAAAGGTTATGGCACTTTCCTCTTGAACATCACTCACGGAGTCACACACCAAATCCTCAGCCACAGGAAGTCTGGACAGACAGTCTGCTTGAATATTACGCCAACCCTGAACAAAGGACAACTCAAACTGAAAATCTTGTAATCTTGAAGCTAGTCTAGCAAGCCTGGGGGACCCTTTACCTGCCCCTCCAGGAGCCATGACATTCACTAATGGCTTGTGATCAGACCTCAATATGAATCTAGTACCCCATAAATACGTTCGAAAATAGTAAGTGCCCCACACAGCTGCCAACGCCTCTCACTCAATAACAGAATAATTCTGCTCTGAGATAGTCAATGGACGAGAAGCAAAGCTACAGTCTTTTCTTCATTTCCCTATTTCTGCAACAAGGCTGCACCTAGTCCAATACTGCTGGCATCTACCATTAGAACAGATGTACTCTTGATGTCAAAAGGTGTTAGAACTCCTGCATTGCGTAAATCTAACTTTATAAGATCAAAACATTTGCTATGTTCCTCATTCCATACAAACTTTACTCCTTTTATCAAAAGACTTCTCATGACTGTAGTCTTTTCTGAGAAGTCCTTCACAAACTTCACATAAAATTCAATCAGGCCCTTAAAATACCTCATCTGATCTTTATCCCTTGGATATGGAGCTGATTCAATGGAAGTTAATAAGTTTCTTTTTGTTCTAATACCATCAGCTGTGATGACATAACCTAAATATTCTATCTCCTGAACTTAGAAGGAACATTTCTCCTTGCGTAAGGTCAACTCTGCACCCTGCATCTTGAATCCTGGACAACACGATCTTTAGCAAATGATTGTGTTGCTGTGTACTGTCCCCAAATAATAGTATGTCATCTTGAAAGAACAGTACGTTTCCTATTCCTTTGAATAGTTCTGTTACCATCCTATGAAATACACTGGCTGCCGATATGAAACCAAATGGCAATCTGGTGAATTGATACGTTCCTTCACTATGATAAAAGCTGTTAGGTGTTTTGAATCCTTATGCAAACATATTTGATGGTATGCGTTCTTTAAATCAAGTTTACTAAAGTATTTTGCACCATGTAATGTGGATACTAATTCACCTATATTAGATAAAGGAAAGACATCAGCCACAACACTCTTATTCAATGACCTAAGGTCAACACAGAATCTTATTTTTTGATCCGGCTTCTGTGTGATGACGACCGGAGAAATCCAAGTAGCCGCTTCAACTGGTTCTATTTTGCCACCCTGCAACATCTCCTCAATCACACTTTTCACCTCCTCTCTCACAGCAATGGGTACTCTCCTTGCCTTGTGCTGAACTGGAATGGCGCCCTTCTTCAAGAGAATCTTGTGTTCATATCCTACCAATTATCCTAATTTATCCCTGAAGACCATCGTAAATTCTTTCAAAATGTCATCAACACCGCACTCATCAACAACCATCACCTGCTCTTTAGTTCTAGGATTCACTATGATATATAAATCATACTGATGCATCCAACCTGATATAGGTGGACCATCTTCAGACGCGTACACTTTGCCAATGTTAGATCTATTTTTAAAACATATCTCACTCTCAAAATACCCTAGAAGATTAACTTTCTCCCCTTGATACCCAGTGGGTGAGATGTCGCTTTCTAACAGATGTTTTTGTCCCCACACTTCTTTAAGTAATGAGTATGGAATGATTGTCCACTTTGAGCCACAATCTACCATCAGACTAATATTTTTCCTGTCAATTATGAAATCAGCTCTTGGCCTTTTCTCCCTCACTTCTTGACAAGAATTAACACTCATGTCTTTTATAACTAACAGTTTGTTAAATTCTCTTTTTATCTCACAATCATTCCCATTAATAGTTGTAACTCTTGATTTTGACACACTCTTACACATCTTCTAAAAATGTCCTATTTTGCCACACTTTAAACACTCTTTGTTATTGGCAAAGAAAAACTTTGCATCTGAACTGTGAGAATAGCTACCACATTTTGTGCAACTTCTGCTTGTGGATCTAATACTAGGATTCTTTCTTTGCAACATGTAACCTTTTTTTTTTTTTACTGTGCCACTACATTATCATCACTATTGTCACTATCTATTACATTCTTTCCAGATATTTCGCATACATTTTGATCTGACGCACATTTCTGAAGTTCCTTCATACATTTTTCCGACTCTTCAACAACTTTAGCCAGATCAATAGCAGCCTTAAGATTAGGGTTTTTGGCTGCCCATGACCTTTCCTGGAATTTGCGATTATTAGATTGAACAATCAACTGATCTCTTATCAATTCGTCAGTCATTTGTCCAAAGTTACACATTACAGACAACTCTCTTAACCTAGCGACAAAATCATCTACAGTTTCTCCATCACGCTGTTTGTTAATGTAAAATTTGTACCTATTCATTACAAGATTTTCTTCCTTCGCAAATCTTATTTCTAATCTTGATATTGCTTCTTTGAATTCATCTAAAGGGGATTGACAGCTTGCTGCTAATACTTGAGGAAGATACTTAAATATTCCTTGACCCTCCGCACCTAAAGTGGTCATCAATATGGCTTATTTCCTTTTAGGAGAAAAATCTTCCCCATCTAATGCATCAAGAGAATTGTAGAACATCAGCACCGTATCCTCCCATGCTAATTGAGGATTGCCAGGTTCATTCAAAAACTGGGGTGGTAATGTAATGTTGACTTGCTGTGACATAACTATGATCAGATACCTCAAAAACAATTGAAGAAACTACAGTTAGACAAGCAAATAATAAAATAAGTTTGAGTGCCCTTGTCACTGTAAAAGAAATATTAAAAACATAAAAAGGTTTCAATTTACATAAAAAATTGGTAATTGCGCGTGAAGAATATTTAGAAAATGCACAAAAAGTAGCCTTAAAATGTTTTAGTTTTCTTAAATGTCGATAGTTTAAAAAGATACACAGTCACCTCAAAGTAGTTTCTTGACGCTATGAAGATGAATACATTTCCATTAACTCAAATTACGAAAAATAACTGAACACTCTGAGATCGTGGATCGGTTAACTCCAATGACGAAGAAAATAGCTGAACATTGTGAAAATCGTTGATTCCTTCACAGATGATTGTGTGACAGCGTAACTTTCGTCCTGTTGTTTTCTGATTATTTTCCCTTCTTAAGATGGCCGCCAACGCTGTACGTCATGACGCTCTGCGTCAATACCCAACAAGCACTCTGCTTACGCTGGAGTCTGCTTACGCTGCTCGAGATGTGCTGCGTGTGAATTTTCCTTCGTCTGTGCTCGGATGTGACACAGACGTCACTGCAGATGCATCAATGCTACTTTGTGCACGTTCGGATTCTGAACAAACATCGCTGCAGATGTGGTATGTGCATGACACAGGCAATCTCGAGGAAGACTCGCGCAGCTTTCAAATTAATACAGTATGTAACTGACACGCTGCATCACACCGTGAGACTTTAAAATATATCAATTTCGATTTTTTTTTTCTTTGCTCACCGTAGTTTTAAAATCTGTTCAGAATAATCCTTCTCACGCATGGATTCTTTCCTTGGTGAATACTGCTCATTTCCTGTGAGTGATTTCTTGAAAAGTCGCTCACTGCAATCTGGATTCCTTAAAAATTTCTGGTCAGCTTCATAAACTGTAGCCAAATGTTGTAAATAATACAGGATCCAATGTAGGTAGAAGAGAAGTCACCTACTTCCATTTATTGCAGTACAGGTAAAAGAACATGTAATCTACCAGCTGACCAGGCTTCAACTGACTAGCCTAGAACATTAAATAGATAAGAACATTACATACAGAACACAATAAAATTCTATGAATGAGTCACACGAGAAAGACTGTAGACAGACTACTAAAGGATAGGAGATGATAAAAAGCTATTTACAACATAAGCCATTATTTTAAATTTGCATTGTTCACAATAGGAGCTAGGAAGTGACAAAATGCGCAAAAAGGTTTAAGTGCTTGAAAAATTTAGATTTTATTAATACCCAGACTGTACATAGTGCTTTTTAGGTCTTGCCTAACGTTGCAGCGCATGCGCTGTCCGCTCTGCGAGGTATATTGTAGTAGGGTATGTTTTAGAAATGGTGTAGAAGCCCTGCCCTTATTTTTCATTGGCTGGTGTCATCGTCCATGGTAAATGCTAGCTTCCGATTGATAGTGAGGCTTCTTAGTCCCTCCTTGTTACCGCCCTGTCTCCTTTTGTGACCGCCCATCAGGACTGGATCTTTTAATTGCGTTGTGATACTGTCTCCTTCTTTTACTCAGTAAGCACTATGTTTTTTTAGGTTTCGCCTGGCGTCCACTGGGCAGCAGTGTTCGCGCAGGCGAAATCTTTTGTTAGGCAGTACGGGGCTTTGTCCGGCCTCTCTCTTCCATTGGCTAGCTCCATAAATGGAGGCTAGCCATTGGAAGAGAGATGCGTCAGTCATTGTGGGAGCAGATTGGTGGGCGTTCCGGTGATTTTTTCCCTCTCCGCCCCTTTTACAACGTCATGCGGCGGTGGGTGTTTACTTTTTTTTTTTTTGCAGCCTTTTTATTTTGTTATTTGCCCCGACCGCCGCCGGAAGAAGTCCTCTGGTGAGTGCTTGCTGCTGTCCTGCCCCCTTTTTCGTGCTTGCTGTCCTGCCTTCCCCCGCCACCCCCTCCCGCTGTCCGTGTCTCCGTTCCCACCCCCCCTCCATTGCTTTTTAGGTCTCGCAGAGAGACCTATTAAGGTGAAACCAGAAAGCTAAACCAAAAGCGGATTTCCAGAAGTGCACGTCCTGGTGCACAAGCTTGCCCTCCCCTTACCGTTTGCTCCTGCCTCCGAGAGCTTCAAAGGGATCTGCTTCCCCGCCCACTGCTTCACACTTTACGGCCGCCAGGCCGTGACTCGTTTTATTTTGCGGCCGCTTTGCCTCTCACTCACCATATTTCTTCACAACTATGTCGTCAGTTTCCTCTGCCTTTTTCCCTTGTATTTCGTCCCACATTCCTCTCTTCCCAGTCTCTTTTTCAATCACTCACTTCTCCCTTCTTTCCCCATTATCTTTCGCATTTCCCCGCATACACGTACCTACTTCCACCCTACTCTCCCGTTTCCACTCGATCCGACTCTCTTGGCTCTCTTCTTTTACTCTCCTATTCCCACTTTTCCTTTCCCCCTCGCGCTTTCAGAGCCCCGCCCCCGTTTTTTTCTCTCAATTATGTTTCCTATCCATGTCCCTCATGTGATTTCCTTTTCGTATGGTCCTCCACTCCACCCCCCGGAGCCCCCCATCCGTGCCGTGGCACACTG
The DNA here is from genome assembly GCF_964263255.1 of Lissotriton vulgaris. Classification (NCBI taxonomy): domain Eukaryota; kingdom Metazoa; phylum Chordata; class Amphibia; order Caudata; family Salamandridae; genus Lissotriton; species Lissotriton vulgaris. The sequence goes on along the minus strand of NC_141695.1, from coordinate 1,436,125,711 downwards.
CACGCTCCGACACCGGAGAGAGAACACGATGTACCTACTCACATCCTCTCGACGGTTCTCGACAGCAGAGAGCGGCGGGCCGGTGCCAGCTCACGGCAATCAGTCACAGATGTGCAAGGCGGAGGTCTGATTCACGTTTCTTAGCCTCTTAAATCTCCCCACACATGCTGCAGATCATCCTGATGCACAGCCAGGGCACCAGCGCTGGAGGTCATTACAAGAAAGCAAGAATGCATCTGCAACATGTTTTGAGCTAAGGTTGTTTTTGTAAGGAGTCTCATTATAAGGGCTGGCAGCTCACAATGGAGTTACTTGATTTTATAATGGAATTCCAAGGTGACGTGCAATATAAATGTAATGTACCTTAGGGGATAGTTTATTTATTCTCTGTCTACCAACAGGCTTGTTTTCTTGTTTCAGACTGCTGCGTCTTCAGGCAGTCGCTTTTCCAACCAGCCCCCAAGACCTTGCGCTCCTCATTAATATATTCCATAACAGCAACTTAGCATTTCCCTTTGTTTACACTTAACTTCTAAAGAATCAACTTCCGTTGACTGTCCAAGTATTCTAGCATGATGTGTCCCCAGAATCACGGCGCAAGGAGGCGTGTGGGCGTCACTGGGGACACTGCCCTTTGAGCTTCAATGTTCCCCACAGCAGCAAAGGTCAAAACCAGAATCCACATGTGATATCGCTACAGGCCTAACTTCCAGAGAAGTAAAGCATCTCCAAACGTGTCCCATAATCACAGACGTGCCCTGCCCTCTTATTATGATGCAGCAGAAGCTCCACAGTAAAAAATCCAGAGGCACTTGGTGCCAAAAGAAGCACTGGCACAGCAAAATGGCCCTGGGCTGCTTCAGGTGAATGTGTTCTTTGCAATGGCTATTCACAAACAGTCCTTAAACTTTTTACAGGTGCAAATTCGTGGCTTTACGCTTGAACCTGTACCCCAATGTTTGAAATCCACTTTCACCCACCACAATTCAGCACCCTGAGCTTACAATTACGGCAACAGAAACACCCGGCACGAGGCACACCACTGAGATCTGACCCCAGCAAAAACCAGAAGGGGATTCACCCACAGCAGAGTCCCTTGGGAGCATCAAAGACGCCCTGCCCCACGCACAGCACCTAGTGTGACATTGGCCAGCCCCAACAAGAGCACCCCGTAATATCAGGATGAGCCCCACCTGCCTCTCAGGGTTGGAACCTGCTTCCCCTTCACCTCTTCATTTGCTGATTTCTTTTTGGAATAAACAGAGTAGAAACACAAACCTTGCACGCTAAGAAACCATGTTATGATACAAAAAGACTCATTCTTCTACACTATTTAGATCACATTCCATGAGTTTGTGTTTTTTTAATCTGGATGCAGGCAGGAGCCCTCCCCAGTGGATCAAGTAAGACTGTTACACTAGCTAAGCAAAACTGTCAGTCAGGTCTTGGAAATGCTTACACACAGCCATCAACAACACAAAGGCGGCCACTTAACTTCTGCAAAAGCACTCCGGGTGCAGCGATTTTAATAAATTATGACTATTTTCAGTTCAAATGTGCTAATTATTTAGTAGATGGGAGACCAAGCGGCAAATTTATATGGAGAAAGCAAACCCCAGGGCACTGTACTTTGACAGCAGCCCCGTGTATAGAGAATCAGCAGCGCGCTGCCTGGCCCTGCTTGTCTTATAAGTAAATGAAACACGAAGTGGGCTTTAGGGTGCAGGCATGCCGAGAGCGCCACTTCCACGCTGTTCCCTTACAATGGGCCAATTAACAAGTGTTACAAGTAAACAGACCAGCGGAGCCAGGAGAGCAATAACTAAACATTACTCCTCCTTTAATCATGCATCCTTTCGGCGGGGCGCGCAACACGCTTTCTCTCTGTTGCCACACGCATGACACTTAGTAGGCAGACCACACCCTCCTCCCTATGCTCGCTCAAGTTGCAGGCAACCCACCCCCTCCCTGTCCATATGGTCGCTCGACTTTACTTTTAGCTTCGCCGCGCGTTCTCACTGGCTCCTATCTGACCACGTATTCCGCCTTTTACATTTACTTCCATGGCCCATAATTTATGGACAAATAGTCTTTCTTATGTTTTGCTATGCTAGCATTTTGCAGGTGCTTTACATTTGTTTACTTACAATACGTTTTTTAAAAAGTTGTAATTTATGCAACAAGAATAGTTTCTACTTGTTTATGTAAACATGCTCACATTCACAGTCACCTTTTACAAATCACTTTCTCAACAAACATCACTCTGGAGCAACACTCATGGCCAACACCACATTACTTAGGCACACCCTAACCTCACTCATGGACACCGGCACACTACTTAGGGACACCCCCACGCATCAATAAGGGACACCACCACATCACTCAGAGACACCAACACATCACTCAGGGACACAAACACATCACTCATGGACAACCACACACATCACTCAGGTATATCCCCACACAGCCCTCAGGTATATCCCCACACAGCACTCAGGGACATCCCCACACAGCACTCGGGGACATCCACACACAGCACTCAGGGACATCCACACACAGCACTCAGGGACACTACCACAACACTCAGGGACACTACCACATCACTCAGGGACACTACCACATCACTCAGGGACACTACCACATCACTCAGGGACACTACCACATCACTCAGGGACACCACTACACCACTAAGGGACACCACAACACCACTCAGTGACACCACCACACCATTCAGGGACACAACTACACCAATCAGGGACAACACCGCATCACTCTGGGGCAACACCACATCACTCATGGGCACCACCACATCACTCATGGGCACCACCACATCACTCAGGGACACCAACACATCACTCATGGACAACCACACACATTACTCAGGGATATCTCCACACAGCACTCAGGGACACCACCACATCACTCTGGGACACCACCACATCACTCACAGACACCAACACATCACTCAGACGCACCAACACATCACTCAGACGCACCAACACATCACTCAGGGACACCAACACATCACTCATGGACAACCACACACAGCACTCAGGGATATCCCCACACAGCACTCAGAGATATCCCCGCACAGCACTGAGGGACATCCACACACAGCACTCAGGGACACCAACACACATCACTCTGGGACACCACCACATCACTCTGGGACACCACCACATCACTCTGGGACACCACCACATCACTCATGGGCACCACCACAGCATAACTCAGGAGCACCACAGCATCACTCAGGGGCACCACAACATCACTATGCGCTAACACAGCATCACTGAACGCCACAGCATCACTCGTCGCCACCACAACATCACTCAGGCCACCACAGTATCAATCGGTGCAACCATTCAACAACAACAGGTTTCAAATATGTTCTCACAATGTGTCAAGCTTTATTACAAATGTCACAAAAAAATGTTAATATTTCAACTTCTGTTCTTGGATTTTCGTCACAATAAAATACACTGAACATAATCTTCACAAAAGTTATTTACAAAAGTTTAAGCTATTGCCATTATACATTACAATACCTTTTATTTAAGTATTAATTATTTAAAAAAATGTAAAGCCATTGTTATTTGTAATATCAATATATCTAAGTCACGTAAAAACATGTTGCATTACAAATACTATAGGTGTCACATTTGCAAAAGATAATAGTCTTGGCATTGTAAATGACAAAGCTATTACAGTTGCAATTTTCAAAAACAACACATAAATAAAACATTTGTCATTTACAAGACCAATAGCTCAAACTTTCCTAATGCGAGACATATTGCATTGCAAATGCTTGTTTAATGTTCCGTTCCACATTCTTAAGGGCCCTGTTTGGTGAGAGGGATAAGGCGACCATGAAAGTATTCTCCCGCTCGTCTCCTTTGCCACATGTTATATCTGCAAATATAGGGCTTCGAAATGAGTCGGCCGCATTTCTGAGCCACATTATCATAATCGGTCATTTCCGCTGACATTTACCAGCTGCTTTGACTTGTGGGTGAGGGGCAGTTTTGGAGGGGTGAGCAAGGGCCTGGAAGGGCAGAAAAGACGGGGCAGTTGCTGGGCGTACCTCTGCCCGCAACCCATGCCTGTTTCCAGCCACAGTGTTAGTTTGGGCGGAGCTTGTTAAAGTGGCCTCTGTTAACTTCCGGTCGGGAGACACAGGAGGATGGAGAGAGTGCTCTGCCTCAGTGAGGCCCATTAGTGCCAGCTTTAGGGTGGTGTGACTGGTTCCGGGTGGGCACACGTTGCATGACAGGCTGATGCGAGATAGGAGCAACCTGCAGGATCTTTGTGTACACTCCTCAGGGGATAAGAACAAAGGAGTGATAACTCTGGTGATTAATGAACTTGATGGAGAAATCAGTGATTTGTCTACTCACAGATCTGACTTGTGATAAAATAGGGTTAATGTTCCCACTGCAAAGCACAAAGTGTATCATGCAGCTCGCAGATTTAAATGTTATGTAGCTAGCTCAGTGGGTTACTGCTTTTGTCACAGAAAACCTTTTGTTACTTGAAATTCGTAAGTTACAATTCTTGTAATATAGCACGCTGAGCTATGAGCTGGCATCAAAGCACTGCATGCCGATTGTAAGCAAATGTTTAGAACCTTATTGTTTTTCCTCATTCTGTTGTTATTCTAAGATTGCTCAAAGGGTTCCTTTGGCTAGTGATACCATTGTATTAGTAATATCACCCCCAATTGTGTTACATTTCAAATCTTGAGTTCATGGGACGGATTTTCTAACACTTTGCGCCTAGTTTGCATCACAAAAGTTTTGTTTTTGGGGTTTACTTTCCAGTGCAAATCCAAAAATAGGTTTGAAAGTAGCCCTAAAGCAACACAAAGTAGCACTGTGCACTACTTTGCACCCAGGAGACGTGCCTTTGCACCCACCCAAAGATTTTGATTCTAATAAACTTACATTGGTGAAAGGGATATGCATCCAAAAATTACGCAACTTGATGCACGCGTAAAGTTCGAGTAAATATTTATTTTCTCCAAATCTTTTAAACCTTTCCACGTGTGCTTCACCTTACAACACACATCCAAAGTGGTACCCTGTTTAACTTTGTCAAGGCAAATAATTATGTGCCAAAAGTATAAAAAAAAATATGCTTGACAGCATGCACACACCCTTGCACTGCAGTGCAAGGCTGTGTACATTCCCTCAAGGCAGCCTAAGGTTCGCCAGCACTAGAGGAGAGACCACAGCAGCATCATGTATCTTGTGATATGGTGCTGTTGGTCTCTCCTATAGAGCTGATATATCTTAGTAGATTTGGTGGTGTTGTGTTCTCGTCATTTCATGCAAAATAGTGCAGCAACTTTGTTTGCTATACTGTGGGAAAACGTATTAAATCTGCCACTTTGTTCTTCCAGAAGAAGCACTCTTAACATCTAATACCTACCAGTGTGGATGACATGTGACTCTTACACTTGGTCGTCCTCATTGTCTTAAGTAACATTTCCTATACATTGTTTAACAAACTTTGTATGATGTTTGCGATGTTAAGCACTCTGACCCTCTACACTGGGATGAGTAGTGCTATACAATAGATATATTTGAGAGGGGGCACCAGTGGGAGGGTGGTAGTGAGGGTATCCATGTAGAGTGACGTCATTTCAGTGGGGACACCAGCAAACTTTCCAGTGCAAATCCAAAAATAGGTTGGAAAGTAGCCCTAAAGCAACACAAAGTAGCACTGTGCACTACTTTGCACCCAGGAGACGTGCCTTTGCACCCACCCAAAGATTTTGATTCTAATAAACTTACATTGGTGAAAGGGATATGCATCCAAAAATTACGCAACTTGTAGAGTGACGTCATTTCGGTGGGGGACACCAGCAAAGAGACTCTAATATGAACCTTTTAAACATGCATATTATGTTTGTCATGTTCGTGTTGCTGCAGTTTTGGAGTTTCTTAAAAGCAGCCAACTATAATAATAACAACTCGTATTTTCATAGCTCTTCTTACCACACTTCTCCCATTTGTCACCTCTATAAAGGACAGGTTTTACTACTATTAAATGCAATAGGGTCATTATACTGACCTGATGAGACTAGAAAGCGGATTCAACTTTGGGGCAAACATGCTTGTGACCAGCATATTACTGCATGTTTAGGTAGCCGGCCTTTAGCTCACTGAGCCATGAAGCTTATTCTCCCCACCCCCTCATGTGCAACAGGCCCTGAGAAGCATTACTATACACAAATCCACTAATGTATGCATGGGATGTCTGCGCTTAGGAGTCCTGCTGAGCAGGGGTGTCTGGTGGGAGGAGGTGTGACTGTTCAGTTAGGTGGGGCCTACGTTGCTACGTTGTGTAGCATATTTTAATAATATTTATACATGGGTGATGGTGGTGTGTCTGCACAGTGGTGTTTTTATGGCCTTCAATGATAGTGCAATACATGCAAATAATATTACTTCTTACTACAAGTTTGCATACTGTTTCAAAAAAACTCCATTGTATTCCTAAAAAGCCTGCTTAAAAACTGACTTTGGCTTAAAACTTCCAACTTTCAACACTTGCTTTCTTTCAAATTGTTCTCTCCTTCCTTTACATCCTTTGCATGCCCCCTGTCTCTTAGTACTTACTACTCTAAATCACATCCATGTCTCTCTTAATCCGTACAATTGTAACTCTGCAAATTACCCACATCTTATTTTAAAGATCAAAACCTCTTCTTTAAAAGTCATGCTCTTCACCCTAACAACACATAACCTGCTGTAGCTTATCTATTAATACCGCCAACAAATGCATGAAACTCCCGTATTCCCCACCCCTGCTAAAAATCAAACCTAATTTCCAAAAATGTTATGTAACACATAGACACTGGAGTAAAAGCACATAATGGTTCCTGTAGAGCACAAGACAATCCCAATAACCAACAATAACTGCCCAAAAAAAGTCCCACCAACCCTGGGGCCCCGTGCAGTGTGCTGTCCAACGTAAATGCACTGTCTAACGTAAATGCACAACAATGCCACATCAGGGGTAGTAGGTGCTAAAAATTGCAATTGCAATACAACTCATACATCACACTAACACAGTCAATTGTAGTTCCTACAGGCTGCTTAAGTTTTTATTTTCCTCCAGAGTTTTATATAGCCCAAACTTGACACAATGGTATCCAGTATCAGAGCACTTTACACGAGCACCAGTTGCGTTACATCAGGACAAGTTTTTTGTTAGGCATGGGGAGATTAAGTGATTTGCCAAGAATCACAGGATGTTGAGCATCCCTGCCGAGACTCAAACCCAATTCCCCAGATTTGAGGTCCACCGCCCTAGCGGTTAACCCACATCCTCACCCCATAATAATTCTCTTTCACTGCTTGACAGTCTTACACTAACATACAACAAAACTGCTAAGAGTAATATCCGTCGCCCAGTACTAAACTATTACACAGCACTACACAGCAATAAACCAGCCATCACCAAATAAAGGTACAGAATAGCTGAAGAGATTTGCTGGGATGATATTACCAAAGTCCATCCGAGCGGATTTCTCCCCCACTTCTCCCTTAACTTATGCTTGTTCAGGAACATAAACTTTAAACAAAAAATCTCAGAATGCTCTACCCAGATCAATAACCTGCTAAATGGACTACGAACATAAGAAATACCAAAAAAGGGACATGTGGAGCGGCTGAAAGCTGCCAGCTTACTGAAAACCGTAAACTGCGCTCCTATCTCTCACACTTCTTCATCCATCACACTACTAAGCGCTGTGTCACACAACACGATAACAGGACCTAGGTCCCCTCGCTGTGCTTCCTTCCCTGCCCCCTCGCTGTGCTTGCTTCCCTGCCCTCTCGCTGTGCTTGCTTTCCTGCCCCCTCGCTGTGCTTGCTCTCCTGAGTGAGTGTGTGGCTCTGGGTGGGTGTGTGTGGCTCTGGGTGGGTGTGTGTGGCTCTGGGTGGGTGTGCGTGGCTCTGGGTGGGTGTGTGTGGCTCTGGGTGGGTGTGTGTGGCTCTGGGTGTGTGTGGCTCGGGGTGTGTGTGTGGCTCTGGGTGTGTGTGTGGCTCTGGGTGTGTGTGTGTGTGTGTGTGTGGCTATGGGTGCGTGGGTGGGTGTGTGTGTGTGGCTCTGGGTGTGTGTGTGTGTGGCTCTGGGTGTGTGTATGTGTGTGTGGCTCTGGGTGTGTGTGTGGCTCTGGGTGTGTATGGCTCTTGGTGTGTGTGGCTCTGTGTGTGTGTGTGTGTGTGTGGCTCTGGGTGTGTGTGTGTGTGTGTGGCTCTGGGTGTGTGTGTGTGTGGCTCTAGGTGTGTGTGTGTGTGTGGCTCTGGGTGTGTGTGTGTGTGGCTCTGGGTGTGTGTGTGTGTGTGGCTCTGGGTGTGTGTGTGTGGCTGGCTCTGGGTGTGTGTGGCTGGCTCTGGGTGTGTGTGGCTGGCTCTGGGTGTGTGTGTGTGGCTCTGGGTGTTTGCGTGTGGCTCTGGGTGTGTGTGTGTGGTAGTAATTGCTGTCTGCTGAGCTCGTCCGTAGGGTAAAATAGGTCTCACATTTGCGAGAGATTAAGCTAATGGCAATGTAAATGACAATGCCATTTATTTATTTGTTTTCAAAACCAACACATAAATACACATTTTGTCATTTACAATGCCAATAGCTTTAACTTTTCCAAAGGCGAAACCATTGCATTGTAAATGCTTGTTCATTCTGCTTTGGCAATGGGGTCAGCTTGTTTTATAAAGCGCATACGGTGGCCGCACAGCTTTATTATCGCAAGTGCCGCCAAAATGCTTCTTTTAATATGTAAATGTTTTTATAAAGGGCAGCACACCAAGATTTGTATTCATGGCGGCTGCACACTTATCTCCTGCTTCATGTGCTCCTTATGTGGACAGGACTCCAAGCACTAAACTCGCCTCACACGAACCACAGCTCCCAAAGCCTTTGTGTGATATACATGAATGAATGAATGAATAGCATTTTTATACCGTGCAAAACGTAGCCCCAAGGGGCATCAAGGCGCCAACAAACGAACTGAAAGTCACATTACCAGATAGATGAACCAGGAAGCCACTAAAGGCGCAGTCCCTAATATGCCTGGGAGAAAAGCCAGGTCTTCAGGTGTTTCTTGAAGACCGCTAAGGAAGATTGGCTAGTGAGCTTCAGAGGGAGAGAGTTCCAGAGTTTGGGAGCTAAGACAAAAAAAGCTCTGCCTCCCCACATTGCCTTTGTGAACTTGGGAACCACAAGCATATTCTTGGAAGAAGACCGGAGGGTTCTGCTGGGGGAATACACACACAGAAGGGCCCTGATACCTTCTGAGCCTGCGCCCTGAAAAGCACCATGGGCTAATCAGAGGAGTTTAAAGGTAATCCTAGAGGGGATCGGAAGCCAATGAAGGTCCTTTCTTGCCATAGTAGCAGAAGATCGCCTAGGGAGAGTTAAAACCATTCTGGCCGCGGCATTCTGTACCATTTGGAGACGATAAATGGAGGCTTTGCTAATGCCACCGTAGAGGGCATTGCAATAATCAAGCCTCGATAGAACCAAGGCAGCTGTAGCTTGATTCCTGCCCTCAGTTAGCGGAATTCTGAGGAACAAGGCCGGTTTGCATGTGAGACCCTTGGCTGACATGCTTCAGGTTCTAAACAGTAACAAGTCTGTCCAATGTATAGGGGCAGAAGGGTGGTTGGTCAGAAGCATTCACAATATCGACAGGACTGCTGCAGCCCTGCCGCATTCCCCAGACAGTCTATTAAACGTCAAAGCAGGCCAGACGGCTCTGGCTTGCATTTCTCGGAAGCATTGTGTAATTTTGTTTATTCCTTTGCTGCCAGTTCGCCGTCTTGGCTGTGCAGCCTGCACCAGCTGAGGATTCCTTCACAGGTGTCTTGTGATGGTGCCCAGGCCAGTGCTTGTTTGTCGAAGAGCTCAGAGCGGTCTCCCCTCCTGCACTGCACGGGGCCGTTGGAGAGGGTCAGGAACCCTGCTTGGCATGTTTCTGTGCTAATAAAATGGATTACGTCTGTCCTTGGAAGTATTACAGGAATGTGGCGAGGAAATGTGCTGTTCTGTACAAATCGCCTACTTCTTGCAGTAACTCATCAAGGGAAGTCTCTGTGACACACCAGCATCTGCTCCTACAGCCCTCAAAATGTTTTAGCACGTTGCAAAATATGGGGAAGTTTCAGCTCCTCATCATCTCTGCCCGCCTCTTGACATCTAGTCTGCCCACTTACCGGTCTGTTTTTGACTCCCATTTACAGGGTCTCCAGCTTTGCATGTGAAACCACTCTCTGCCTTTCCTTTTCTGCTGCGCTGCGTGGGAGCCACTCTGCGTTTACAGCCTCCTCCTGTAAGTTACCCCCAAACTGCCATTGTGACGTTCGCCGGGTAAAGTAAGCTGCCTCTTTTTGGGCGGCTGGCCTCACCGCTCGAAAAATCCACTCCCAGTATTGAGCAAGATTTATTCAGGATGAGCTATTTTTAGAGACTACTCACCCTTTCTGGGGAGTTGAAAATCCTCTAACTTCAGGGAAGACAAACTGACTTCTGACCTCTGTCACTGAAAGCAGAGGAAATGTGACAAGATAACAAGATTTAAAGGCATCTTTATTGCTCACAAAGTGAAAGAGCAATAAAAATGCCATTTTTAAATCTTGTTATTTTATCACATTTATGGCTTTTGGAGATAGAGGCCAAAAGTCAGCTTATCTTATTACTTTTATTTTTCTTTAACTTAAGTCAGAGGATTTTGTAAAAGAGAACTGTGTGACCATTGAACCGTGCAAAGCATGTTAAATGAAAGGCTGCAAGATGTCAGACTTTTTCTAACACAACACTTAAAAAGCTAAGTGAACTGTTCAAACATTTCAAATATATTAAACTAGTTACGAAGACCCATTTTTATAATACTGTGGTATAGGATCAAAACAAATTAGAACACTTTACTTGGTGATGCGCACATGATTTTTTTTCTGAAACCCAATTTCCAAAAGTTGTGTATGCGCTATTATCAGTAAAACTACATTAGTGGGAACGTTTTGTGGCCATTTCAATGGAAAATATGTTTTCTGTAAATGACAATGCTCCACAACATCATGCTTTGGTAATATATTTATGAAAAGTGAGTTTTTAAACATGAACTGGGAATTATTACTGCTCCTGCCCAGATGACAATGCTATTAGTGAAATAAGAGGCAAGCCAGGAATTACGTGTACCCTATATAATGGCTCGATTCTTGTTATAACTGGAGCAAACATTTAGTCTAGTAAATAAAAATTGTTTTTTTGTACAGCAGAAATAGCGAACTTGCATATTTGAAAGTGTTCTCTTATGTGATAATAAAGAAAATGGCGGCTCCATAAGACAAAATATTTCCTTAGGGTCACACAATTTTAGACCAGTTCACGGGTCAAGTACATTACAGTTAGATAGAGTAGATTATTAAAGTTACTAGACCTGCAGGTCTAGTAACATTTTTATGATTTTTCGATCCCTGAAGATTGAGTATTATGAACCAATGTAAAAGATGCTAGTAACCATGTTAACAAAAATTCCTGGATATTACCTGTAAGAGAGGGTATGTGCCAGTCTAATGGTATATTCACTAAAATGCAGCCACAAGTGACAGTATGCTCTAGGTTCGGTTCTACTATTTAACAAACTGTTGGATCATGGGAAAATCATACGCTCCCTGTGCCTCTGTTCACCTTTCCGACCCTGTGTCAGAACAATGAAGTCAACTTAATGGAAGAAATAAAGACCAAGGGTATACTGCCACAAGAGCTCCCCAGCATGGTAGTCTTTAACACATTCGGGACTGTTTATCACCATGTTGCTGGATTCGCATCTCAATAGATGAACTTGCTCATAAAGCTGCATTATGCAGGAGCATTCCTGTACTCGAGCTCCTTCCTCCTAGCCACTGATAGGTACATCTTTCACAGCTCTTAACGGGGTGAAAGAGTAAGAGTTGTTTGTTTGAGTGGTTTAACATTGTTGAGGAATCAAATACGGGGAAAATGGTGTTCCACTTTGCCTCTATGCAGGCAGCATATGTGACGGTTTGACTCCCTGCCTAGCACATTCTGGATTTTCTCACCATATTACTGATATCTCACCATATAACTGATATAGGGGGTATAGCGGCTGAGTTTGGCTTGAGCATTGTCATACAGAATGTCATAGAATGCCAGACATCTGTGCCACTTTATACAGTTGTTTTCAGGTATGGAAATGGAATAAAATCACTACCGAATCCCATAAATTGGAGGTTATGATGTGGCACCCGAAAGGAGGTGAAGTCATTAGGGGTATAATCTTACAACTTGAACATACATTAGAAAAACAAGCATTGGAAATGCCATAGGGCTCACATTAGGAAAGTTTGAGCTATTGGTCTTATAAATGTTTTTTTTTATGTGTTATTTTTTCAAATAGTTAAATTAATAGCTTTGTCATTTACAATGCCAAATGTTATAACTTTCGCAAATGTGACACCTATAGCATTTGTAATGCAACATGTTTTGTATTTACATGACTTGGATGTATTGATATTACAAATAACAATGCTTTTAATTTGTTTAAATAAGTAATTCTTAAATAATTTATTTAATTTGTAATGGCAGTAGCTTAAATTTTTGTAAATAACTTTTGTGAAGATTATGTTCAGTGTTTTTTATTGTGACGAAAATCCAAGAACAGAAGTGAAATATTAACATCTTTTTGTGATTTGTAATAAAGCGTGAAAGCTTGAAAACAGCTGGAAACATTGAAAGGACATATTTGAACCAGTGATGCTGTGGTGGTGCTGAGTGATGCTGTGGTTGCGCAGAGTGATACTGTGGTTGCTCTGAGTGATGCTGTGGTTGCGCTGAGTGATGCTGTGGTTGCGCTGAGTGATGCTGTGGTTGCGCTGAGTGATGCTGTGGTTGCGCTGAGTGATGCTGTGGTTTGCGCTGAGTGATGCTATGGTTTGCGCTGAGTGATGCTGTGGTGGTGCTGAGTGGTGCTGTGGTGGTGCTGAGTGATGCTGTGGTGGTGCTGAGTGATGCTGTGGTGGTGCTGAGTGATGCTGTGGTGGTGCTGAGTGGTGCTGTGGTGGTGCTGAGTGATAATGTGGTGGTGCTGAGTGATAATGTGGTGGTGATGAGTGGTGCTGTGGTGGTGCTGAGTGATAATGTGGTGGTGCTGAGTGATAATGTGGTGTGATGAGTGGTGCTGTTGTGGTGCTGAGTGATGCTGTGGTGGTGCTGAGTGGTGCTGTGTGATGCTGTGGTGGTGCTGAGTGGTGCTGTGGTGGTGCCTCTTTTCATTACATTCTCTGGTTTGGCTTCCATATTTATCAATAAAACTAATAACGTGTACTGCTGAAAATACATTTAGTATGCGATATTGGAACAAAAAAAATCACATTATAGTGGGAATATGCAGCTGGAGAGGCTGAATATTGTTTTTCTCTATGTCGTACTTATATGTCTTTTTATAAGCACAAATTAAATCTATATGTTAAACTGAACAATACACAATAGGACCTAGACACATTACTTTGTTATAATAGATTGCCTGGCAAGGGAATGTTATGCTTTAAACAGAATTGTACATGCAAATGAGGAACGAAAGTGACAGAGTGCAAGGGTTCCTTTATCCTGAGGGCTCAGGTGTGCTGTAAATTCATAGTGACATTTGTGGCTCGCCGATCACATCTACTTTGTATTCATAATCTGCAGTGGAAGGCAATGTTTTTCTTCATGTCACCATCCTCGTTAGGTCTGTGATTTGTGACATGGTTATTTATAGCGCTCAGGTCTGGAGAAGGAGTGCAACGTAATCTTTTGAAGGAGAGTAATTAGGAACTCTCTCCTGTTTGACTCACCAAGATAATCTTGGCCTACAAAATCTAAAATATTGCATGCCACTTTAAATTATGATTTGTAAAAGACGGCTAAGGGGGACCTCCGATGGATGATGTCACAATGCGTCTCAAAACCCAGAAAGACATCAAGTCAAGTAACATTCTGGAATTCCTGGTGTTGGCAATTGTTGGTTGATCCAGGACTGGGCATAGGGAACTGTTACGTTTGCACTGGATGGTCCATTCACAATCTTCAAATATTAGTGACACTGATACAAACAGCGTGCCCAAAGCTTTTAAAGTTTCAATTAGTTTGAAAATATACGCCATCCACGATCCACAAGAAATAATTTATCAGATATATGCAGAGGTAGGCCCAAGTGCCTTGGACATGACGAAGAACATTTTTAACACATTACTAAATTGGGAGGTTAACCAGAGTAAAGCAAATATGAATCCGAGTGATGTAATCACATTTTCGGGGGTCAGCAATCCCACAGGTTGTGTATTGCAGCACTGCTTACTTGGAGATAGAGGAGAAGCAGGTACACTAGTAAAAGAATGGCACTGTAATCGGCCACTCTAAAAAGAACAAACGCCGGGACTGTGTTACAAACATCAGAGCCATGAAACGGCTTAATCGTTTTCATCAAATATTAAATATAAAAGCAGAGACCAATTTGTTGTGTGATTGAAATTAAGCCAAGTGTGACATCCAGTGAATTCACCAAGGGAAGAAGGGATGGAGTGATAGCAGCAGGCCGTGGAGAAGCAGGAAAACAGGAGAACGAAAGAGGGAGAAAATTCAGACTAAATCAGAAGAAATGCAGTTTTAAATGAATTTAGTCTTAAAAACTTATTGGACAACCACTTAAACAAGCCCTCGGCACTGCTGTGGGTGGGGAGGGGGGCGGGGAGAGGCAAGAAGGGAAGAATAGGGGAGAGTAAGAGTGACGAGACGCACGGGGAGCAGCAGACTTTGATGTGCTGGCCGGCCGTGGGCAGTGAATAATTAGGGGAGGAGCAATGCCAGAGCGCACGCTGGGGGAAGCTTGTGGGAGGGAGGCTGTCATTTCCACAACGATGGAGGAAATGTAATGGTCTAGCGCCTTGAACTCAAGAATTTAGAAAATATTTGATTAGGGCAGAATAGTGCGGCACTTACACCGTAGTCGAGACACTGCAGTGTTGGGGGAAATATGGTGTTCATGTCTGTTAGATCAATTTTTATTCACTAAACACATATCAATGTTATAAGGATGGTTTTGATAGCAAACAAAAAAAATAACTTCTTTTTTACACCCTGATTACTTCTGGAGATATGTTGAAAATTATGTAAATAATAGACTTCCCTTGCCTCAATGAATGCAACTCGTTTTGATCAGCTCAGAAAGATGCAAAACTAGGTCGTTCCTACTGGGAATAATGTAACTGGTGACCACTGGTTAAAACTACGTTATCTGTGTATGCTTACAACACTGACTGCTGGCTCAGAGGAAGCTACAATATTGTTGGCAATGCACTAAAATACATTGTAGGAGAAACACAGCACAACAAATTGTCACATCACATTAATTATATGCTCTGGAACTGAATTATTGATCCAGTTGACGCTGCAAAAGATGGATTGACCCGGTTTTAATGCCAAGGTCGTTTACATTTGATCTTTACGCTCACTATACTAAGAAAGGCTGCTAGACTGGATTAAAGCGCATTGACTGATACTGTGGCTACCAAGCTAATTCTCTTGTCTGCAGACTGATCTTTCCATAGCCGCTTAAGACGTGAATTCTGCTTTGAAAACAGGCAGATTAGTGCTATAAGACGGCCATTTTGCATTAGTGTATATATGCGGCCTCCTGGTAGAAGCGTAGCCGTAGATTTGCAGAGTTAACGGGATCTGTCCCTCTTAATTACTCGGACGGCCAGGACCAGGCATGCCGATAAGCAACCTGCGCTGGAAGGAGTGATGCAACGTGCATGCACGCGAGCATGTGACAGGAGGCTGCCCTATTATCGTACAGTGTGTTGCATAACTTTGCCAGGAAGGTCAGGTCACCAAAGCAATTGGCTAACATCTGAGAGACCGAAAAGCGTCTCCCTGGAGAACAGGCTGCTTATGAAAGCACTCACCAGGCTTCCATGGGAAAGACACAGAAACAGCCCAGCAGCTGACAAAGTAACACCACCTCAGACTGCTGCAAAACACCTTTCACAGCCATGAAATGAGTCACGCATTGAAAAGGTTTGAAGAGAAAGGTGATTAAATGAGCACGGTCACCTGCAGAGCTCGAGCTGTTCCGAACTGCATACGTGAGTAGCTCATGCAATCCAGGTGATATAGATTACAGTCTTCCTCTTTTGCAGGATGTGAAATAATGGGCATTAAATAATTTACAAAAAAAATGAACCATCCTGTGACAATTGGACTTTTACTTCACTGTAATTAAACTGGTACCTAAAAAAAAAGTTAAAATAAAAGGAGACACGGCCTGTCGGCCGTGAAACTGAAAGTACGGGCCGTGAATAATTAGGGGATGAGAAATGCGCTGGGAGGAGAAATGCAGAGCGCACGCTGAGAAGCTTGTGGGAGGGAGGCTGGGCTGCCTTTGATGTGGTAATGCGAGGCAGGCGGCTGGTGGCATTGTTGCACGCGCTTATAAGGGCTTGCTCTTGCGCAATGACCTAAAAAGCACCTGCACTGCATGGAATCGCCAGTGGTTAAACTCTGGATAAGCCACTATAGAGCTTCGCCAGCTATGCGCAAGCGCATCAGCAGGCGAGCCCTAAAAACTGCCACAAACAAATTGGCATCAAGTAAAAATATAGCAGTTAATTTGCTCTCCCATTCTTAATTTGTCACAAACAGGATCCGTTTTAAAATATCTCTGGAAGTTAAGGTACCGGCTATATAAAGCTCTGATCTACTACCATGGAGGGTCACATATAACAACATTATTTTAACAAGGACTAGCAAAGCCAGTAGTTCTTGCCTTGGCAATCCGGTGCCATGGTTATATTTATTATTGAAAGCCTATCCAAAATAGAAAAAATAAAATATGCTTTATCTCCATGTGTTTGCTTTGTTCGCCCTTAGTTGGCAGGGCATGCCAAGATGTGGGTCCCTTGCTCACTTTGTCAATGGAATCAAGCTAGCCTGGCTGATGCAGGGTGTTACCCTGAAACCGGTCCCAGGATGCTTGTTTCCTGTCCAGGGAAGACCTGGCTTGGCAGTTCGGCCTGGACTGTTCCCATGAAGCACAGGGTCAAGACTGATTTGCATATGGCTGGGTCTGAACTTAGGTAGCGAATTGAGCTAAAAAGCGATGATGGATTCAACCCAGATCTGGGACTGGGGGTGAGTGTGAGTGTCTGAAAAGTTTCAGCGCTCCGTCCATCATCTCCTTGTGTTTGCTTTGTTCGCCCTACGTTGGCAGGGTATGCCCACACGTGGGTCTCCTGCTCACTTTGTCACTGTATTGAAGCTAGCCTGCCAGATGAAAGGTGTTAACCCCGAAACCGGTCCCAGGATGCTTGTTTCCGGTCCTGGAAAGACCTGGCTTGGCAGTTTGGGCTGGACTGTTCCCATGAGGCACCGGGTCAAGACTGATTTGCATTTGGGCGGGTCTGAACTGGAGTGGCGAAGTGAGCTAAAGAAGGATAATTGATTGAACCCAGATCTGGGAATGGGACTGAGTGTCTGAAAAGTTTCAGCGCTCTGTCCATCATCTCCATGTGCTTGCTTTGTTTGCTCTAAGTTGGCATGGTATGCCAAAAACGTGAGTCCCTTGCTCACTTTGTCACTGGATTCAAGGTAGCCTAGCTGATGAGGGGTGTTACCCCAAAACCGGTGGCAGTATGCTTGTTTCCGATCAGGGAAGACCTGGCTTGGCAGTTCGGGCTGGACTGTTTCCATTTGGCACAGGGTCAAGACTGATTTGCATATGGCTGGGTTTGAACTGGGGTGGGGTAGTGAGCTAAAGAACGATGATGGATTGAACCCAGATCTGTGACTGGGGATGAATTTCTGAAAAGTTTCAGCGCTGCGTCCATCATCTCCTTGTGTTTGCTTTCAACACCCTAAGTTGGCAGGATATACCCACACATGGGTCTCTTGCTCACTTTGTCTCTGGATTCAAGCT
Source organism: Lissotriton vulgaris (assembly GCF_964263255.1). Classification (NCBI taxonomy): domain Eukaryota; kingdom Metazoa; phylum Chordata; class Amphibia; order Caudata; family Salamandridae; genus Lissotriton; species Lissotriton vulgaris. Next base: position 1,436,107,731 of record NC_141695.1, on the reverse strand, counting down.
TGCCTGGCTGATGAGGGCTGTTACCCCGAAAACCGGTCCCAGAATGCTTCTTTCCAGTCCATGGAAGACCTGGCTTGGCAGTTCGGGCTGGACTGTTCCCATGAGGCACAGGGTCAAGACTAATTTGCATATGGCTGGGTCTGAACTGTGGTGGTGAAGGGAGCTAAAGAACGATGATTGATTCAACCCAGATCTGTGACTGAGTGTCTGAAAAGTTTCAGCGCGCCGTCCATCATCTCCTTGTGCTTGCTTTGTTTGCGCTAAGTTGGCATGGTAGGCCCGGACATGGGCCCCTTGCTCACTTTGTCACTGTATTCAAGCTAGCCTGGCTGATGATGGGTGTTACCCCGATACCGGTCCCAGGATGCTTGTTTCAGTCCAGGGGAGACCTGGCTTGGCATTTCGGGCTGGACTGTTCCCCTGAGGCACAGGATCAATACTGATTTGCATATGGCTGGGTCTGAACTGGGGCGTCGAAGTGAGCTAAAGAAAGATGATGGATTCAACCCAGATCTGGGACTGGGAGTGAGTGTCTGAAAGGTTTCAGCGCTCCGTCCATCACCTCCATGTGTTTGCTTTGTTCTGCCTAAAGAGGGGCACCCAAATGTTGGAATTAAAAAAACGGAAGAATCATTAGTTGAGCAGTATAGCTGCTTTCTAGCAGACTGGAGTACTGACAATAATGATGGAAACATTTTTAGTTTTAATCTACATCACAGGAAAATATGGTTCTTATTTGTGCCAAGAAATGTTATACGGATTTGAATTACAATAAACTAAAGAAATAGTTCAAACACTTAAACAACGACAAAAAAGGTTAAAAAAAACAGAAAGAAAAAAAGCATTGGTAAAGTAAAATATTGGCAAACCAGCCCTGGCAAAGTGCATTTCTATTTAGGTGGATATGCACATACGAGGGGTAAAATGAAGTCAATCTCTGTACAAGAATGCCAATGGCTGAAATTCTGCTGACCCATTGCACTATTCTGTACGCTGTGTGAATGGAAGCAAATATTAACCCCTTTGAAGCGTCGAACGTTCAGCGCCCGGTGCTGAACGTTCGAATAACGGGTGCGGTCCCGTCGGCCAACGGTCGTGCGCAGCACTGGCAAGGTAGTGCTTGCGACGACCGTTGGCCGACGGCAGCGCTTAAGGGGTTAATGACTGTTGAACAGACAAATGGATGAAGAGGGCTACCCCAAAGCTGATCAATGTTTGCATATGTGTATACTTTTATTTATGTTTGCTTTTTTACATACATATGGCTGGCAAGACTGCTAGAGCTGAGTCAACTCTAGGCTTAAAAAATATGACAAGATTGTGTCCGCAGTACATCCGGGTGGTGAGCATCAATGGACAAGAAGTCGTTGCCCAGGTGTCTGTTCCCCAGATACGCAAATTAAAAGAGTGATCACAGAATTTACATACCATTATTTCATTGCGATGGCCAGAAAAACGGATGACTGATATGTAGTATTTGTTATTTAGCACTTGTAGATGTGGGTATTATACCGTTGGGCTTAAAAGTGTAGTTTACATATTTTTCACTTAATTGTATTTTGTTATAAAAAGAATGTATTCAGCAAAAAGAGACCGTAAATGTAAAGGGGAAGGTAGGACAGGCTATAGCTGGCAATAGATGGAAGCTGGACAACCCAGATTGGGTGAAGGAGGCTGTTAAGTATGACATTTTATGCCTCCAGGAAACCTGAGAAGTAGACTCCATCATTTTGAATGACTACCGTTTCTTTCCTTCCCCCGCTATTCCATCTAGGGCTGGTAGAGCCAAAGGAGGCATACTTACTTTGATAGCAAATACCTGTTAGATTAAATTTCTCAAGTTATATAACAAAGTACCTTCTTTCTATTGCCTGATCTGCGAAGCCCATAGGGAATGGGATTTATTAATTATTACAATAATTATTTTGAGGGTAATCTGGTACTGGTGACTTGGTCACTTTAGAATGCCATTAGGGACATTTGCTTCCATCTCTCTAGGATATTAAGGGCCGGATGTACGACCCGTTTTTGCATGTGCAAACGGATTTGCGACCCGTTTGTGCATGCAAAAACCTCATGGGCCATGCGCAAAGCCTATTTAGCGAGTCGCAATTTATTTGCGACTCGCTAAATAGGTTTGGCGACTCACTATTAGGAAGGGGTGTTCCCTTCCCAATAGCGACCGTAAAGGTATGTACCAATGTTTTGCGACTGCAATTGTGGTCGCAAAACACTCGCCAATTACCACCCTCTTCAAGAGGGTGGTAATGCAGCCACAATTTGGAAGGGGTCCTTAGGGGACCCCTTCCGAAGGGCCCCCTTCCACTTTGTGGCTGTCCCCAAAAATATTTTTTAAGGGCAGGCAGTGGTCCCAGGGACCACTACCTGCCCTTAAAAAATTAAACGATACACGTTTCATTTTTTTTTTTAAAATGCATCCCTTTTTCCTTTAAGGAAAACGGGCTGCATTAAAAAAACTGCTTGCGTAAAAGCAGTCTCAGCCATCGTGGTCTGCTGAGTAAATGAAATTTGAGAGGTGCACCACTGGGATGTATATTCAAAGGTGTTAGCGGACAAAGTTCCTTGGTATTTGAATTCCTTTATTTACATGTAACGTTCTCAATCAGATGGCTTTGATCCTGCCATCCTAGTGAGTACCTTACATGTACTTGTCTCAGGTACTAATGTTGGGCCCTTATTTGTTAGCCCCATCTTGACACTTCCGCAGTTGGCTAATAACAGCACTGGTTACTACACATGGAATCCTAAGGGTGATAGTGTGTTCTACGATTGACTGATACCTGCATATTAATTCTAACACCCCATCATTGAACCATTTACTACTTGTATTTACCAATTAAGCCCTGATGAAGTTCAGTTTTGTCTGACCGAAATGCGTTGGCTGGAGCTCACCTTATAACATTGCATCAATAAAGGAATTCAAACACCAAGGAACTTTGTCTGCTTACATTTTTGAATATACATCCCAGTGGTGCATAACTCCAATTTCATTTATTCCTTGTGTTGCTTAGCAGTTTGCACCCAATAACGGCAGGTGCAGGAGTTCTATGTGCACACGTCTGAGGACTTTCAAACAAATACTCACATAAAGGAACACAGGAGCATAGTACAGCCCTATAAGTCCGCCATTGGTTTGTCGTGTAGATGGTGGTCCGCTGAGCCCAGCAGGCCACCATACCTGGGAGGGCCTGTCATTCCCAATGGGCTTGCAAATTCGAGAGGCTCATTAATATTAATGAGCCTCACAATTTGCAACCCCATTGGGAATCACAAACAGTGTTAAACACACTTGTACATGGCAAATTGCAACTCTCAAATGAGTCGCAATTTGCGAGACGTAAATTTCGCTGGTCTTACATCTGGCCCTAAATTTGCTTTGGATGGGTGATATTAACTCTCATGACTGTCAAAAGCGACAGAAGCCAGTGTGTGGGCTAATGGACCACGAGGGCGACATTATTACCCACTTTGAACACAGTGTTTATGGGGAATCTCCAAATGGCTATTGATTAGCATGAATTTAGAAGTAATTAATAGCAAAGGCCCCGTTACTGAATACCTGGACAAGATTTAAGGGAAAGTAAATATGGGATCTACGATTGATTACATCTTAGTCTCAGAATCTATCTGTGCCTGGATATCTAAGATAGAGGTGTGCTTTTCAGGCTTTAGAGATCATGCCTCTCTCTCTTGTATAATGACGTTTTAGGCCATAAATGAAGCACAAGTTGATAATATCCCAATGCTGGTCCGAGCTAGGAAACATTGTTACTTTCTGAAGTGGAATAAAGTGGATAGAGAGAGATTTTTACCTGTGGTCTTAAATCATAAGCTGCCTGAGTTGATGATTTGCTTAAATGCAGACTCTCCCCCAGGTCATGTGACTGTAGCAGTTATGGCTAGCTGTAGAGGGTTTTTTAGAATTTCAGAGGGTTAGGGCGCTCTACCTAGAGTAAACGTTAAAAAGGTCATTTAAACACAAAGTAAGGGTGCGGTGCGTGAAGAGCCAACGGAGAAGCCCTTAACCGTTCAAATAGAAAATCAAACAGACTCTCCCAAACTTAAATAAGCAATGCTCTCGCAACCACAATTACAGTATAACGAAAAAAGTGTCTCAATGAAGTTATGACAGTTTCTTAGTAATAAGCAATAGCAGATCTTTGTATCTTTTTCCTTTAGGAAGGTTGTTTAATTGGTCCACATTCAGCCGACACGTGTTTCGTCGTGGTCGTGTTTGAGTTGAGTCAACACGACTCTTCAGGGCTGATAAAACAGAAAACAACGTGTGTATAGCATTTCTCACATGTATCACATGTTAACATTTTATACGGTGCGTGACGAAGATAGGTCTTGAAGTGCATGAATGTGAAGCCTTTATTTGCCCACGAATTGTATTAGTGTCTAGCGTCAATTCTCGGGAAAGTTGAAACATGCTTCTTCAAAACGCTATTAAATCGATTGTGGCGCATAGTGTATTGGTGAAAACACATTCAAAGATGTGACTATAATCTATGGTGCCGTGAAAAGTATCGTGCTCACGACGATCCTACATTGGAAAGACTCAGGGTGGACAAGTATCGCTATTGATTGGTGAACGGTGTAAGTGAGTCCGTGACGATCAGATAAATCAAGGTGCATTGATTACTTGTGATAAAGTTTGTGCGTAAATTTGATATATCTGTCAAAATCAGATAAATGCATACCTAGTGGTAAGACCCACTGGTCAGTAGGTCGGAAATAATGGACACTTTAGCTTCGGGTGGATAGTTCTGTGTATTAAAAAGGGAGGCATAAGAAAGGGCAAGCAGTTGAATATGGTGGGGTGCTTCGAGAATTATTTGGATGTTCAGCTTACCCGTATATGATGTTAATGAATGTTGGAATATAAGTAATGATTCTCCGCTCTGAGTTTAGAGCAAACGGTTTTTCATCTGTATGTTTGTTCTCCAAAACCAAGTATGGTGGATGAACACAAAAGTATACTGTGTAACAAGGGAGATTCAAGTATTAAGAGGATTGTAATAGGTTTAAAAGACGTTGCATAGAGCTCGTTAGCCTCAGTTGTGATGATGTCACATGTAAATAAAAACAGAAACGTACCTGGATACGTGTGTGTACCAAGCCGTACCGGGAGGGGATCCAATTTAAAGTTCTAGAAAGTGGTTAAAATTCGATCCATCTGTGGATTGCGAACTGTAGGGACAATGAGACAACGCAAAACGGTAAGAGACAAGAGCGAAGTGAATTTTGCTGTCTGGGTCTTGAATCTACAAACGTGTGGGCCGGTCAAATCGTATCTTGACTCACCAAAGATGTGGTATCCCTCCTCTGTGTGTTCCCGGTCGCCGTGTTTCGAAAGACGGACACGTGACCGGAAACAGGAAGTGCCTATATACGAAATTTGCCTGAAAGACTAGAGCGCGAGTGACGACTCCTAGTCATCCATGTTGGGAGAAGTAGTAATGTTGAGATATTTCAGAACTGGAAAAACCTGGTTGGTTGTATGGTTGTAAATAGGGACGTAGAGGTGATTTTAAAATAGATGGTATGATCGATTTAATAGTATGTAGTTCATAACTGTAGGTAAAGGATGGGGAAAGTTCGTAACAAAAGCGCATCGTAATGGTGGGTGAGTCAGTTGTTGTGCAGGCGGGTTATTGCCGAGTGTAAATAAGTTCATATCGAGTGCAAACCAAGAGTGAAAAAGTGCCTTATAAGTGTTTCTATTAGTGACATGACACTTATATATATAATGCAAAATATTATTGCAGTAAATTTTAAACAACATAATGGTATCGATCTGACAATTGGTAGCATAAACATTCCTAATTCATACGATGAATATATATTACAGCTAAACAATTGCTAAATTGATGTCTTAATGGCATTGCCCAAACAGTTCAAAACCCCAGCTCGAAAAGGTTTTTTATAAAATATCGGGTATAGTCATATCGATCATTCATGATTTCTACAGTGTTTCAGATCCCACAAAATAAAGGGTGTTCAGTTACCCAGAAAGAATTGGAGTTCTGGGTCATAGTTAAGTCTGTGTTCCACGCATTGTAAACGCATGATCCACGTGGCTTCCCTACGCCTCAGTACAAGTTCTCGATTACCCCCTCTAATATTGAGAGGGATTATGTCTATTCCGAAGAAACGCACTTTGACTTCATCCTCAAGTGGTTGACATTCTGCAATGTGTAAGGCCACTGGGTATTTCGGATCCCTTCTTTGAATGGCTCTCATGTGCTCAGCCAGTCTTTCTTTAAGGGGCCTGATGGTGCTACCCACATAAATTTTTCTACATTGACATTCAATATTGTAGACCACGAATCTGGTTAGACATGTAATGTTGTACTTGATTTTGTACGTGGTTCCGTCGAAGCCCTTGAACGTTTTCGTTCCATGTTTGCCCCATACGCACATAGAACAGAAACCACATTTGTGAAAGCCGATGCTCCGTGTAGTGAGCCAGTCAAGCGATGTGGTATTGTGCGGAGCAGTAGAACTGAGTTTGTTTCTTAGTGTGAAACCCTTTCTGTATGTGATGGCTGGTCTCTCAGATATCCATTCTTTGAGAGCAGTATCACCCGTTAGCAGGTTCCAATGTTTGTTGAAACTTTTTCTGATGACATGATTCAATGCATTGAATTCAGTGATTAGTCTTATCTTCTGGGTAGAGGAATCAGGCTCTGTGCGTTTCTTCAAGCAATCTGGGCTTGAGGTGCGTCTAGCCCTTTTCTCTGCAGTTTTTAGTGATTTCGGGGAATAACCTCTATTTAGGAATTTATCCCTCATGTTGGCTATACATACAGTTTTCGAACTCAATTGGTTCACTACAGTTGCGTCTTGCCCTGAGGTATTCCCCATAAGGGATTGCATGTATCTGGTGTGTTGGGTGAGAGCTGCAAGCATGGAGGATGGAATTGCACGAGGTCGGTTTTCTATAGAGCTTGCTGTGTAAATCATTGTCTTTTACATAAAATTCAAGATCTAAGAATTCCATCTTTTCTTGGCTGTGTTGCATGGTAAATTTGATATCCCATGTGTTATTATTTAGATTTTCAAAAAAGGATAAAAGTAAGTCTTCGGTGCCAGGCCATAACAGAAAACAGTCATCGATATAACGACCCCAGAAAACAATGGAGTCGATATATCTAGCTCCTTTAGTGCCCCAAATTAGATCAGTTTTGAGGGCTCCCATGAACAGATTAGCAAAGGAGGGTGAAAACTTAGAACCCATGGCTACCCCCTTTTTTTGGCGAAACCATTTTCGGTCAAAGATGAAGTAATTATTCTCTAGGATCAGTTCCATCATTTGTAACAGCATTTTCGTGTGAGCCCACAACGAAGCTGGTCTGTTCGAAAGTATTTTGTCCATAGCTTGCATCCCTAGTCTTGGATTGATACTGGTGTAAAGAGACACCACATCCATCGTGACTAGTAACGTGGCCGGTTGCCATTCAATGTCAGCCATTATGCTCAATATGTGCTTAGAATCTTGGATGTGTGACGGTAAGTTCTTGACTAAGGGTCCTAAAAATAGATCCACAAATTCAGCTAGTTTCTCAGTGAGACCCCCAATTCCCGAAACTATTGGTCTGCCTGGAGGAAAAGGAAGGTTTTTATGTATTTTAGGTAGTGTATACAACCATGGAAAAGTGGGTTTAGAAACCTTTAGATAAAGGTACTCGTCGTCATCCAAAAGACCAGATTGCTTCCAATTAAGTAGTAGTTTGTTTATTAGAATCGTCAATGGACCCATAGGATTATGGGACAGTCGTTCATAACATGAGTTGTCGTTGAGTTGGTTTAGTATCTCGTTGTTGTAGTCAACGAGATCCATAACAACAACATTGCCCCCTTTGTCTGCCTCCCTAATGATAATATCAGGGTTGTTACTGAGGGTGGAGAGTGCTAAGCGTTCCCCTTTTGTCAGATTGTCTTTATATTTAAATTGTTCGTTCAAATTCTTGGTATTAATATTGTTCAAATCCTCAAGGACATGCCTATGAAAATTATCTATAGCATTGCCCCCTGATAGCGTTGGGGTCCATCTGGATTTACATTTAAGGCCACTGGCCATCCCATAATCAGTCTCAACATCCAGCTCTTCTAATAGTTTCTCCATGTCATAAGGGCTTTCTTCTCTGTCAGTTAAAGAAAGAAGCAAATGAGTTGTTTGAACATCTTTAATAGTCAGTAATTCATTATCAAACACATTTGGGGTATTTCTAGACTGTCTGGAGGTGTTAGGTTGACCAGCAAAGTGTTTCTTCAGTTTAAGATTACGCACAAATTTGAAGATGTCAATTTTAGTTTGGCAAATGTCTCCAGTTGCGTAAGGGTTAAAGCTTAAACCCTTGCCAAGTAAAGAGATCATGTCTGTGGTCAAGGGAAAAGAGGAAAGGTTGACTACTTGAACCGTATTTCCTGGATCAGTTAATTCCTCTGTGTGCCTGATCTGAGTTTCCTCCGATATTCTTCGTTTGCTCCTACGTTTTCCCCTGTGGGTTTTGGGTCTGTTGCGCCCCTGGGAGGTTGTGTTCTGTTGCCCTTTCTGATACACTCCATTTCTAATAAAAAAGGCATGCGTGTGGGGTCTGTGCTATCTAACACCTCATTCTCAGGTTCGCTAAGTCCAGTAGAGCTCAGTGAGGTGGTGCTGGAATTAATTGAGCTGGCGGTTGTTGATCTGCCTGTCTGTGACCCTTGTTTTTGTCTAGGAATCATTGAGTCATATTTACGGTCATAGGTATATACCCTCCCATTTCTATAATCCGCCTTGTCTCTTTTAATTTGACGGGCTTTCCTGGTTTTGATGTCTGCCTGGTGTTTAAGTAGGATTTCATCAAGTAGGGTATAATTCTTGATGGTGGACTCAGGTTTGTTAAGGTCTTTGATCTCCTGTTCTATGATGGAGATCTCTAGTTGAAGTTTAGTGGTTTTACGCTCAGCACTCTCTATAAGAATATCCATCAATGTCATAGAGTTTTGGTTAAGAGATTCTTCCCATTTAACCATTAGGTCTATATCTAGATCATCGTACGTGGGGAAAGTGTGGGAGCGTAGCCCTCTTGGTATTTGTTTAATCCATCTATAATGTTTAAGGCTGGTTCCATCCCACCACCGTGAGTTTTCTTGTTTTTTCAGTCTCTCTAATTTGATGAACTTATCCCTGAGACCTTCTACAGGTGCAGGACCTGTGGTGGCAGAAGCCTGGTGTGTAGGCATCCCTTTGGCTAAATTCTCAAATAGATCTGCCGCTGCTTTGTCTCTGTCCATGTCGGGACAAAGGAAGATATAGAGTAAAGTGAAAATGTATTTATAACGTGGAGGCACCCAATCTGAAAAAGACAGTTATGGCTAGCTGTAGAGGGTTTTTTAGAATTTCAGAGGGTTAGGGCGCTCTACCTAGAGTAAACGTTAAAAAGGTCATTTAAACACAAAGTAAGGGTGCGGTGCGTGAAGAGCTAACGGAGAAGCCCTTAACCGTTCAAATAGAAAATCAAACAGACTCTCCCAAACTTAAATAAGCAATGCTCTCGCAACCACAATTACAGTATAACGAAAAAAGTGTCTCAATGAAGTTATGACAGTTTCTTAGTAATAAGCAATAGCAGATATTTGTATCTTTTTCCTTTAGGAAGGTTGTTTAATTGGTCCACATTCAGCCGACACGTGTTTCGTTGTGTTTGAGTTGAGTCAACACAACTCTTCAGGGCTGATAAAACAGAAAACAACGTGTGTATAGCATTTCTCACATGTATCACATGTTAACATTTTATACGGTGCGTGACGAAGATAGGTCTTGAAGTGCATGGATGTGAAGCCTTTATTTGCCCACGAATTGTATTAGTGTCTAGCGTCAATTCTCGGGAAAGTTGAAACATGCTTCTTCAAAACTCTATTAAATCGATTGTGGCGCATAGTGTATTGGTGAAAACGCATTCAAAGATGTGACAATAATCTATGGTGCCGTGAAAAGTATCGTGCTCACGACGATCCTACATTGGAAAGACTCAGGGTGGACAAGTATCGCTATTGATTGGTGAACGGTGTAAGTGAGTCCGTGACGATCAGATAAATCAAGGTGCATTGATTACTTGTGATAAAGTTTGTGCGTAAATTTGATATATCTGTCAAAATCAGATAAATGCATACCTAGTGGTAAGACCCACTGGTCAGTAGGTCGGAAATAATGGACACTTTAGCTTCGGGTGGATAGTTCTGTGTATTAAAAAGGGAGGCATAAGAAAGGGCAAGCAGTTGAATATGGTGGGGTGCTTCGAGAATCATTTGGATGTTCAAATGTGGGTGGGTCTTACCACTAGGTATGCATTTATCTGATTTTGACAGATATATCAAATTTACGCACAAACTTTATCACAAGTAATCAATGCACCTTGATTTATCTGATCGTCACGGACTCACTTACACCGTTCACCAATCAATAGCGATACTTGTCCACCCTGAGTCTTTCCAATGTAGGATCGTCGTGAGCACGATACTTTTCACTGCACCATAGATTATAGTCACATTTTTGAATGCGTTTTCACCAATACACTATGCGCCACAATCGATTTAATAGAGTTTTGAAGAAGCATGTTTCAACTTTCCCGAGAATTGACGCTAGACACTAATACAATTCGTGGGCAAATAAAGGCTTCACATCCATGCACTTCAAGACCTATCTTCGTCACGCACCGTATAAAATGTTAACATGTGAGAAATGCTATACACACGTTGTTTTCTGTTTTATCAGCCCTGAAGAGTCGTGTTGACTCAACTCAAACACGACGAAACACGTGTCGGCTGAATGTGGACCAATTAAACAACCTTCCTAAAGGAAAAAGATACAAAGATCTGCTATTGCTTATTACTAAGAAACTGTCATAACTTCATTGAGACACTTTTTTCGTTATACTGTAATTGTGGTTGCGAGAGCATTGCTTATTCATGTGACTGTAGCATTTACTGACATATTGGATGAAATTATAATACAGCTGACATGGACAATTGTTTAAGAAGAATTTACCAGTTTGATGGTTCGACTCAACGTGCACTAAAGCACTGTCAACACTTCATACAGCTCTACACATGGCCCTAAGAGACAAGAAATGACCAGACTTTAGGCTAAGTATAAGGAGGTGAGATCGTCCAGGTTAAAGAGTATAAGGGAGGAAGCCTGGGTGAAGTAGCTAATATCATCAATGAACAAGGACAGCCAAGGGTTTTGGAAGGTGGTAAATGCCCTGTTCCTGAAGGAAACAACTGATCCAACATTAGATGTGCATATTGATGAAGCAGGATTGTTGGCTCATTTTGAGAAAATGTACCAGGCTACCCTCGTGCAGACTGATGTTGTGCACATCTGAAAATAGAGTTTTTAGAAGCGATAAGGATACTGGTTAACAAATAAAGATACAGAAAACGAGGCAGGAGTGTCATTTTAATTAATGCGATGCGGCCCACCATTGATAAAGGGATTTGCGTCTAACGGTCTAGTTGCGCCGACGCCTATCCACTGCAGGGCCATAATTTAAACGAATAACCTGCTCCTTCTCCATGTGGAGAACAATGCTCAAATAGTTTGTGGTATCAGCCAACCATTTAAAAGGGTACTCGCATGGGGTGGGTGATGTCGGTAAGAGGGAATAATTCCGACTTTGCCCAATTATTATTGAGGCCTGATAATGCCTGGAACTGGATAATCTCTCGGACCACAGATGTCAGATTTTGGGAGGGATGTTGAATGAACAATAGTATGTCATCAGCATACATTGAGATGAGTGGAGGACCGGGTTGAAATTGAAGACCGCGATGCATATGCCCCTCTTGAAGATGGCATATCAGGGATCGGGCAGCCCTGTCTGGTCCCTCAAGATATACTGAAGGGTTGAGAGATGGATCCATTAAAACTGACCCGTGCTGTGTGCTCAGAGTACAGCAAAGATATGACAGCTGCAAAGCTGCTGGGGATACCGAGTTTCTGTAAAGTCGCATGGAGAAAAGGCCATTCCAGAGAGTCAAAAGCCTTCTCTGCAACCAGAAGGGCGACCACTGCTGGGACTTCTGGGGATACTTTGTTCAGCACAGAGAAGACTGTACGGTGATTGTGCAAGGTGGACCTGTGAGTTATGAAATCTGATTGTCACTACTGCTTGAGCAGGTGCTATCTCAAGTGCAATCGATTTGCTAGTGCTTTGGCAATGATCTTATTGTTAAAATTAAGCGGCAAGAGCGGCCTATAGGATGAAAAGTTTATGGGGTCCTGACCTGGTTTAGGCAATAGAGAGATTGTCTCTTCACGCATCAAGGCAGGGGAATTCTCTCTTTCCAAAGCTTCAGTGTAAACCTCCAACAGGTGTGGGATGAGACTAGTCTTAAAAGCTTTATAGAAGAAGCCTGTGAGGCCGTCAAGGCCATGGGCTTTAGTCCCATTTAGGGAGTCGATCACCTGGGCTATCTCCTTCGCAGTGAACGACTTGCTCAAGAATTGGGATTGGCCAGTAGTGAGCCAAACCGTAGCTATCTCCTCCAGATAGAACAGGTGTTCCGTGGTCCCGGGCGTCTGGCGGGAAGTGTATTATGTTTTATAGTAGGTAATCATCTCCTGCACAATACCCTAATTATGTATAATGCAAGTGCCTGTCTTCCAGGGTGAATTTAGTTATATAGCCCGCTCCTGGGGGGATGAGGGCGCAGAAGCGAGGTAGTGTTCGCCCTGGCCTCTCATCTCACAATAATGTTACACCGCCGAGTATTTACAGAGGAAGCATACTTCCTCTCAGCTAAGTCATTAGCCGAGAGCGCAGCTTCTGCATGTGCTAGGTGTTTGCACACACCAGAGTGCTTTGATATGCAAGCACACAAATGTACGCCTTGAAGGCATCCCAAAGGGTAGCATAATGAGCAAGCGAACCGGTATTGGTCTCAAAATAATCGGTTATGGCGGTTTGAAGATCGGTGCGGAAGACATCTTCTGGTAGCGCCGATGAGGGAAAGGATCAGCGACGCTCCCAACCCCCGCCATAAGGGAAGGTGAGCTGGAAACGAATTGGAGCATGGTCCGAGAGTGTTTGTGGCTGTATCCTCAGTCTTGGACCCAGGGTACGCCACTGGCTGGGAGGAGCCAGTAATCTAGCCAGGTCCATTCAGAGTGTTGAGCGGAGTAAAAGGTATAGCCCGGAAAGGTTGAGTGGCAGTGGCACCAAGCATCTGTGAGGGTGCGAGTATTGCTAGTGTCCCGGAGGGCACTCAGCGAGTGAGGTTTGTACCGGGACTCGCGCTGGACGAATCCAGGGTGGTGTTGAAAAGTATATTCAGGTCACCAACCACAGCAATAGCATCTGCTTCATATTTGTCTAATTAGGCAAAGGTGCTTTCGTAAAAGAGGGAGTCATCAATGTTTGGGACGTACAAGTAAAGTAAAAGAAGCCTTCGTCCCAGCAGCGACCCTGACACTAGGAAGTACTGGCCCTAACCTTCCGGGATGGTAGCATGATGTTGGAAAGGGAATGTTTTCGGTATAAGTTTACATTTCCCTCTTGAGTATAAACTATATAACTGGCAAAAATTCGGTGTGGTTCCCAGGACACAGTGAAAGTGGGAAAACATTGTGGTTAATCTCTTACAGGAATGCGATTTTGACTCCATGCTGTGTGAGATAAGATAGTACCATTTTCCCTTTCCATGGGTTATTCAGCCTGCGGACATTCCACGTAAGTAGCGTTTAGGTCAACAAAGTGTTTGCTATCCCCCATTTGTGTGTTGTGTAATTGTGTCTGTCATGTATGAGCTAATGCGTGATGGTGTGCTGGGTCCCGTCTTGTCAGCAGGAAAGGGAAAGTAGAAGAAAGTGCAGAGAAGCAACTCAAAAATAACATTAAGAGTCTGTCTTAGCCCACACCAGGTGTGTAGAGCCCGGTGAATCCCAAAAGAACCCACCACCCACAAGAAATCCCCAACAAAATCAGTCTTGAAATCATCCTTGTGGAGCGGACAATGCAGCAGAAATCAGCGCCCATTGTTAAAAGAACAATTTTGAACCACAAAGTTTTGCGCAGCAGTGTAGCAGGGAGCGGGGAGAGATAGATCCGGCAAGTAGCGTAAAAGTCATAACAGTGTACAAAACCTCAACATTAACGTGTCATTCCCAGTACATGGACTGTAAAAAACTGGTCAGCCGGCTCTGAGCAGGTCGGTGCTGGCTGATGAAGTGCCAGTCGGGGGAGAGCGGCCCAGGTCCTCCTGTGATCGTGTGGGGCCATCCCTTCCCAATTGCTTGTAGTATACAATGACATCAGTCGAGGAGTCAAAGAAACTCTGATTCCCTTCAGCCATCACCCACAGTCTAGCTGGATGCATCATACCGTACTTCAGGCCAGTTTTTTAAAGCACCGCCTTTGATTTAAATAATTTCGTCTTGCCTCCTGTATTGCAAGGGTGAAACCGAGATATATTAAAATAGTAGTCCTTTGGAACTTCATTGGGAACGCTCGTGGGTCAATCTGAGTGCTGTATCGCAGTCTCTATAGTTAAGGAGACTGGCCACAACGGGGCTGGGGGTGCCCCCGGCGGTGGACGCGGGCCTCGGGATCTGTGGCCTGCTCCACTATGAAAGTAGAGGAGAAGTGTTCAGCACCAAAGAGTTCAGTAAGCAGTGATTCCACAAATTGCAATGAGGGACCCATATTGGTCGATTCTGCCAGACTGACAATGCAAATATTGTTCCGTTGTGAGCGGGCCTCAAGGTCTTCATTCTTAAGGGCCACTGCTCTCAATAAGTGCTCAGTTTTCTCCAGACGGCGTGATAATGATAGTTGAGGCGTACTCAAGTGTAGAGATTCATTCCTCTGTGGCATCTATGTGAGTGCCATGTAGGTCCAGACGTTAGCCCATGTGGTCGAGCCAGGGCATAAGGGTGTTTCGGAGTCGCCGCCGTGTTTAGTGCCCGAGGCGGGGCATGTTGGTTCGACAGTTTGGGCCGGTCAAACATGAACCGGCGCTGCTTTGGGTCTCCTCGCCCCATAGTCAAGTAGGTATGAAAATGCGGAGCGCCTGGCAGACAAAAATATAGTGACAGGAGTAATGTAGGGTTGCAGTGTTGACTCAGAGTATCCGCGAGGCAGGTATCTCCTGGTTAGAAGGGGGCCGGTAGGGGGTCAGCCTGCAGGGCAACAACCAGCGCCAAGAAGCAAGACGAGAGCCCGACGGTACACTTGTGAGATGGTAAGGGTGAGAGATGTCGGAAAGTGCATGTGAGTCTGGACCTTTCCTGGTCTTTTCCTCTGGAAAGTGAGCCCTGCGTCTGGGATTTCTTAGTTTTAGTTATGTATTTGTTTATTCTAAAGCTAGATATCTGGGCTATAGTCCGGGCCACAGGAAATAAGCAGCAGCAAAGGACCAAGTAATGCTGCATGGTTAACTAAATAGGTGGCAAGAATAGGGAAATTATGCTGCACATTCTGTGGCAGTATTAATTTGTTATTTTGTCATCTTAACCAATACTGTATAGGGAAACGTTTTCCCTAATTGGCAGAATATAAAACCTGGAAACAGCGAACCCATAACGCTTGCAAAAGGTTTGTCAACGCGGGCCACCATGTGTGGTGCTTTTTTCCAATAACATTTGATCTATTTGAGCTGGAAGAAATTTTTTTGTTATAATCTACACACTAAGCAGCAAATTATGCATTAGGTCTGTATGTTTTATTTCTGTGCCTTGTTGCATTTTCAGGTTTGAATTCTTATTTTGTGATACTCTCCCTCCTATTGTGAATGTAGGGCAATCTCAGCCTTCCTGTCAAGCCAGCATTAGCACTTTACAACAGTCACACAGGTATTGTGTTTTCATAAACGTCGGCCCCATCACTAACATTGGACTTAAGAATGAGACCCTGACTGTCAAATATATGAATATCTAGAAAAATCTTTCGCAGTCCAGCATCTAACTACAAAGTCATAATGGCAATAGGATCAGTGGCAAAGCCTGATTCTGATTTAGGGCTCTGAAAATACTCCAAACCCATTCCCAACAATGCATCTTTATTCCATCAAAGCGGGTTAATCAACCTTTTTGTTTCTTGCTTTCTGTCTCATACGATTTGTAGAGCTTTGTTTCTCAGTTTCAGCACTATTGAAAGTCACAGAAAAATCTATCTTTGGACAGTTATCCTACTATTAATTGCCACAAAGGATTCTGTATGAGGGTTGAATTTTCCGGACTCATAATCTGTCCTGGAAGTGATTTTGCCAGAATCTAGAAGAGTAAAAACTGGAAAATTACTGATTCCGTTCCTAAATTTGAATCTGTTGTATTTAGTTTGTGTGGCTTACTGCTTTTCATTTTTTAGTTTGTGTTCTTTAAAATCCTTGATTGCTAGTGGTGGACAATCCTTCCTCTTTGACCTTCCTTTTGTCTTTTGTTTCCTCCCTCGGAGCCGGGACCAAATACTGTATCTTTAAACCTTGGTTGTTTATTTGTTCATTTGTGGCACTTTTTTATTTATTTATTTCCTGCTCGTGTTACACTGTGGTTGCATGTTCAGCGTCAGTGCCCACATATTGTTGCATCTGCGCTCTGCCCCCTTATTCCTGTTATTGCTGCCATCCTTCCCACACCTCGAGTTCCATTGCTTTTTTGCAATTTTTATAACCTTCCCCAGTTATGCTGCCTTGCATTCAGGAACTGTTCGGGGTGAGAGCTCCCGAGCTCTTCCTGGAGCAGGGTGGCCGGGTGCAGACAACTAGGTGGAGCCTCTGGATGCTGCATGTCTTCTTCACGCTTTTCCTTTCAGACTGCATCTCACTCACTCTTTGCTCCGTCACAATTCCAGCTCACCCCAGGGAGATGCTGGTGCCTTAGGTCCTTTAGCAGACCCGTGTGTGTGTTTATTTGGTTATCAAATTACGTGGGGAATATTCTTTATCTTATTGCTGTTCTCAGCAATGGGAATGCTTTAAGAATCATAAGAGCAATATGTGCATGTTCAATAACCAGTTTTTGCAAATCGTGTCATCCATAACATCCTCCTTTTTAGGTCTCGGCCTGACGTAAGCAGCGCATGCGCTGCTCTCGTCATACAAGCTTTTTGGAATTAATACGATTCCAGAAGCCTCGTCCCAGCTCCTCCTTCAGTTTTGATTTGTGCACGTCGTTTGGCGTCACAAATTATGCCAAAGGCAGTGCAATGATTGCACTGAAGGTATGTCAATCGCTGCCTGTTGCCACGCTGTCTCCTTTGATCCACGCCCAGCAGGGTTGGATCTCTTACTGGCGCCAGGGAGACAGTGTCTCCAAATTAGCCGCAACATACTTTTTTGATAGCATTCGCCTTTGGCTAAGGCAGCCGCGTGTTTATTTTTGCATCGCGCTTCATGCAATTATAAACAAGCAGCTGCCTTTGCCAAAGCCGAGAGCATTTCTTTCCTGATGTTTGAACTGAATGCCAACCAGAAATAATCTTTTGGTCGGCCCAAAAATACCCAAATAATTACACTTGAATAGAAGTATTCTGCTGCCGACCCAGAGTCTTTGAACACAGTGCACGCCGCACAGGTTTACCACACCAATGCCCGGGGTAAGCATACTTCTGCAGCAGCTAAAAATCACGCCAAAGAGGAACCTTTCCTTTTAGATATGTCTATGTATATACATGCTCTACCGCCGAATTGCTGAATACGCGCTTGCACAGAACATGTGTTGAATGTTTGTAGCATGCTTGAAATAACAGCTGATGCAACACGGCTCCCGCATGTCTCCAGATGTGCACACATCTTGCTGGGGTGTACCTCACACCATGATGGACATGTCGAAGGCTTGAAGGTGTACAAGTAGCATGAATGAAGGTGCGTGACCCACCTCTCCTCTGCCCCTGGTTGTGCACACAGTCTGCGTGGGAGAGCGCTCGCACACCCCGATGTACACACCGAAGTAAGCGCTCCAAAGATGTCCATACACATGCCGCAGTACCTTAATGGGCAATTTGTTACGATTGCCCTTACTGTGTCATCCACTGACTGTCCGCCAACTTCCTCCCTTTGCAGCTGATATGTGCTGCGACGCTCTGGCTGAACTCAGAGCTCCATGCAGGTTTGTCGCCAAAATGATTGTAATAAATCATAGTCACAGGCCTCACTTCTTTCTGTCAAGAGACTTATTGTCAAGAGACAAGACACCACCTAACTGTGTCTCAGCCAGACGCAGTTACTACAACGACTGTTGCATTAACCAATCAAGCGCGAAATGTAAACCATGTCATCAGAATGTTAATATGTCACAGCAATCTCAGTCTATCTGAGACTGACAAATAACCTTATTACATTGGCCCACAGAGATTATATTATATTCTGAAGGCTGTCAAATTAGTCATGTATGACATAATACAATTAAGAACTAAACCGAGGTATAACTCAGTAGGGAGAATTTAACCTCACCTCCCCCACAATGACTGCAAGTATTATTTATTAAAAAAATAAAGCATTTGCAATACAATAGGTCTCGCAATTACGCAAGTTTGAGCTATTGGCATTGTAAATGACAATGCCTTTTATTTATGTGTTTGTTTGTAAAACATAAATAAAAGACATTGTCATGTACAATATCAATAGCTCAAACTCGCGTAAATGCTAGACATATGCTTGTCTTGACAAGTGCTATCAGAGTATGTGTCAGCGTGTCTCGCCCAAAAAACACCCTACTGAGCAATAACAGTATAGAGGTTAATGGGTCTTTAAGGACTCCGGGTCAGACTCATGCCCTTACTGCATGTGGTCTGAAGGTAGCGGTGCTTAATACTCGTTCCTTGCAAAAGCATCATCTTGAAGTTTTCTCCCTGCTTCAAGATGGTGATATGGATATTTTGGCACTTACGGAAACATGGTTGAGGATACATCGGCTCCTGATATTGTTGCAGCTCTTCTAATGGAATTTGATGCCCTGTTTCATAATAGATCAGGGGACTCGGGGGGTGGGGGGGGGATGCGGTGGCTCTCCTTTTTAACAAGAGCCTTATGGTTACTAAAATAATGGCAGAAAGTTGTGACAACGCAGATGTTCTGGGGATAAAAATTTCCTTTTAGTCCTCCTGCATTGTACTTATGGTAGTTTATCGGCCCCCTAGGACTACCCCTGGTTTCAATTAGTTTTTCTTGGAGCTCACTTTGGACCTATGTTCCAGAAATAAACTTCTCCTAGTAGTGTGAGATTTTAATTATCACTGGGACAAGGTGCAGAGAGAGCCTGCAGCGGGTCTATTTGAGACCACTATGCTCTCGATGGACTTGCAGCAACTGGTTAATAGTCCTGCTACTGGTTAATAGTCCTAGTCCTACTCAAATTAAATCTAAGGCCATACCTTAGATCTAATTTGGTCTACACAGACTCAAGCACAGATAACTGATATCAGCCCCTGTGACTGGTCGGATCATTCATTGGTGAGATGTTGGATCCCAATTGGTAGTCAACTACCGCAGCCCCGGCCTCTGTGGAGGAAGATCAGAATCTGAACAAATATTGAGGCAGATCACCTAATAGCCACGCTACACTCAATCCCTTCCGCTGATCTGGGAGAAGATAATCTGGATAATAAAAATAAAGCTTTGTTTACTCACCTATAACAGGCCATTGATATAGTGGCACCAGAACGAAAAGAAAGGGTCAGAGATAAAGGAAATGGGGCCCCATGGTTTGATGATACAATAAGAAAAAAGAAACAACTTCTTCACCAAGCAGAGAGGCGTTGGAGACATAGCTATGAGCCAGCGGAGTCAAAAATCTTTAAAGTCTTTTTGCTGCTTATAAATTGGCTATGCTAGTCAGGAAATCAGAATACTATGAAAGAAGGATTGCTCAGGCAGGAAACAAACAAAAAGAGACCTTTGCCATCTTGAAGGAGTTGAGTCAAAAAGTTGAGAAGAAATCCATAATCGCATCTCCAGATTGCGATGCCTTTCAGGAGTTCTTCCTTCAGAAAGTCACGGACATCAACTTGGAAATCACAAGAACTCCCATTGACTTCAGTTCTCTTGACCAGACTAGCCCCACCCTTGTCCTGGCAGTCAGTTGTCTGAATTTCCTAGTCTTGATGCAGCTACTTTGGTAACACTAGTAAAGCATATTCAATCAGGCTCCTGAGCGGACCCTGGTCCTCCG
Source organism: Lissotriton vulgaris (assembly GCF_964263255.1). Taxonomy (NCBI): domain Eukaryota; kingdom Metazoa; phylum Chordata; class Amphibia; order Caudata; family Salamandridae; genus Lissotriton; species Lissotriton vulgaris. The sequence continues at coordinate 1,436,087,552 of NC_141695.1, read as the reverse complement.
AGGGTTTTTCAGATGGCTCTGCCAGGTCTTTTGAACCGGAAGTAAAATCGAATCCGGAAATAACTCCATCTAATCGGGAAACATCACGCAAGATAAACGCGCGCAAAGTTTGTATATAAATACAACAGTCCCCACTAGCTCACAGACAGTGCAGTGTTGAGGATGCAGGACCCCACGTTGCCGCTCGGAGAATCTATCATCAGACTGCGGGCGGTCTGGCTGCCTCGAGAACAGAAGGATTATTTCTGTCTCTGAAAAATACGACGTAGTCAAAACGCTGGCGACTATGAAGTGCAGTGTATATCTACACGTACATTAAGCAACTTATGAGGTATTACCTGAAAGTAGCTGATTATAGCAGCACCGTCGATACTGTTTACTCATTGATTCCAAAAGATTTTTTTTTAAAGTGGGATATTATTATTTTAATCCTGAGGAAGGTTTTTGACTTTGAATAACTATATGCCATAACCGAAACGCATCGATGCAATTTTGGGTGGAGATACACTAAGCCATTGAACAAAGAAACTCCTCTGATTGTGAACCTAAATATTCAACTTGGAGTAGGATTCAACTATCTGTCAGAACTTGTGTATTCTCCTCTTTTTAATTGGAATTATTTTCCTTGTGTATTGTCCCATTTTGTCTGTGATTAATTTATGATGTAACATAATGTACTGTTTTTAATATTGTTTTTAATCTACCAATATAAAATGTACATTTTTTGTATGACTGTATCATGCTTATCATTTGCTGCTTCTAGTCTGTGGTATTGAAATTAACTGTATAAATATGTTTAGTTTTGAATTGTGGTTAGCTTATAAGTTCACCCAAAGGGGAAACTTTATTGACAGTCCGCCAGGTCTGGAAAAGCAGGTTTTGGGACTACTTAATGACTCCTTACATTTGGGTTATTTACCAACTAATCTGAAGGAAGCTAGGGTTACACCCCTGTTGAGAAAGCCTGGTGCAGATACCCAGACCTTAAAAAAACTATAGGCCTATCGCAGCTCCCCTTTCTAGCAAAAATCTTGGAGCAGTATGTATTGAAAATACTTGCAATGTATTTGGAAGATCATCAACTGCTCCATACTAGGCAGGCAGGCTTTAGAGCACATCATAGCACATAGCTAGTGATGGTGTCCGTCCTGGACGAGCTCAGAATTAGGGCCGATAATAAACAACTGAGTGCCCTGATTTCATTAGACCTTTCAGCGGCATTCGATACGGTCAGCCCTAACATACTGTTGAACCGTCTTACGAATCTGGGTATAAATGAGCAAGTACATCTTTGGCTTAGGTCTTTTCTGTCAGATCGCACTCAGAGAGTTCAATTGGGTGAGCAGCTGTCGGATCTGGGCTCCCTATCCTGCGGAGTACACCAGGGCCCTGCTTTATCTCTGCTTCTTTTCAACATCTATCTGCAACCCTTGGTGGAGGCCTTGACCCATATGGATTGTCAGGTCTTTAATTGTGCCAATGACACTCAACTTCTTGTCCAGCCTAATAACTCCTGTCAGGCCCAGGATTCCATAAAAAATCTACTTAGGTTCACTGTAAATTGGATGGCAGCCAATTCTTTGAAAATAAATCCGGATAAAACTGAAGTGCTCATTGTTCCAACAAATAATAGCCCATGGTGTGATCTTTTTTTGCCCTCCGAATTGGGAGTGGTCCCAGTACCAGTCCCGGCTGTAAAAAGCTTGGGGCTGAAAATTGATTCGGAATTGTCGTCTTGTCAGGTCTCCTCTGTTGTGTGAATCTGTACGGGTGTACTTAGGCAGTTACGGAAACTTGTTCCCCTCCTATCTACATCCGCACTACAGTCAATTGTCTCCGCCACTGTTATCTCTCTGCTAGACCACAGGAATGCCCTTTACCTTGGCCTTCCCCAGAAACTCCTTAGGAGACTGCAAGTCGTACAAAATGATGCAGCTAGGCTCATTTTTGGACTCCCTAGGAGGACACAAGCCACCCCTCTGTTACATAAATTGCACTGTTTGCCTATCAAACAGCGAGTGCAGTTTAAGGATCTTGTATCGCCCACAATGCAATCTCTGGTGAGGCACCGAAATATATAAAAGATCGTTTGACGAAGTATGTTCCCAGTCGGGTCCTACGATCATCTGAGGCATGTAGGCTAGTTCCACCCATATACAGCTCTAAATCCAAAGGGGGTAGAGCGTTTTCTGTCCTCCTCCCACAGGCCTGGAATGATCTGCCGGAGTACCTGTGAAAGGAACCGGTCTTGCTCATCTTTCGGAAGCTCTTAACACCTTGGCTGCTAGTGATATTTTCCTCCTGTGCTGACTATTATGTTTTCCCCTTGTTCATGATGAGCTCAGCTCAACCGTGCCGAGACCTTCCTTTTCAGAGAGACACTAACAACTGTGTAATCTCTGCATCCGCCGCTGCCAATTATTTCTGCTCTAGTGACTTGCTCACTCTCTAGAAGCGCTTAGAGACCGGTTGGTGATTTGCGCTATATAAAAATAACATAACATAACGAGTGAGCGCTTCCTGCAGCAGGGGGACAACAGGCTTCGGGCCTCCTTAAGAGTGCGCTTATCACACAGGATCGAGGTGCTTTCTATTCATCTTGGGCTTCCTGCTTGCTCTGCTCCCCTTGATATCGCGCGCTCGTCCCCTGCAAGGAAGACAAATGGAGGAGGGGTTTGACTAAAAGGCCTTATGGGGGTGTTACATGAATTAGAGACTAATTGGGCAGGCATCATCAAAGGCAAACAGACAAAAGCGGCTATATCGTCTCTGGCAAAATGCTTTAATAACACTTAATCAAGAAAAGGGATTTATCCCTGAAAAAGTGCTGCAGCTTTGATGTAAAGTCCAGCATCTTACTGTTCAAGCCTCCAGCTCTTTGTCTCAGGGCTTCGCTAGTGATGCTGGAGGTAAGTATTGTGAATATAGACTGGATCTTGGTCATTGCCTGCAAGTTGTGGGAAGATATTTCACGACAGGTTGTGTAAATCACAAGTCATCTCACTTTCCGAAGCAGCCTGGCTGCTTTACTTGAAAATGTGTATCCGAGCCTTCCATTTTATAAAACCTTGCACTACAAAGGTGACACTGCAAAGAAAAGCCAGAACATTCAATCACTGATAAAGCGAATAGGTTGTACTTTTATATTATATATGCACATTGGGGCCGGCCGTAGGCAGGGACAGATGCACATATTCAAGCACGGAGGCAGAGGAGCCTTTTTACAGCAATATACACAAACAATAAGAAACAAGCATTGAAAATGCTATAAGTATCTCATTTTATTAAGTTAAAGCCATTTGCTTTGCCATACAATACCATTAGCAAAGTAAATGGCTTTAACTTAATCAAAGGCGAGACCTATTGCATTTTCAATGCTTGTTATATTTCGAATTACACGTGTTTGTGGTATGTATCCCTGGGCCTAGTGTCAGAATAGCAAAGTAAGATCAATTTCGAAAGTGAAAGTAGAGTAGCACTACCAATTTGCATTCCCGTTTTTTTGATATTTGATATCCACTCAGTTTTATTGGTTTGGTTGGTCAGAGATAAGCAACTAGAACAGTGTGCATGTTTGCACTGTTTGAAAGACCACAGAGCAGCGCACAATGACGATGACTTCAGCAGTGTTTACAAGTTAAGGGGAGAAAGAAAACATGACAAGGCAAAGAAGAAACCTTGAAAAATGTATATTCTTTCGGCGCCGGGATTTCCCATATGCTTTCATATCAGTGGTCTTTTTCGTTACTCAAATGCATGTAATGTACAGGTGGTCAATAATTCATAGGCCCATCCTACCAGTCAGTTGTCTAGTTTGTCTATAAGAGCCGGAGCACAAACCGGGCCACCCAAAAAATTCAGCGTGTAAATACAGCAATCGTTGTGTAAAAATGTGATAGTCTTTTTCAGATTAGCAAATGGGTTATTTTCTGAACATGTGCGGTTCACTTTAGTGCATTATATTAGATCGCTTCATTAACATCCATTAAAAAAAATAGTATTTAAATATCAACTGTTCAATACTTCCAAGAACTCGGCAACAATGCCTCAATAAACCAAGAGATGTCAGTATGTATTGTTTACTTTCTCATATTCTGTGGCCATCGGGTTTGGTGAGAGGCATGTCAGGGTGCACCCTCCTTTGTATTCTGTCCTCAACTGCCAGGCCATTTGTTGAATCAGGATGATTTATTGTTCTGTTTATTGTGTAAATGTTTCATATTGTCTTAAAAATCATAGCAGCCGTTTTCAATGTATCAAAGTGCTCGTGGAATATGTTATGTGTTACACGTTTATTACAGTGCTTAGAAACGTTTTAGATGTATTGTTGCTACTGTATTGTATTGTTGCTACTGTATTCATTTCTTTATGCTGAGTTTTTAAAGGGTCTTACTCACTCTCCACTACCCAGCTCTTGGACCACCTCTGTTATAGTGCCAATCTTTAAGAAGGGTAATTACTCACATCGTAGATGCTACAAACCCATCTCTTTGATTAACACCACTGTAAAGATACTTGAAAGGGTTCTCTATAACAAAATAAAAGAGTGGGCTGTGGAAGTAGTCCATCCTGTATCCGTGACAATACGGTTTTAGGAACTGAGTTGGAACGATTGAACAATGCCTAAATGTGTCTCTTATCATTGGGAAATACACTGTTGCAATACACTGTTGCAAAACGGTCTTCCCTATATTTGGCTTTTATGGATTTAACCTCAGAGTTTGATTGCGTTAATCGCTCAAAGCTATGGTCAAATCTTCTTTCGTAGGGGATGGATTAAGCACTAGGGCACTTTCTCGCTTATTTGCACATGGACATGAGGGCCAGGGTCAAACTAACCAGAGATGGGGATGGGGATGGGGATGCTACTTCCAACAGAGATGTCTTTCGTAGAATTAGACAAAGATGTGTCTTGGCTCCATGTTTTATTTATCTTATATATTAATAACCTCCATTCTTTTTTATTGAACATTACACCAGATGTCCCAAACATTAAAGGCTCCACGCCATCCTCACTTCTGTAAGCGGATGAAGCTGTCCTGATGGTGCGTACATCCAGAGCCCAGCACCTTTTAATTCTTGGATTTGAAAATGTTATGGCCACACTTGACCTGGAGACTTAATTTTACAAAATCCTAAATTATGGCCAGCAGCCCTAAGAATTGTAGTTTGTCCACTTTTGTAATAGGTAATAGCCCTTTACTTTGCACTAGCACTTTTTCATACTTGGGCCTAACTATTTGCTGCTATGGGATCTTGGGTACCACTTATTACACCTTGTAGGACAAAACTCACAAAGGCGATTGGTAATATATTTAGCCTACCTCAGCCCAGAGAAGGGGGCGCTCTACTACCCATATTACAAATCTATAAAACACAATACATACCCACTGCAACATATGGGGTCTAAGTTTGCGGTATCCACAAATGTAATTTCATCAAGACTGAAGAGATGTGGTTTTGCAGAAGGGTTTTAATGGCATCCATCTCATTTTCTCATTTAATTTGTCATAGAGATGTGGGCATCCCATACATAGAAGACTACATAAGAGCCCGACCACCCTTATTATGGCTGGCTGTTTAGAAAAATAAGGAGGCGAGCCTCCCAGAGATATCATTTAGGACTGCCCTAGCTGCGACAAAGGCTCTGAGTTCCCCTGGCTCACCACGGTGAAATTTAGCCTTCATTCAGTCAACCTTCAGCAGTTTTTACAGACACTGAAACGCACCTCAACATCAATAAAAACTGTTATTCCAGGCCCTGTATGATTTAACAAATACTGTAAGAACGCTCATAGAGAGGCGGAAGACAAGTGTGGCCACTTTAGGCCAGATTGCGGGATATATGATCAGACTAATGGAGTATTAGAAACAGAGTTTATTGTTCCATTATAGGGCAGGTGATGGTGACCCTGGTCAAACAATGTTGCATTTTAATTTTTTTGTGGTTAATATGCTATGTACTCAAGACACTTTTTGCTTCCCCTCATAAAAAAGCGCCATATTGGTAATCACGGAGAAGCCCTAAATGTACTTCTTCAACTCATGGATGATGAAGTGATAATCCAACTTAGTGCATTCGTTTTTATTGTGTATGTATTTTTTTTTAAGACCTTTATTTATCATTATTAAGCAATACACAGCTTTTGGTCTACAACCTCAGGGGCTGGCCGCCAACTTAATTTGCATAGGTATGATGTTCGAGATTACACAGCCTGTTAGTCGCCGATCCAGGGGTGCATTAGCTTAAAACATTTATACATGTGTTTCATTCCGAGCGTATATTACGGAGTCATGTAGGTCTCGTTTTTAGGTCTCGCCTCTTAATGTGCATGCGCATTGAGCGAGACTATAGGGGCTTAAATAAGCTTTACCTAGACTGGCGATTGACTGGCGATTTGATGCTGTGCCCGTGCGCTTTTAGGTCAATGCGCAAGCGCATTGACCTAAAATGCACGTGCACAGCATCAAATCGCCATCTGTTCCCCAGCAGCACTCCTCCCACACCGTTGAAGTGAAGCTTAGCTTCACTTCAAAAGCCCCTGCTGCTTCACACCCTCATCACCGCTCTCCCCGCTCCGCCCCCTCCCCTGCCCGCCGTGTCGCATTTCTCCTCCCCCTCCCCTTCTCTGCCTTCCCTCCGTCTTGTGTTCCTAGCACCCCTCCCACCCCCCACCCCCACCCCAACCCCCCTGTCCCCTACCAGCCTCCACTGAATGTTCCGATTTTTCTGTGAAAGTAACTGGGCTCGTGAAAAGTTACGCTTTTCTCCTTCCAGTCCTGATGTGCATTGAGAGCGGCACCGGCAGCTTCCAGTTCTGTAGCACTTCGTCTATTGCTTTTGGAAAGCTGCATTTCTGTAATTTTGGCTCTCCCCGCTCCGCCCCCTCCCCTGCCCGCCGTGTCGCATTTCTCCTCCCCCTCCCCTTCTCTGCCTTCCCTCCGTCTTGTTTTCCTAGCAGCATCCCACCCCCCACCCCCACCCCCCTGCCCCCTACCAGCCTCCACTGAATGCTCCGATTTTTCTGTGAAAGTAACTGGGCTCGTGAGAAGTTACGCTTTTCTCCTTCCAGTCCTGATGTGCATTGAGTGCGGCTCCGGCAGCTTCCAGTTCTGCAGCACTTCGTCTATTGCTTTTGGAAAGCTGCATTTCATCTGTTTAGATCAAATACTTGCTTGGGTAAAGGTTTACCTGTATGTTTCCCTTATTATATGCTTTTAGTTTTTGTCTGTTTTCTAAGCTCTGCCCAATTATTTTTTTGAGGGGCGTGGCTAGCAGATTGTGGCTTGTAGTCATTTGATTAGTCTAAGGGATGATTTGCCTAGGATCACACAGTGTCGTTAACCAGTGAAGCGGCAACATGGTGTTTCGATTAACAACTCTGTGACCAGTGCTGCATGTACTGTTGTAAGCTATAAAAAAAAATTCAGAATAAACATCTCAACCTTTGTACTCACTGTGTACTGTCGCCTGCCCCAGAAGTGTGCAGCAGGAATGCCTCTGTAAAGTGGAAGCAGGCAGGTCTGTCGAGGTTCCTGCTTAAAACATCAGTAGCTTCATTTCAGTCTTTAAGGGTTAGGCCCCTCTACCGTTGCAAAGCGTGCTCATGGGAGGAGGTGCAGTGAAAGCGGCTTCTTGTAGGGCGCTGTGGTGTCCAGGTTTATAGGAAATGTATTGTTCCTTTAGATCTATCTTTCTGTGAATTGAACTCGTCATTCTGGTTCAGTTTTTTTGAACCTGTAACCTTCAGTTCCAATCCCGGATTTCAGCCCGGACCAACATTGTGTGATCCTCGGCAAATCCTTTTTCTACCTGCGCATTAGTGCATTTATCAGCTATAGCCTGGAGCACATCATAAAAAACTGAAATGACTGCATGGAATGGCTTGCTCTAAGGGCCCAAGACTTATCCCAAATAACTAAGTGTAACCAATAGCACTGAACAAACCACTAACCTTGGGTTCTGGAGCAGCTTGCTGCTGGCGTAAAACACCTCGATCCCTCGTCAGGGGTAGTCAATCAATCAGGGGTTTGTTAAAGCGCGACTACTCACCCGTAAGGGTCTCAAGGCGCTAGGGGTGGGGTGGGTGGGGGGGGGTGCAGGTTCCATTCCATCAAGGAGGGGGTCTGTCGAAGAGCCAGGTTTTGAGGTTACTTGCGAAGATGGGGAGTGATGTTGTCTGTCTGAGGTGGAGCGAAAGGGCGTTCCATGCTTTGGGCGCGAGGAAGGAGAAGGAGCGGCCTCCCGATCTGTTCTTTCTGGTGCGGGGGACCACCACGTAGAAAAGCTGGGCTGATCGTAGGGTCCTTTGGGGTGCGTGGAATTTGAGTCGGCTGTTCTGGTATGCTGGTCCGGTGCCGTGGAGGTCCTTGTGTGCGTGGGTGAGCATCTTAAAGGTGATTCTTGCCTCGACGGGGAGCCAGTGGAGTGTGCGCAGGTGCTGGGAGATGTGGCAGTGTTTTGGCAGGTTGGGGACCAGTCTTGCGGCGGCGTTCTGGATGTTCTGTAGCTTGCGGATGAGGTTTTTGTTTATTCCGGCGTAGAGCGCGTTGCAGTAGTAGAGTCTGCTGGTGACCAGGGCCTGAGTGACTGTCTTTCGGTGTTCGAGGGGGATCCATTTGAAGGCCTTACGAAGGAGGCGGAGGGTGTGGAAGCAAGAAGACGAGACAGAGTTGATCTGGCGGTCCATTTTGAGCTCGGAGTCCAGGATGATTCCCAGGTTGCGTGCGTGGTCTGTGGGGGTTGGCGGGTTTCCGAGGGCGGTGGGCCACCAGGTGTCGCTCCAGGCATCGGGGTTTGGGCCCATGATGAGTACTTCTGTTTTGTTGGTGTTTAGTTGTAGGCAGCTGTTTTTCATCCATTTGGCGATGGCTTCCATGCCTTCTCGAAAGTTGCATCTGGCGGTGTTGGGCTCGTTGGATAGGGAGAGGATGAGCTGGGTGTCGTCTGCATATGACACGATGTTGAGTCCGTAGGTTCTGACGATGGGGGCAAGTGGAGCCATGTAGACGTTGAAGAGCGTCGGGCTGAGGGAGGAGCCCTGGGGAAGTCCGCAGGTGGTAGGTGTGGGGTCCAAGAGGAAAGGGGGGAGTCTGACACGCTGCGTCCTGCCGGAGAGGAAGGGGCAGATCCAGTCGAGGGCCTTGTCCTGGATTCCTGCATCGTAGAGTCTGCGTATTAGGGTGCGGTGGGAGACTGTGTCGAACGCCGCTGATAGGGTAGTAAGTGCTATATAAATACAATTGCAATTTTTATTTTATTTAATTATTAGTTGGCTAATGTTCCTGATAGCTGGGGATTAGAAATTAGTGTGTTATTTATTTTTAGAAAGTCGATCTTTGGGAAGTTGTTTTTTGGGCTAGTTTCTAGTTGCGACTTTGGTGCGATTTGGGGCTTAATAAATTTGCCAGTATTGCATGTGTGGTTGCCTGACTAAATATTTGGGGTGCCACTGCTTTTTTGGGCTCTGTTACACAAAGTGCACCTGGTACAATAATAGACTCAATCGTTGATCTGCCCAGTTATTTGCACTTTCTACAATTTTGACGTCTTTCACATCAAGTGAGTCAGCAAAATTACTTTAGGCTAATTTACAAGGAGCAGACATGTTACCTGTTGGCAAAACTTCTTCTGTCGGCCTGCTCCAATCCGTCGAAATGAATGTTTTGGCCTCCAAGGATGTACTCTAAAAATTGTGATCGGTTTTGTTATTGCATGCGAAGGACAGTTTGCTTGATGTTGGCATCCATAACGGGTCTGAGATTAGGATTATTGAGAGCAGGTTTGCCTGCTTTGAAATCTGCATATGTGGTTCATTCTTGTATTGTATCATTTGCTTCTTACTGAGAAACCCTCAACGAAGCACTAAAATGCCTTCTAAAATAGCCAGTGGCTACTCAGTTTGTTGTACTTGGTTGGTAAAGTGTGGCTTAGGCTTAAGTGTGTGTAGTGTTTGTTTAGTCTTGCATTTTATTCAATAAACTTGCATTGGATAGCTCTGCAATTATTGGTTAAATGGTTTACCTATTACTCCTGTTCATGCCATCCAATGCATGGATAAAAAAGTGCAGGTATTTTTAATAAGTAGTTCATCAAAATCCTCTCTGTTAGTCAAGGCTTCTAGCCTATGATGCCCTCAAAACTTGAAAAAGATGCAAAGTTATGCGTTTACTCCTCTAGCTCTTATCTTAATTGGTCTGAGAAATAAACAAATGGCAAAATTCAACATGTGACGTCCATATCACTGGCTTATTCATGGTACAGTCATGGATTGTCAAGGACTGGACGTTGCAAAGGTCGCTTAAGTTTCCTTCTTTATTAGTAACTATATTCATTCATTGTACGACCGTCCTTTTGAAATGGGAACATATTCGGGACAGTGGTTCCTGGGCTTTAGCCGACCCTGGAAACGCACAAAATCGTCAGCGATTATGCTTGCATCTCTTAAAACACGAGTCCTGAATTCAATATCTCTGAATGCTCGTTTAGTCTGGTCTGAGTATTTCCTGTCACCTCTGGATAATGCACGGCTTTTCCGCGGGCTCTTCGTCAATGGTCTTCCCCTCTTCTTGCTGTATGGTATTCGCTTCTCTGCGCAGCGTCTGTTTGGACATCTCTCTCGACCATTACCTCTGTTCTGCACTTAGCGTGCTGCTGGAGATTCTCTCATCTGTTGCATCCTATGTGGCCATTCTTCATTTAACCACACCATGAACGCAGCCAGCTGTTTGAGAGTCTTACCCTTGCCACCCATGCCTTTCCATTCTTTTATATGTCTGTCCCTTCTATACACTGACTTCCTTGTTTAAGAATCTTTCACCAACCATTCCCCACCTCAGCCTTCTAGTTCACCATCTTGCCTCCATCCATTCTTTTGCCACAACTTCTGTCTGGTTTCTACCACAGCCTGCCCTAAACACTGGCTTGGGGTGTTCTCAGAGCTAGGTATAAACGATACATTTGTAGAACATAGTTTTATACCAGTCTCAGTTTTCATAACATACGTGGTGGCGGGGAAGAGGGAATGGCAAGCTGGCTTATATTTTTACATATTCTAAAATTTCCAAGTAACGGAAAATGTGTAGTATTGAAGCCCAACTTCACTCAGTTTTGCTCCTTTTTTGTATGTAAACAACTGAGAATGAAGCACAGATGTTGTGATTTTTAAAAAAAATATATACGCATCGAGTCCTAAATACATTTTACACACCGAGCACGTGTCCTTTTACTACTGTTTCCCCCTTTAGCGTGCTTCTGATTTCAAGAGGCAGTTTGTATTTTAGCAGTTGCATCATGTCATGTGATGCTGTGTGCAACGTAACGTGCGGTTTTCGCACCTAAAAATAAGACGAGGTCGAAGGTAGCTCTCTGAAAGGGACGGGTGGGTTTTGCTTGGTCATTTTCGTTAACCAATCAGCCTTTTAACATCAAATGGCCAGGGCGCTTTTCTTCATTTCCTGCTATTGTCTGGATTGTTTCTAGGTTTCAGTAACTGTACTTGTGAACGGTACAGGTAGTATTTTTTTCTTACTAAAGTTTGGAAAATACATAAATGAGGCAAAAAGCTAGCACTTATGAGTTATACGTAAGAGCATTTTCTTGGCTAGTAAACAAGCCTAACACTATGGCTCGAGCGAAATAAGTGCAGACTGTCCAAATGTGTGGCAAGGTCTCGAGTGACATTTCTGATTTTATGTTGAATTATAGTTTTGAAACGGCCATGATGTTAATGGTAAAATAAACCAGGGCACGTGTAGCCAGCCTGCTCTTGATGAGTTTAGGCCTCAGCCAGGCCCGCAGATGCGAAAGGTTCGCTCTTCTGTACGCAAGTAGTCCTCAGACTATATAAGAATTTGGCACGGAAACTGGAAATACAAAGACAACGTTTAATAAACCTTTAAAGGTGGTACTACAGCCCACACAACACCCTTCAGTATTGTACAAGGTAGCACAAAGAACACGGACACGCGGTCCCCTTTTATACACAAAGAAGGGGCTCATAAGTGGGCGGTTACAGCAGAACATGATTTACGACCATATAAGGACATTTCTTGAACATAATCAATACATGGGTGGAGCGAATGGTCTCGCGAAGCCCCCTGAATGCACATTCCAATCCCCTCTAATCAGAAACAGATGTTGCACGTACTGAGCATGCGCTAGATAGGCTGGAACTATTTATAGCTTGTTGCTGGGCAAACTCCAGGGGTGATGGTCAGTGAGGTAGGATTTACCTCGTGGCGAGCACATGGCATGATGTAGCCTACAAGATGGAGGCCAGAAAACAAAATGGAGTCTGGCCGTAAAGTAGTGAAACATAAGAAAACTACCTTGAAGACGTTATAATATGTCTTCAGCGGATGCTTAACATTTATCGCTGTTTTATTTACGACCCTTTGAGCATTTGCTGAAGACATTCGGTTTCTTTGGATAGTCTAGATACTCATCGTTTATATCGATGCTCATCATGTCCGCTATCTCTCTAGTTATGGTTTTCTTATGGGTAGCATCCGCAACAGTCTGTTTATTAGGCACACAAAACGAAATGCATAACGAACATATCATGGGACTACATTGGATACACACACAACAGGTGAACAATATGACAACATTTATACACAGTCCAGTGAGAACCTTCCAACCCCATGTGGAGATCAGGGACCAAAACCACCCAGAGAATGTCCAAGACCCATTTTCTTGATGTATATCTGCTGCAATTTTGTGCAACTTATTGATAGCTTTGTATACAGAAGGAATGTGATCAGGTATAAAAACACAACAACTACTTCCGATAATTCTACAAGCTCCACCTCTGTCCGCTAACATAACATCAAGGACCATCCTATTCTGTAACGCAACAACCCTAGTAATCTGTAGCTCTTCAGTAAGGTTCCCTAGAGCTGCTGCGGTTTGATTTGTAACAGCCTCCACTACTCGCGTTAATCGTCGTATCTTTCTGCTATTCAAGGCTGGTCCCACAAATAAGAACAATCCTAAGTTAAAATCTATATACTGTTGTAGACTAGTGTCTGTCTGATCTACTTCATCCACAGATAAAGTTCGTTTGAACCTATTTACAGTTACATTGTTCAACAATTTCAAATCCTTGTGATAGGATGCTGGTGCTAAAAATACAGGTGGAAATAGGAATGATACATAACATACTCCAGACCATCCAGCAGGCAATCGATAGTAACCCTTATTCTCACACACAAAATAAGTATTATGTGAAGCAAGAAAAGTACTGTTATTCAAACCATCGATGTTTAACACGACAATACAATCACTAACACCCACAGGAATATGGCCTACACTTTGTACGCATAAGTCAGCTTGTGCTTGGGCCACAGAAATTACACATTTTTCCTGTCCAGCAGTGTCTCTGGTGTTTGTGAAGATATACGGAGTTGATGCATTGTCCGGCTTGTACTCTTCCCATTCCCATATAGTTCCATTGGCTTGGGGATAGCCATCTTTATCTTGGTGGCATTCTTTGTTCAGTTTAAAGATCAATCGTCCCACAGTAGGTTTTCTTGTAACAAAAAGCAAAGTGTACCATGCTCTACAAGAGCCATTATGTGAAAAGGGAAGTGGTATGAACGGTGTTCCCCCTTTCTTTTGGTGCGCTGGCATCATCCCACATATCCAGCAGTCTGTGGCATTTGTAGCAACGTGGGTATGATGCAACATCTGTATAAAAGTGTTATTCAGATAAAACTGTTGATGCTTCAATTCTTGATAAGGGAGTGTATAAAAGAAATGCTCATCAGGAACTGGAGTAGAAACAACATACAGTTCACGGGCAGAAGCTTTCTCCTCAACAAACCACATGACTGTAGCAATGACTGCTATGGCAAGAATGAACCCTACAGAACCAAAAACTTTCCTCCTATCCATTTCAACAAAAGTCACAGTATCTTCCTGTTTCTAAAGTGTTGTCGGAACTCTTACCCCTAGGTAGCCGTTGTTTTCTTCACCATCGGGCCAAGACAGGTGTCGCTACTCTAATGCATGGCTGATCCCCCCCCCCCCCCCCCCTTGCCTCATCGGCTCTCCGTTTCACAAACCTAGGGACCGTTCCGACAACTTCCACACAATCGCAGATTCTTTTCTTGGTCGCAGGTCGTATCTCCTCGATGCAGGCGTTGTTTGGTCCGGGAAGAACACCTCAGAATCGTCAGGTCCCACAGCACGGCCTTTGTCTGTAGTCAGGATGTCTCGATGGTCTGTCAGTACAGCAGGCTCCACCAGGTCAGGTTGTACCTTCCGACAATGAACTGAATGAATCCAATTCTTTCGATTCGTCACTCGCACTGCTGTTCTTGTGGCCAGAAGAACTTGTTCAGGACCACACCATCTCGGCTCCAGACTATTCGACCTCTCAAAGGACTTCACGAGAACGAAATCACCAGGCCGGAGGTTATGACCTTCTCCTGTGGACCGATCAGGGAGTGCTTCTCGAACTTGTAGGTGAATAGAAACCAAACTATCAGTTAATTGTGCCAAATAGTCGTTCATTAAAACACAAGGTACATCATACACTGAACTCGGTTTGGGCACCCCCCATATATTCATGGGGCGCCCGAAAACAATTTCATAAGGTGTCAAGCCTGTCCGAGAGTGTGGAACCGATCTGATAGACAACAACGCCAAAGGCAAAGCATCTGGCCAAGTCAAAGAAGTGGAGGCCTGTATTTTTGCAATTTTCAACTTCAGAGTTCCATTGTACTTCTCCACCAATCCTGCTGATTGCGGGTGGAATACTGCATGGAACTTTTGCACAATGCCTAATCCCTTCAGGACATACTTAATAACGTCCGCCACAAAATGGGGCCCGTTATCACTCCACAACAGTCTACAAACACCGAATCGAGGAAAGAATTCCTTCAGAAGCACCTTAGCAGTAGTCATTGCAGTATTGTCCTTAGTAGGGTATGCCTCAATCCATTTGCTGAATGCACAAACCACAACCAGAACATACTTCAGATTATTACAGCGTTCCAGCTGAATGCAATCCATTTGCAATACTTCAAAAGGTGCAATGGGTGTTGCAAATCCTCCTGCCGGAGTTCGCGTCCCTTTTCCTGGATTGTATTTTAGGCAAATCATGCAAGTCTGTACTACTCTCCTAGCCGTGCTAGCAATCTCTGGATGCTCCCAGACTTGTGCAAATAATTTCACAATCGCTGAAGCTCCAACATGTGCTAACCCATGTGCCATCTGAACCATAGGTTGCACGAAGGCTGTAGGCAACTTCCACCTATCCATCTGCTTATTCCTCCAGCAGCCTTCATCGTCCAATTCTCCATCTTTGGACCACTGCTCTCGTTCCTTATCAGTAGCAGTCTTTTGCATCTCTAACACCTTCTCCCTTGCATCATGCCACCGTTCAGCTTGTGACTTGACAACATACATAGAAGTGGAACCAGGCTGCATCGCAGTTTCTCGTGTCACTCGATCTACGAAGGCATTTCCTTGTCCCACCTTGTCTGTCACTTTCTTGTGCGCACTGCATTTTACTATGGCTTTTCTTCTAGGAAGTGTCAGTGCAGTCAGAAGCTGGTGTACTAGCTCTCCATACATGATTTGAGTTCCACGTGATGTCAAAAAGCCCCTTTCCTTCCAAAGCAGGCCGAAATTGTGCGCCACTCCGAAAGCATAGCGGCTATCAGTGTAAACATTCACACATAATCCTGTGCTAAGCTCACAAGCACGTATCAATGCTATTAGTTCAGCTGCCTGTGCTGATTTCAGTGGTATGCAGGCTGTCTCCACTATCGTGTGTAATGTGGTAATTGCATAGGCCGCAGAGGTGGTTCCATCTGGTAACTTTAAACAAGACCCATCCACCCACAGTTCTCCATCCACATCTGCAATGGGTGTGTCCTGTAAATCAATGCGACCCTTTGTCTGTTCCTCAGTCACAAAGACACAGTCATGCGTCTCTTGTGCCTCAGGCCGGGTCTTTGGAAAGGGCAACAATGTGGCTGGGTTTAATGTTGCGCATCGTTTCAAAGTTATATGGGGGGCCAGTAATGTCAGCTCATATCCTGTGAGACGAGCACTAGTCAGATGCTGCGTCTTTGTCTGATTCAAAAGGGCATCCACAGCATGGGGGACCAGCACTAACAGCTTGTGTGATAAGACAATCCCTTCACTCTGGCGTATTGACACAGCTGTCGCCGCAACTGAACGGAAACATCCAGGTAATGCTCGGGCAACAGGATCAAGTACTGCCGAGAAGTATGCACATGGGCGCTGCTTATCGCCGTGCATCTGCACTAACACTGACAACGCGCATCCATCTCTCTCATGCACATACAATGTAAAGGGCTTCGTGTAGTCAGGGGTGCCTAATACTGGTGCCGAACAAAGGGCTTGACGTAATTGGTGAAAAGCATTCTCACATTCATCTGTCCATGGAAGGGGAACTGGGGTATCTTTTGTCAGAAGGGCTAACAGTGGTTTGACTATGTGTGAAAATCCTAATATCCATTGCCTACAAAAGGAAGTAAGACCCAAAAAGGCTCGAACTTCTTTCTGCGTGGAGGGGACTGGCGTATCTAAAATGGCTTGAATGCGATCTGGTGTGAGCGCACGCCCCTCCTTAGACAAAAGGTGACCTAAGTAGGTTACCTTTGGTCTACAAAATTGCAATTTTTTCTTCGATACTTTGTGATTGTGAGATGCCAAAAATGTAAGTAAGGACAGAGTGCATGTTTCACATTGCTCTGGGGTGTCGGCGGCCAGCAATATGTCATCGACATATTGTATGAGCGCCACGCCATCAGATAAAACAAAGGAATCTAGTTGTCGTTTCAATGCCTGACTATAGATGCTTGGACTTTCAGTATAGCCTTGGGGAACTCTACAAAATCTATACGATCTATTATTCAAAGTGAAGCCGAAAAGGTATCGGCTGTCAGGATGAATAGGGATCGAAAAGAAAGCGTTCTTCAAGTCTATAACAGAGAACGTTGTTGCAGTTGGTGGGACCAAAGTGAGAAGTGTCGTAATATCTGAGACCACAGGGTATTGAGGTATCACAATCTTATTAACCTCCCTTAAATCGATAATAAATCGATAAACTCTGGTATCAGTGTCCTTTTTCAAAATCGGTAGGATAGGGCTGTTACACACATTGTAAGGGACTTCTTCGACCACTTTAACTTTAATCAAATCCTGCACTATTTGAATGAGCGCCTCCTCCCCCTCCTGTGAAATCCGATACTGAGGCAGGCGCGGCAATACAGCTCCCTCCTTCACACTGATGTGTACCGGAGGGATGATCATTTGTCCTACATCAGTATCAGACGTAGCCCACAAGGATTCAGGCAGAGAGGCCAATGCAGCTTCTACCGTAATCAAATACACCCTCTCCGTGGGTGGATACTTGTCATTCAAAATAACACGCACTCCTTCAGGGGAGCACCGTATCGTGGCTCGAAAATATTTGAGCATATCCAAGCCAACGATATTGTCAGGGGTATTTGGAGAAAGCAGGAATGGACATGGTGCAGCAAACTGATCAACATAAAGTGCAAGAGGTTGTGATAGTGGGCTAACAGAAGGAGTTCCATCGAACCCTATTGACGTAATCGATGAGCCAGACAGGGGAGCCCTCGGAACCAATTTTCTAGACAAAGCGCTACGAGTAGCTCCGGTATCAACCAGGAACTTATCAGTAGAGCCCAAAACGTGTGCTGTAACATAAGGACCCCTCTGATCTACTGGCACTTCAACTGGTTCCTTACCCCATCCTACGCAATCCTATGCAAACTGGGAATCATGTTGTTCAGGAGGTGAATAGTCAGACATTTGATACTGATTTCGTCGATCAAAAACATTGGATCCCTCATGGGATCGCACATTCGAATCAAATCTAGCCCTGTCATTCGTGTTGGATCGAGGACCTGGAAAGTTTCCTCTACCCCTTGCAAACCCTTGCCCCCGATGCGTGCGTAGCACCGGGCAATCACATGCCCAATGTCCCTTAATTTTACAATACGCACATTGATCCCGGGCTACATCAGTACGACCCTGTGAAGGAGTAGAAAAAATCCTACCACCCCGGTCACTTCCTCTACGCTGCTGCCCATAGACTTGCGCTAACATAACTTTCGTT
Source organism: Lissotriton vulgaris (assembly GCF_964263255.1). NCBI lineage: Eukaryota > Metazoa > Chordata > Amphibia > Caudata > Salamandridae > Lissotriton > Lissotriton vulgaris. The sequence goes on along the minus strand of NC_141695.1, from coordinate 1,436,069,427 downwards.
TTTAAGTCTTTAGTTTTCTTATCCTCACTCCCTTTTGCTTCTAATTCCTGACGCTCGTAATACTGAGCCATTGTCAGGAGGGATGCCGGCGTCGAGGTGGTCCAAGAACTTTCACTCGCTTTTAATCGAGCTGCGATACTTGGTAATAAGTTTGAAACATATTTATCGACAAAGAGATGGCGGCCCGTGTCGTCTGTAAGCGACTGACCGCTAAAGTCATGAAACGTTTCTTCAAACCGTGTAAAGAAATCCGACACGGACTCATCTGTTTTCTGTTTGCAGTACGCTAACATAGTCCAATCAATCTTTTTAGGGGGATAAGCGTTTTCAATTTAGTGACTATAGCAGCGGGAAGATCTAAAATCGCTTGGGGCGGTTTCTGTGCAGGTTTTCTCTCCCTATCTTCATCCTCAAGGTCCCCCCATCTAGCTTTAAAAATCGTAAGATCATCCACTTTTCGAATCGACCTCCACATATCTGGTGGCAGAATAAGCCCAAAAAACAAATCAATATCAGCTAAAGTCATAGTACAAGAATTCAAAGCCCCATCAGCTTCCTCATAAAACGCTGCAGGATTCTTTCGGGGATCGGGTAACGCTGCTTTTAATGCCATGACATCTGCTCTATTCCAAGGAGTATATAGCCAATTATAAATAAAATACCCTTGCGCATCAGGCGACCCCTTATCTGAACTAGTTCCCGCTCCCTTAGGGGGAACGTACAACGGCGCTGCCTCCCGCATCGGTTTAGCATGCACGGTGTCGATCTTATCTGAATAAAAGATGGGTGACTGCTTCCCGGCGCCAGACAGGCCCGAAGACTCGTCGCCGGCCTTCCGTTTCCGTGCCTCTTCCCGGAGTCGTAATGTTTCAACCCGTAACACAAAAAGCCGTCGAACTGCATCGGGCACCTGGGAAGAAGGAAAAAGACCTTTACGTAATTCTTTAGCATCAGCTACCACATCCTCTGGTTCAAAAACATCGGTGCATTTCCGGAAAGCGGACACCACTTCATCGGAAAGAAAGCTAACAAAATACAATCTTTCTCTATCCTCCCATGTTTCAAGGTCAGTTAACACATCAGTTAGAGACACAGTATTCTTGGTGACCCGATAAGCAATCTTACGAAATTCAGTCATACGATCGGCCGATAACATAGACCGCGTATCCCTCTTCTGATCGGGCGGTCTGGAATCTGAATCTCCTCCATTTGGTGCGGACGGGCCAGCGCAGGGCGGAGGTGAACGATCTAATAACGAAAAATCATCAACCGATTTATTAAGGGCAGGATAGAGCGGCTGGCGAACAGGATATTGGCCAGATATTTGCAACCGCCGTTCTTTCTCCTGTTTCTCCTCTAACTCTTTAGCTTCACGCTGTTTCGTCTCGCGCGCCTTCTCACGCTCACTCTTTCGCTGCTCTTTCTCAATCAGTGCTTGCTCACGCTTCTCACGCTCTCGTACTTCTTTCACCCACATACGTATACACTCGTACATATCTGGTTGTACTCTCCGCTTACACATACACTGCTCCACATACTCAATCTTCCTCAAATCAAACGATCCATACATAGGCCATCGCAACTCAGGATCCTTCTTGGTATATTTCCTCCACAACGTGCTGTACATTATAGGGGAAAGACCAAACTTCACATACATATCTCTATTCGGCGTACCCTCTGGGGGAGCCGGCTGTGATTCTTCAAGTACCAACCGGTCATTTCCAAAACAGCAGCACCACTTACGAAGTGCGCTAAAAACGGGCATGTCTCAAAATAATGCAGAATATGCAATATTACAATAAAATGGCACTTAAAACGTTGCGCCGTTCAAATTCAAAAAGTCAGGAGAAATGTCCCCACATTGCCCGCCTATATGGGTTGCAACTCATATATCACAATCAAAGACACATTCACAAATGACTAGTCAATTTCAAATTCAAACAAATTAGTCGGGGCAAGCGTATCCTAAAACTGCCTTGCCAATCAAGACTCAAAAGGCTCGGGGCAAGTATCGTACCACGATTCTTACCAATCAAGAGCGTCCAGATTCCAACTGCCAAGTTCTGAATTCGCCCAAACGGCCACTACACGGCAAACCGACAGAAGAGGTCTCAGTCGAGGACCGGCGCCACCCAGACGGTCAGATCGGAAGGGAAGGAAGAATACCTCGGGATGCCAGGACTAAAGGCGCCGCTGGCAGTGATCACGTCCCCGGCAAGGTTCCAATCCTTCGTCACGACCAGTCCTTCGAGCATCCGAGTCGCCGATGAGCCCCACGTGACGGGCGCCAATTGGTGAGTTTAGGCCTCAGCAAGGCCCGCAGATGCGAAAGGTTCGCTCTTCTGTACGCAAGTAGTCCTCAGACTATATAAGAATTTGGCACGGAAACTGGAAATACAAAGACAAAGTTTAATAAACCTTTAAAGGTGGTACTACAGCCCACACAACACCCTTAAGTATTGTACAAGGTAGCACAAAGAACACGGACACGCGGTCCCCTTTTATACACAAAGAAGGGGCTCATAAATGGGCGGTTACAGCAGAAGAACATGATTTACGACCATATAAGGACATTTCTTGAACATAATCAATACATGGGTGGAGCGAATGGTCTCGCGAAGCCCCCTGAATGCACATTCCAATCCCCTCTAATCAGAAACAGATGTTGCACGTACTGAGCATGCGCTAGATAGGCTGGAACTATTTATAGCTTGTTGCTGGGCAAACTCCAGGGGTGATGGTCAGTGAGGTAGGACTTGCCTCGTGGCGAGCACATGGCATGATGTAGCTTACCAGATGGAGGCCAGAAAACAAAATGGAGTCTGGCCGTAAAGTAGTGAAACATAAGAAAACTACCTTGAAGACGTTATAATATGTCTTCAGCGGATGCTTAACATTTATCGCTGTTTTATTTACAACACTCTTATGAAGAGTGCTGTCACATTGATAACCTTGGCAGATTGCTGGCAAATTACATTTGTCCGAAGCCAGCCATAGTATGGTGTGTGCTTCCCCCAGGTACTATGTACAAGGCTTTTCGGTGGGATTGACACCGTAATGTGAAGACATGTTTGAGTAATAAGCCTGTCGATCATCTGCGTCAGTTGTTGATGGCAACTTCTGCTGTGCTTAACTAAATCATGTGGTTTGTATATCAGCCTTAATTAGCTTCATGTGAAATGGCTAGAATGAAACTGGAGTTCTTTTACTTCTGCTTGTCACACCACTTAATGTAGTAGTACTCTGTGCTGCAGGTAAACCACAGATGTGGCCTAACGACCAGAGCTGCCATCTAAGCCACGTAAATACAAAACATGTTGCATTACAAATGCTATAGGTGTCACATTCGCGAACGTTATAACTATTGGCGTTGTAAATGACAAAGCTATCAATTTAGCTATTTTAAAAACCAACACATAAATAAAATATTTTTCATTTACAAGACCAATAGCTACAACTTTTCTAATGCGAGACCTATTGCATTTCCAATGCTTGTTGTATTTTATAACAGAAAACGGTATAAACATGAAGTTACCACATTCGGTCATCAGTTCCACAAGAGTGAGCTTGTTACCTCAAGTCTGATTAGATCACCAAACATTTTGTTTTGTGTAAATGGCCAATGGATCATATTCGTTTGGTATCACTATATTCCACCATGTTGGGGTCCTATGCATGATGTTCCATTGTTACCTTATGTACCCCCCTCCCTTCCCTGTGTTGTGCAGTTGTCCTGTTGTTCCATGAATCCCTACCTCAAGAGTCTTAGTCTTCCTCCCCCTCTTCATCTGATGTCAAAGTGTCATCCTCTTCTAGTGGTTCACATATGTCCCCCCTGAACGCGTTCCATGGGGTCCATATTGTGTTCCATTTGCACGGGGCATGCTCTATTGATGTATACCGCCCTTTCTACGATCATGATCTTGTCTATATTTTCGCACCATTGTGTCAACGTTGGAGTATCTTCCGCTCCCCACCTTTGCGCTATGTCTCGTTTGGCCGCTACCATCCCTATCGTGGACCATAGTTGTCCGTGTCTGGAAAGGTCAGTGGGCCCCCATATGTTGAGCAGACATTTCCAAGGTTCCGGAACTAGGGAGACCTCCAAAGCCTGCGAGATTGTACGCATGACTTGTCTCCAGTATTCCTGAATACGAGGACATTCCCAAATAGTGTGTAAAAAATTTCCCTCCTCCCCACACCCTCGAAGACAGTATGGATGTTGTGCCCTCTGTATCGTGTGTAGAATCTTCCTTGTGTAATATACCCTATGTAAAACTTTGAGTTGTAGGAGTCGGAACTTTGCTGATATTCCCACCTCCTTAGGAGAAGCCAACGCCGCATTCCATTCAAATTCGTCCATCTCTCCTAGTTCCTCAACCGATTTAGCTTTCAGTTTTATTGTTGTGTCCTCTAAGTTATTTAGTAATTTACGGTAAGTGAGGGATGTTGCTTTTTCCTGCATGTAGTCCGTAAGTAGACGATCTTCGAGCAGTGACGATTCTGGGACTTTCGAACCTTGCGGGATGGCTGCTAACAAACCATGTCGCACCTGTATGTAGCGATACAATTCAGTGGGCCCCAGCTCGTATTGCTGCCTCAACTGGTCAAAGGGGATTACAGTGCTTTGTCCCACAGATCTCCTACTGTGGATAGACCGATATTATCCCATGATGTAAATCCCTTGCTGTTTCTCAGATTTCCCAGGGCTTGCGTGTCCCACAGTGGGGTGAGTTTGGTAATTATCCCCTCCCAGCCCAGTTTTGTCTGTGCTGTATGCCATAGCGCTGTGGTAAGCCTAGTAGGCCCCACAAGCGTACGTACTTTCTTTTTGTCATATAGGGGTGCCAGTATATTATGAGTACCTAACTGTTCCCTGTCAGCCTTGTATGCTGGGTCTTCTTGAGATGCATGCAGCCATTGATTTATGGGCTTTAGTTGCGAGGCCATGTAGTAGAGGTATAGGTTCGGCAATGCAATACCGCCGTCGTACCACCCTCTGTGTAACTTGGCCTGGGCTATTCGTGCTGGTCGATTGTTCCACATAAGGCCTGCCATCAGGGCCGCTATCTTCCCAAAATATCTTTTGTCTACCGGGTATGGCGTGTTTCCCAGTATATACAGAAACTGGGGCAGGGACATCATCTTATACAACGCTGCTCTACCCAGCAGTGTCAGTGGCAACGTCGCCCAGAATTTGACATCTTGCTTCAATCGATCCAGCGGGGGTGCCAAGTTCTTTAGAAAGAATTCGGCTGGATCCTTTGTTATATGAACCCCTAAGTACTTAAAGGATGTTCCTGCCACCCTCAGGGGGCAGCTCTCACACAGTACGGGGGTTGGTCCATTCAGTACCTACATTTCCGACTTATTCCACTTCAGGGTGTATCCAGATATTTCTCCCCACTCGTCGCACAGTGTAAGCAATGCCGGTATACTTTGTTCCGGGTCCGTCAGGTACACCAGCATGTCTTCCGCATAAAGCGACAGGCGGACTTCCCACCCTTCCGCCCAAGCGATCCCTTTTAGCAGTGGAGTGGAACGTATTCGGTTTGCAAGTGGCTCTAGTGCTAGCGCAAAAAGGAAGGGGGATAGGGGACACCCTTGACGGGTACCCCTTCCCAACTGGAATGGTTGCGAAATATGACCATTTGCCACTACTTGCGCTACCGTTTTAGCGTACAGTAGTCGGACCCAGGCCACAAATTTGGGGCCAATTCCCATATGTACCAGGACTTCAAATAGATAGTGCCACTCCACCATATCGAACGCCATCTTTGCGTCCAGTGCTAGTATGACCGCCTTGTCCGATAGAGTATCTGCTCTGGCGAGCACACTATGCACCCTACGCAAGTTGAGGGCTGTATTCCTATGCGGCATAAAACTGGACTGATCTGGGTGTATGATTTGCGGAAGATGGGTCATCAGTCTGGTGGCTAGAATTTTCGCCAGGATTTTTACTTCGGCATTGAGTAGGGAAATTGGGCGATACGATGCGCATAATTCCGGGTCCCTTCCAGGTTTGGGGATCGCAACTATTGTCGCCGTCCGTTGGTCGCTTGGAAGTTCGGTCCGTTCCAAACTGTCAGTGTACATATTCAACAAATGCCCACTGAGCCTTTCAAATGCTGCCTGGTACCATTCTATAGAGATACCGTTGGGACCCGGCGTTTTCCCTGGCTTTATAGCATGTATTGCTCTCTGAATCTCTTCTTCTGTGATGTCTGCCTCCAGTTCTGTCACCGCTTCCGGCACCAGTGTTTTGTGGGGGGGGGGTGTTTTCTAACATTATGCGTGCCCTGTCCGCTGACACTTCAATTTCTGGCGTGTATACTTCCTCAAAGTATTCCGCTAATGCCCCTACAATTTCTTCGGGACTCGTGTGTAGGTTGTCGTGTTTATCTCTAATGCGCTGTATACCTCTGTTACTGCCTCCCCTCTTGTCAAGCCACGCCAGCATTTTACCTGCCTTGTCCCCTATGTCATAAATCCTGTTTGTCGTCTCTGTTATTTGGGACACTGTCTCTTGCTTCACATGTTCCTTAAACTGCTGTTGTTTAATGAGTAGTGCATGGGATGTGTCTGTCGTGGGGTCTGCCTCGTGTGCTGTGGTTGCAGCGTGCAGTGCAATCTCCAATTCAGACAGTTCCTGTTGTCGCTCTCTCTTATGTCCCGCTATGGATGCAATAGCTTGCCCCCTTAGTACCGTCTTATACGCTTTCCACAGAATAGCGGGTGACCGTACTGACGCGGTGTTTTCCAGGAAGTAGTGTGATGTTGTTGTTTTGAGTGCCTTACGCACTTTGGGGATTCGAAGATATGAGGCGTGTATTGATTATATCCTCCTACGTGACTTCTCGTGTGTGGATAATGTAAGTGTGACCGGGGAGTGATCTGATATGCCCCTCGGATGTATCTCAACAGTGTCGATATGTTGTATACCATCACCCAATGCCAGAAAATAATCGATACACGACAAACTGTTATGGACTGTAGAGTGGTAAGTGTATTGTCTCGTTGTGGGGGGAGTATAGCGCCATATATCTACGAGTCCCATTGCGGTTAAAAATCTCTGAATACGTGAGGTGCCCCCCACTTGTGGAATCGCTGGTAATCTATCTATTAGTGAATCTACTGCTGCGTTAAAATCCCCTCCAATCAGTATGTCTCCCTCGGGTAGGTTGAGCAGGAATTCACCCAGTGGTGGTAGCATGACCGCATGTAGTGCTGGGGGGACATATACTGATACCACGTTCATTAGCCTCCCCTCCCACTGTCCTTGGAGTGCTGCAAAACATCGCTGTGTGTCTGTCTTGGTGCTCAATGTGATGAATGGCGCTGACTTTTTCACCAGTATGCCCGTGCCCCTAGAACCCGTGGTAAACTCTGAGTGTACCGCCATTTTTTATCCTTTCCTATCAAGAGCTTTAGTTGCCCTCCCCGTGAGATGCGTTTCTTGGAGGAGTACCAGAGCCGGCCCCTGCCTTCTCACTGCATTTAACACCAACCCTCTCTTTATCTTATCTCCCAACCCTCGCACATTCCAGGACATAAGTCGGAGAGGTACCACTTGTGATCTTCGCAACACCCCCTCAGGTGTCTGCCCTTGATCGTCGTGCATTTTCTCCTACACCTGTAGCTGGACAGTTCGGATCTCGATCTCGGGGTGTACCCTTCACTGATGTGGCGTAAACCATTTGTGCGCCTTTTTGTAAAATTGACCTTGATCGTGAAACTTCAATAACTCTTAAACAATCCCCCCTGCCTCCCCCCTTAACAGGCTATCAACCGCCCGCCTCCCCAACATAGCAGAGTGCTTCACCCATCCCTTCAACAGATTACTAGCACGCTGGAGTGGAGTGTCTTCCAGAGCAGGCGACAACCCTGCCCTCCTCCGAGCTTCCCAGGCCAGTGTCCAAGCATGTCCCTTTTTCAAAGTTTCTTAATGTATCTTTGTTATGGCCGATGCCGAGAAATCACGGTGTTATGCCTCCTTCCGCTCCCTGGAGTTCAGGTGTTGATGACCCATTCGATCCCCGTCTTCCGGATGTTTGTGATCCCTCTTGCCCATTGTCTCTGTGTCGTTGTGCATTTTTACTTGTCCGGTGTAGGCCCCCCGCCGGTCTCCAGCCTTCCAACCAGTCCTGTGCCGCCTCTGGCGTCTCGAAAAACCATACTTTGTCTTCGGCCACTACTCTGAGGCGCGCCTGGAATAACATGGAATAGGGCACCTCCTTAGCTCGAAGCGCCCTTTTGACGTCCAGAAAAGTCCTCCTCCGGTGGGCCACCTCGGCAGTGTAGTCTGGGAAGAAGGCTACTGTTGAGTTCTGTATCTGAATGGCCGGGGATATTCTCGCTGCCTGCAAAATAGTGTCTCGGTCTCGAAAGTTAAAAAGTCTTGCCAGTATCGGTCTCTGGGGAGCCCCGGGTTTTGGTTTTCCACCGGGCACCCTGTGGGCCCGCTCCACTGAGAAAAAGTGTGAAAGGCCTTTCGCATTCAAGTGTGTCTTAATCAAGTCCTCCACATAAAGATCCATTGCCGCCTTTCCCTCTGATTCCGGAACCCCCAATATACGGATGTTATTCCTCCTAGAGCGCCCTTCCTGGTCGTCCATCTTGTCTCTAAGGGCCTTATTTACGGCCGCCATTTTCTCCACTGCCCCTTGTAACTCCGAGACGTCTTCAACCAGGGATTTTGTCACCACTTCCACTTGCTTCACTCTCTCGCTCATTTTTTGGAGGTCCGCTCTAATCAGGGTGACTTCCATGGCCGTGGAGCCCACCGTCGTCTGTACCTGTGCTAGGGCCCGCATTATGTCCTCCAGCGTCGCTTTCTTGGTCCTGTCTCCTTCTTGTGTTTTTCCCCCGTAGATTTCCGAGGTTCCGCCTGGTGAGGATTGTTCCGGTCGTAGGCGAATTTATCGAGTTTAGCCTGCGTTAAGCCGAGTTTAGGGCCCCTTCCCGCCATGTTGTGCTTGTCCGAATCTTCCCCGCCCGTACACCTTGTGTCGACTGAGTCTCTCGGAGTTCCCTGCGAGCTGCCTTGCCTCTTCTTCGACCACAGTCTCCGGGTCGTTCGAGTTTCGTTACCGGCCAGAGCGAGATAGGGGACAGACAGGCACTATGGGCAAAAGAGTGGCCTCTGCCAAAAGTCTTCTCACGGCTCCTGATGTGTGACGGGGGAGAAGGATCCCCAGGGCGCTGTGTATTCGCTACAAGGCCTATTACAGTTACGTTGATAGCCGCCTCACACCCGACTGCGTTACCGGCTATTCTTGTGGGCTTCAGCGCAGCGTGTCTTACTTTTGGGTTTAGGGTGGAGTCTTTTCGATGGTCATAGATCTGCAACCATTATTACGTAGGCTCTCTTCGCGAATCGAGTTGCTCTTGTTCTCCGTTTCAGGGTCCGTTTCCGGCGCCAGGACCCGACTTCTTCTTCACTTCCGCCCGGATCAATACTGAAGGATAGGCCGCTGTTCACCGTCCTCCACAGGCCGCACCACGCAGTATGTTGTTTCTTCGGTTCCCGGTGCCCATCGGCCTTCAAAGTTTCCCTGCTGGGTACTGCTCGGTCCTAGACCCGGTTCGCCCCTTCGGAGTGTTTCTTGCGACGGATTAACATGCCGGATTGCCGGGGGAAGTCGCCTCGCTCCCGGAGCTCCTGTGTTAAGCTGCCGCCATGATCGGCTGCTAGCCACGCCCCTGTGTATGTATTTTTACATGTATTTTATTGTATGTATTTTTACACTTTTATGGATACCATTGGTATTCGAATACAGTTTTTGAACTTCAACTACTTCTTTAGGAGCTTACTGCTTTTCATTGGCTTGTTTCAGTGTCCATTAAAAATCCTTGCTTGATAGTGGTCAATCTTTTATTTGTCCCTCCTTTTCAATCCACAGAGCAATGTCCCCGTACTTGTACCCTTTCACTTGTCTCATTGTAGCATCTGTTCAGGAACTACTTTTCGCTTTCTCTAAGAGCATCTGACCAGATCGATGTTTCCCTGTTTGTGTTACTGTTTGCCTGTGGTCAAATTTCTGTTTATGTAAATTCTTGTTATCTCCACATATTTGCTCTGCATTTAAAGACCAAGATCAAATGCCAGATGCAAGGTCAATTTTCTTTCTCTAACTTTAAATGTGAGAGGGTTTCCCAGTCCCCCAAACTCTTCCCGCTTTGGTGCTTGTGTATGTTTCCTACTGGTGTTTGTCTAACTCTTCCCAATGGCCGGTGCCTGCCCCTTTAACACCTTAACTGCTTTAGAACGTCCAGCTCCAGTGCTGAACGTTCCATTGCGCAGGTGCAGTTGGAACGTCCAACGGCCGACGGCAGCACTCCCGAGGTAGTGGTGCCGTCGGCCGCTGGACGGGCGCAGCGCTTAAGGGGTTAACAATCCTCATGCTCCGTTTTGCCTTTAACCCTGCCCCGTTTAATTTCCTCTTTCCGGTAGTCGGAAAAGGCCAGCTGTTGTGCTCCAATCGGAGCTGCTGCAACTGGATGCTCTGCTGCTCGGTGAGCGCTTTACATGAGCAATAGTTACATAACACACATTCATTTTCATATTTTTTCAGCATGGGATATTAAAGTAATATGCACAGAATAGCACAATGTTAAGCCATCCCCACAGTCATACCGACTAGAGCCATTCCATACCTATCTCATGCCGACTCTCACTCAGACTGCTAATTTGTCCCGTACTTTTTTCTTTCAAACTGGTGTGCAGCCGCTTAATTATGGTAATTCGAGTAGCCCGTGGTTAAGGTCTGCAAAATGTTACACTACAGCGCCTTTTTGTTGTGAAAGAAAGAAAGCACACGTTGTAGTTACATTGCATGCAATTGAATAGTCTGACAAAACAAACTCTCGGCATACACTGAACAGGGGCTTTAAAGTTATAAAAAAACAAGGGCAATACTTCACTAGTGAGAAGAATACAAAGAAAAGAGGCTGTGTCTGAAAACTTAAAAGCCAATACTAAAGCAGAAGTTATTTTAAACAACTTTCCCTCATGTTTGTTATTTTTATTGTCGATTGACAGATCTGCTCAAACTAACTCTCCTGAGCGACAGTGTATGCAGCCGACATAACCGTGAGGCAACCAAGCAACCACACAACGCATTGGTAGCACACAACTTGTATTGTATTGTATTGTATATTGGATTTATATAGCGCTTATCACCCAGAGGTCTCTAAGCGCTTGCCTTGGGAACCCGTCCTGGCTTTTCCCTGTGAGATAGCCCCTACAGGGCATCCCCAAGGTGAAAGCCAGGCATCGAGCCGCGGGGGCCGTTGTGGAGATTAAGCAAGCTTAATGCCCAGAGTTGCAGAGTGTGAACCTATGATTAGGTCAGGCACCGAAGCGAGAATTATCGAGTCCGTGGACATTTGAGCTCAAGACCCTGCCGCGTCGGGAATTGAACCCTGGTCCCGGGTCTGACCTCTGCTTCAGGGTCTGCCTGCTCTAACCAGTGAGCCACACTTCTCCACTTGAGTTCTATGCGAAAATATTCTTGCTTAATAAAAATGATAGCATTGAGAATCCCCAGCTGGGATGACAAGTGCACTTAATAAGCAAAAAATTATACATGGGGCTACTATTTTTGCCAGAGAATATGATGAATTTGTCTTTAATGGCATCTTGTGTCACATAATTAGCTCTTCCTTGATGCATAATTAAAGCGTTTGAGCCTCACAAGGGGTTTGAGCGTGCCATATAAAGAAAAAACAGTGCAGTTAATCAGCAACATCATTTGGTCCTCATTGACCCAGATTATTTTTACTACACTGATTGCATGTTTCATTTTAGCACACAACAACCAGGATAATGTGGAGAACTTCACAGATTTCTGCAGCGCGTTCTGGACCCACTGAGTCATATTCATGTCAGTGAGCCCGAACTCGCTTTTTAGACTTCCCCTGTACTATGCATTATAAAACCATCTCTCATCGTCAATTGCGTGGTGTAAATACTTTACTGGCAGTATCAATAACAATACAATTGATGCTGATGTTAATAATGTTAGTTCTTATTATTCCCATTGGTGGTGTTATTATTATTATTAATGTAATTAGGTTCGGAATATGGCCTCAACCGTGAGTATTTCCGTGACCATAAGTAGGACTCTTTTAAGTCTGTGTAACTTTGGCGTACCTTGCAGTATCGTGATCCACCCGATTCATGTGATTCTGCGGCTTTGGTGTTTTCTTCATATATATGGATTTGCCACATAATCCAATATCTGCTTCCTAATTTGCAGATTTTAACAAAATAAAATGCTTCTAGCTCCAGCTAGGATCAAACTTTACCAAAACAAGACAACATTTGTTGTCACGCAGTGGAAAGCCCTTGGCAAAGACGGACTTGTCACTTTTTATCCGCTTATTGCTGCATTTGGGTGCTAAACTGGTACTAATGGGGTTGAAAACCTTTTCCTAGTATGTTTGTAACGTGTAAAAAGTAACATAATGCATCAGGCTTTCGCAAAATGTGCATTATACCGCATAATTTGGCTTTTTTCTTGCTACATAATTTGACCCCCCCTTGTCCCAAAATTCCAATGGCCCTGTGCACGATGTAAAGTGTAAAATATTTTTCTGTACAATCTATGTGATGTCATGGCATGTCTGTCGTTCTTTAACCTCTGGTATCATTTTGTAAGCCGGGTTCAATGCTAATTTTTCTTAAGTGTTTATTCAAATGTTTTGCATAATGTTCTGGTTTCAGTTTCACGCTAGAGAAAAACGATGGATAGATGTTTTCGATACAAAACTCAACCTGTCAAAGTAACAATGAGTGTGTTCTGACATCAGAATGCACATCACATTTTTCTTTCTACTGAAATGTATTGGATTGGACATTTAGGGTGGTCACATAAGGAAAATAGCTGTTTTGGATAGAAATACGTGTAAGATCAGTTCCCTTCAACAGAAGGTCTATATAGAGTTGTAGGTGTGTACATATTTCTCATTAGAAATAAATTATTCGGAGCTGTGCTATTATTCCAGAAGCAGATGAGGGTTGCCTTCACAAGGTTAAGTAAGCAAGCAGCACAAGGCCTCAAAAAGACATTTTTCTCAAGTCAGCAGCACTGGCCACGTCCTCTCCCATTCTTTGAGACGTATTACTTCACCATCTAATAGGTTTCTAAGTGCCCCTGATGCTGATCCTTCAGGCTGTTCAATACTCCTGTGATACAGTCCACACAGACTGTTATAGTGATGTTGACTTGCATCGAGGCACTTGTCTTTCTGCCTGTGCCTTAAAAAAAGCTTTGGAATGGGCTCATAAATGTTTCCTGAGGTAAGCATGTATTTCTGAATCATACTGCACTACCCAGTGTGCAGTAACTGTATAGCTCTTCAATCCCTGGCAGCACAGCACCCAGGATAATGCGCTGCATGTCTAAGCACTAATAAGGTCAAAAAGCTGAGACCTATTGGCTATGCCAATGCTTGTTTATTCGGAGGACCTGGCAGACAATTATAGCAAGCTTTCCACAGAAGGGCTTCCATGCACTTTGTTTCTGTTTTTTCATTGACCCATTTAAGTGGTGCCCGGCATATATGATTGACAGTGGTTGAAGTGCATTAAACAAAGTAACAATACAATACATACCTTTATTGTTTGATTATTTAAAATCTTACAATATACATTTACAAAAATACTTGTAGTATAAAAACAATAAAACTTTCATCATAAAATTCATTAAAAGATATCCTTAGTATACTTCATTTAGGACTTAGTCTACTAATTTTGTTTTTACCATTAATAACATTTTTACAAAGGTAGCATTCATGGCTATATCATTTGATTGAAGACAACATTTCAGGGCTTGCCTACATGATCGTATTCCGCGTACAATAAAAGGGACTTTGAGTAGCTTTGTCCTTTCATTTCGTAGTCCCAGACAAATACAGAGCAAGTGGACAATATTCTCCTTTCCGTTGTTACATAGTCTACATATTAAACTCCTTTCAGAGATTTTCCAAGGCGGAAGGTGGCAGTTTCCCGGAAGGATTCCAAATCTTGCTTTTAGAAGGATTTGTTTGTTGTTTCCTGACCATGGTATTTCTAAATAGTCTTGAACCTTCTTTGTTTTATATCCATTTATTATTGTCCAGGCATGTTTTCTTTTTGTCAGACTATCTTTATCATTTAAAATTGATAATTGATTTGACGTTCTATTAATTATTTTCTTAAAGGAAGCGTTAGTTATGGTATTATTCCAAATTGCGGTGACTGCAAACTCTTCTATAGCCTCTTTAAGAAAAATCCATGGTAGTGCCTTTGTATTATTACTTATCTCCTTCCATAATAACTGAGAGATTTGGTTATCTTGGTCGTTTTTAATCCGATTCCAGGTTTTAATAAAATGTCCCTTCCTTGCATAATATTGGTTGGTTAAACCAAACTCAAGTCTAATTTGGGCTGGTGAGGCATTTGTTGGGAGATGAAATAGTAATTTGTATGTTTTAGATACAGCATTATTGATTGTTTCCGTATCCCTTCCCATTAACGACTCACTGCCGTATGTGATTGTTGGTAGTAATCTTACCGCTATAACCTTTAAAAATGGCCCATATGTGAGGTTGCCCAGCGATCTCTGCAAGATTCTAAATGCAGCTGTTAAGGAGTTGGACTTCCTCTGAATATCTTTTATTTGGGGCTGGTAACTACCCTTCTCATCAAAAAGTACGCCCAGGTACTTATATACTTCAACCTGTTCTAGTTTGGTGTTTTCCATATACCAATTACATTTTTTTCTTAATTTTTTGCTCTTTGCGACAATCATGATCTTTGTTTTGGTTTTGTTGATCACCATCCCATTTTCCCTTGCGTAGGTGCAAGTTCCAGAAATTAGTCGCTGCAGCCCAATTTTTGTTTGGCTTAACAGGATGGCATAGTCGGCATACAGTAGGTTTGAAATATGCCTATCCGCTAATTTCGGGGGGTGAGCATTTAATTTATCTAAAGTCCCTGACAGGTCTGCCAAGAATATATTAAATAGAAGGGGGGCCAGTACACAGCCTTGTTTTAAGCCTTCGTTGGCAGGGATTTCCTTCGACAACGTTTGCCCATCCCCCATCCTTACCCTAACCCAAGTTTTGCTATACAATAGCTGGATCATTTTCAGTAGGGCCATTGGAATGTTCTTTTCTCTGAGCTTTTTCCACAGTAAGTTCCTTTGAACACAATCGAAGGCTGATTTAAAATCAACGAAACAAAGATACAAGGGCTGTTTAAGACTAATTGACTTGTCCATTATTAAAGATAAAGCCAAGATGTTTGTTGATGTCCCCAATCCTTTAATAAAGCCCGTTTGATTCAGTGGCAGGATCTTACTTTCTGTTGCCCAGTCACTCAACTCATTCAGTAAGATCCTAGCAAACAACTTGGCATCTGTATCTTGAAGTGTGATGAGCCTGTAATTTTCTGCAAGCGCCCAGTTCCCTTTTTTGTAAATTGGCGTTATTAATGATCCTCGCCATGACTCCGGGATAACGCCTTTTTTAATAACTTCATTAAATACCTTTTCTAAATGTGTTGCCCATAGATCTAGATTCTCTTTGAATAGGGCAAACGGGATGCCGTTGGGTCCTGGTGCTCCATCTTTCTGTTTTATAATTAGTTTTCTTAGTTGATCCTTTGTTACTACAATTGGGGTTTCCATATCTCCATCGTGTGTATCTGTCGGTTGGGATTCAATTTTCTCTATTGTCATACTATTTTGGTTTAAATGTTTTTTAAGAAATGTCACCCATTCCTGCTCAGTTAGAACGGAGGAAACAACCCTTTTATTTGGTCTAGCCAGACCATTTATAATTTTCCAGAACTCTCTTGTGTTTATCTGTTTGCTTGCGCGGTATATTTTTGCCCAGAGTGCTTGTTTTGCCTGATTTTTCTCATCCCATATTAATTTCCTTAGATTTTGATTCACAGCTTTCAGTTTGCCTGATGTTTCCTCGTTAGGAATAGATTTCTTGATTTGCCTTATCATCCTATTCCGTGCTCTTTTTAGTTTAGTAATGGTATATGGCAGGTTTATGTATGATTTGTTTTACTTTCAATCATCATTTTGATTACTTTTCTCCCGTCGCAGCTGAGGTTGGGGTTTAACCAGCATCATGAAAATTTTTTACCCATTATTCTATCAAGGTTTCAGAGGATCTTTCATTGAAGCATAATTCTATTATTTGGCTAACATGATCGTTCATCACATCTTTGTTCTTAATAGTCCAAATTAGTTTTTTGTAGTTTACTGTTCCAATATGACCCGGAACAGTTTCATGTGGTTGATTTGTCTTATTCATTAGATTAATCGTTGTTATCTGCTGGCAGTGATCACTATCCCTAACTTCCCTTATCTGATATGCAATGATATTATGGAAGGCATTAAGAGATATCATTGTGTAGTCAATCCTTGACCTTGCCTTGTTCTTAAAATATGTATACGCTGGAGGTGAATCTTCTTTAAATCAACCATTTAGTATACGCAGGCCCATTGCTTCCATATCTTTGACAAAGGATGTTACAATTTTATTGCTGTACGGCAAGCTTTCTCTTCCTAAGTCCTGTTGTGGGTTAGACCATTGATAATCCTGTGTTTGAGAGGTGTCATCCCTTGTGAAGGATGGCATTAAGTTAAGGTTAAAGTCCCCAGACACAATAAAATCCGCTAGAGGCTCTGAGAGCACTAAATCCACGAGAAGGTTATACAGCATGCCACAAGTTGATTCCCTACTTAGGCCTGTTGGCTGAATATAGACATTAATCAAATATATCAACTTTAATTCCTGTTTCGATGTTTTCTATTTCAACTTAATTATTAAAATATTATCACTTTTATACTCAAGTCGTTCATGTTCAACCTGTAAGTCCATGGAAATGAAAATTGCTAGCCCTCCGCTGGGACGGCCAAATTTGTGTTTTTTATTTGCATGCTCAAAATAACCTTTGAATCCGTGTAGTACAAATGGTTTGGTTTCCCACGTTTCTTGTAAAAAAATAATCTGAGAGGGGAGCAATATTGAGTCGATATGAGCATTATGAACCTTTGCACCAAGCCCATTTATATTCCATGAACACAATCGGACAGGACCTATATCATCTACTTTGTCTGTGGAGTACATATTGATATTAAATCATTGTTCCTTATTACTGTGTAGTGACATCTCCTTGTTCTTCAAACTGTGCTTTACTAATACAGATTCCAGTCCGGGATTTGCGACCTGTTGACAGACGCTGAGAGTGAGAGTTGAGTTGAGCAGCACGAGGAGGACGCCGCTCTGTACCTCGCTGCTTTGCCTGCTTTCACCCACCTCTGCCCATCGCCTACCCTGCCGAGTCCTGCCGCCTGCCGAGCCCTTAAAAGCTCTGCAAAGGTGCCCCCTCTCCAACAACGGTGCTTTTGGCGTGTAGTAGGCTGGTGTGCTAGCAGAGAGTCCTGTTGATGGATTGGCGAGGATTGCAGCCCTAAACATCGGGATTCTACGCATCACCTGGATTTTTTAATCGCGGCAGAATCCGCTTGTGAAACGTGGATTTGAAGCTGCCTGTCGAACGCGGCTACCGCCGCTGGAATTGAACGTGGCAGAAGCCTGTTCCTGCCCCGAGGTGCGGAGCCCGGGGGGGCGTAAATGCAGGAGGCTGACTGAGTTTGCAGTCTCCTTAGTGGGCACTAAAAAACAAACAAACAAAAAACGGGAGCTGCCCGGTAGCGGCGGGAGCCGCTGCGAGGCTTTCTGCGAGGTTCTGCTCTGCAAGGCTCTTTGCAGGTTTTACTGCAACAAGACGGCTAGAGGCACAGGAGCTCTTGGAAAAACTTTGGGGCAGCTCTGAAAGCAGTGGGGGATTGCAGGGAGGCAGTGACTCCAGCGAGGCTACATAGCAAAAGGAGCATTCTAGAAGCAGCATCTACAGTCCTTACCCATCTCCAGTCCATGTTTTGCTGTTGGCGGCCAGTGCCAGTGGTCAGTTGAGCTGCGTGAGTAAGAAGTAAGGGGCTTGACCGTTCCCCCCCTAGCTCTCCAGCGTCTCACCACGAATGCGACCGCAACAGAAGCTATAGGAGCTACAGGAGCGGTGGCCCAGTGAAAGAGAGGAGAGTGGAGAATGCTGATCGCCTAAAACCGTTTAACGCCACACGGTCTCTACCAGCCTCCACTGCTTGACCCCGACGGCTGGTGCTCCAGGATCCTGCAGTTCTTTGGTTGCTTGTTAATTCAAAAGGTACATTAATATCTTTACATCCTTAGATTCAAGTGACCTAATCTGTGGGGGAGAGGAGTACACAAGCTGGGGAGGTAGAGTAAGCTGATACGGGGACTGTAAAGACCAGTAATTCTTCATTCCCTCATTCCTTCGGCCCCAACTTGGAGAATTAGTGATGAATTGGAAAAGTTGGAGGAGAGCAAAAGTGATTTGACTGGGGATATTGGTGATACTGGTGAACTATGCGTTCTGGTAAGGAGAGAACAACAGGAATAGCGGTTAAACGCACAAAGAAAATGCAACAATCAAGGGTAGCGAAAAAGGTTAAATCAAATATATTTGAACCAAACCAGTCGTTAATCTCCCCAATAGCGAGGATGTTTGAAAAGTCAGGTAAAATACCAGAGAAATTCGCATTTTTGAAGGATCCGACGGGGGTGTTGATGACAAAACAGTTTGAGGGAGAAAATGCAAACTTACAGACCCCAATGAAACCAATTGCCAGTGAAATAATTAATAAACCGAGTATACAGAAATGCTTACAACCCGGGAAGTGTAACTCTCAAACCAGTACACCGGAAGTAATGAATAAGGAAATAAATGACGGTACCACAAATACCGAGTGCAACATTAATGAAAACAACCAAATTACTCAGGAGTGCATGAAAGAACAAAAACACCTAAAGATACCTATAGAAGTAAATGTAGTAATAAACAAAAGGTTACACATACCACTCAATGAAAACTCGCTAAATCTTCAGAATAATTACGAACATAAAGAGGGATGTGATATACATGAGGATACTGAACATCAAGGCATAGGTCATGGTAATCTCACAGGAGATGAAGATAAGGGGAGGTTTCGAAATGATGGATTAGATAAAAACATAAAGGATAGCTTGGGGGAATATATATCAACAGAAAATACCTGTGAGAACAACATGGCAACACAAACCACAGCTGTAAAGAATAACCCCCAAAATCAGAATACTACACAAAATAACCAATTGGAAATAAAACAACAAAATTTCGAAATAACTTGGGATATTTTCTACCAAACATCGACTCTTACTTTGGAAGCGTTACAAATCCAATCCGGCAAAATGAATGTGCAAATTGAACTGCTAAAAACAATGGCAAATACAGTTGTAGGGATTGACAATAAAATTGCTCAACTAAATGGATTGATAATTAGGGCCCAGAAAGAGATTGAGAAATTATCTACAGAACAGATCTATTCACCAATCATAGATAAACTTGCCACAATACCAGAGGTCCTGACCAGTATAATAGAAGACACTAAACGAAGCATAGAAATGAAAAAAGGTAAAAATTATGACAATAAGGAGGACATCAGTAACAGTAAAAACAACAAATTAAATAATAAGATGGAAAATGAATTTACCAGTCTCAAAGAAAGTGATAAGGGCCAGGAAGAAATATTATCTAAAAATGTATACAAAAAAACAGTAGTATCTAGTGAAGAACATCAAACAATGGACAAACACACATTCAATGATCAATCAATGGACTCTATAAGGGACAATACTATTAACACTGAAATAAAGGAAGATCAGGAAGCTAAGGAAGACAATATCAATGGCTCCAATAAGCTGTCCAAACGTCAAAAGAAAAAACTACGGAAAGCGAGGAAACAAAGAAAAACTAAACAGTGTGTTACAATACAAACAGATGAAGATCAGATAACGACCATAGATGGGAAGAGATACGAGATAGGGAAAGATACTGCTGTAGATCAAAAACATAAGATAATCTTAGATTTAAACAGTCAAGAATTAGGACTAACTAATGAAGGAAAAAAGGTTGTAATATCGAATATGGTTGGAACTAACAAATACTTCCCATTATTTGAACAAAAATTAACCAAGGGATTTGTTCATGAAAAAAGCGCTAAAACAAAGCAAAAAGAGAACGAAAATAATATCGGTAGAAGGAATTTAGAGTTAAAAGGTGAACAGGTGATTAAAGACCAAAAAATACAGCCGGAGGTATGGAAAATAAAAGAACAGCAGGAGGATAAAAGGACCATGGATTGTTCCCCTCAGTTGGAGGAAAAAATACTCGAATGGGAGGAAGAAGAAGAGACTGGTCCATTAAGCAACAGTCACCAAAGAAGGAAGGATAAAACCCCAATAAAAGTAGTAATAAATACAACAAACCAGCAATATCAACACGCTGGTGAAAAAACAGAATTTTCCATTAAATCCAGTATAACGGAGGAACACAAAGACAAATCCAAAAATATCGAATGGGACAAGTTGGTTATAGAAAGTAGTGAAGGGGTAAAAAGAATTACCTTCAAATCAAAGTCATCAAATGAAAACCTCCCGCAGGACAACTATTCACCAAATAACAAAGTACAAATTATCTTTAAACCAGAATTTGAATCTAGAGGTAGGCAAGATACCCTGAATCGAGGTAATATACTCAGACTATTCAAGTCAATTCCATCCCTCTCTAAGATAGTGAATAAGGATATCGATTCTATTGAATTTATGTCAGGAAACGAGAATTCACATGCTCCCAAGTTAATTACATTAAACTCCCCGGTAATAGCGGAATTGATTTTGACAGAACAACATGTATTCAAAGCTTGGGGTATATCAATTATGAAACAAGGCCCAACGGTTTATCCAACACCGTTCATTGATGAAGAAAAAACCAAACAGCCAAAAATAGACAGACAAATAGTACTAGTACTAAGACATGCCCGAGGAAAATCACCCAATAAACGAGGAGAATGGTTATCTCAAAAGGATATGGGCAAAAACCCTGTTATAAATGAAAAATGGATTACTAAGTCACTACACAGTAATAAGGAACAATGATTTAATATCAATATGTACTCCACAGACAAAGTAGATGATATAGGTCCTGTCCGATTGTGTTCATGGAATATAAATCTCCTACAAAAGTATGGAAACTGTGATCCTGTGCTTAAAGGGGGTGGGATGAGTGAACGTGGGTGCGGGGTCACAGGCAAATAAAAAAAATGTGAGTTAAGTTAAACAGTGGGAAAGTCACCATCATACATCATTGAACCTCTATTAGTTAATGCACTGCAGCATTCGGTATCTGTAACTAGAGACCCACATAATTGAATCATTGTTGGTGCAGTGAAGAATATTGACTTGTGCATGTTTAGTGCTACACGAGCCCAGTCTGTGACAGAAAGCACTGTGAATATGTAAGTTATTATTTTAAATGTGCATTACGCACAGTATAAGATAGGGTGCTACAAAATGTACAAAAAGGTTTAAGATAAAGTGTTTCAAAATCTAGATATTAGTAATACCCAGAGAGCACAGAGTGCAATATTTTTTATAACAGCCCTATAAAAGCAAACACTTCACAGCTCAGCTGGTAACTCCCTTGCAATACCACTGAAAAAATAATAAATCTGTGTTATCAGGAATCTTCAAGGGATTCCATCAATAAAAGCCGCTACCAGTTTCAATGCACCCTTCATATTTGCTGATTAACAAGTTATGAACATGTACGTTTCTTTCAGGCAAACAGGCACCCTATCAAGAAGGCTTGTTTTTCTTGTTGCCGCTGTTAATCACTATTGGCAACATGCCATGGCAATTCCCTAGGGTTAGCTAATGCCTTTCAGAGGCGAGACCTATTGGCTTTGCCAATGCTTGTTCTTATTTACATAGTTGATACATTTTTAAGGTGTTTTTTGAAATGCAAGTCTTAGTAGGAACCGTGTTAGTGAAGATGTGCTTCTCCAAATTAATTAGTATAACAGGAATTACCACCATGTGTTTCATAATATCAAAGTTTTTATTTTACTTTTCAAAATAGGGACTACATTGTTTCTGGTGACTGATGTTCACGATTGGCAGTTTTGCTGCAGTGTCATTATGTGAAAGGCTTTTGCTATCAACTGCTTTATGCTGAACCTCAGCACCCTGCTTATAACAGCGAGTCAGATTCACACTCTCCCTATTTAGAAGTAAAAATGGTATGTGAAGAAGTTTTGTATCTAAAAAATAACACAATATGTACTGATGGTTGTGACCAATACTATACATTCACAGAACACGTGTATGCATATACGTACTTGAGCTGGTGCATTATTTGGTCAAGCAGAACACAACTTCTAGTTACATTGGAACAAACCAATAAAACACAATACTGTAGAGTCGTAGCTTCAGATTACTAACTTGTCCTTTCACAGGTAAGAGTTGGGAGAGCAGTGATTAGAGAAATGGTTGTTCTATATATGACCTTGCACTTGTGACAGAACCTTTCTGAATGAGTCTACATATTATACTTTTAGGGATTCTCATTATATATAAGCTACTGTCTATCTCAAGGCAGTTTTCAACAGCTTCCATGTCCCCTCTCCCACTTCAAGTGGTGTTCATTGCTTTGATATCATTGGCCCCTCTCAGCAAGTGTGTATATGTATTATAAAGTTAGGAATGACTTTTGTTTGACATAGCAGGACCAATACTAATGTGTTCTTGTTTTATGTTTTTTCTCCCTCAGAGCCGACATTATGGCAGTGTTTGACACACCACAAGAAGCTTTTGGCATCTTGCGGCCAGTTTGTGTACAACTGACAAAGTCACAGACGGTGGAAAATGTAAAGCTCCTTCAGTTGCAGCTTTCAAGAGTTAGTGACTCCACTCTACAGGAACTTCAAGAGTATGTCCTTTTCCCTCTGCGCTTCACTTTGAAGACCCCAGGTCCCAAAAAGGAGAGCCTTGTTCAAAGTGTGGTGGAGTGCATTGGCTCCATCCTCTCTATCACATGTGTCAAGAAGCCAGATCTTCTCCAGGAACTGCTCTCTGAGCTTTGCATATGTCTCTCTTCTCCATCACAGTGCCAGCAACCAGCAGCAGTATCAGAAGAACTAAAACTGGCTGTTATTCGTAGCATTACAGTTCTAATGCATTCAGCATATGAGGACATTATTCAATCATTGTACAAGCCTTCCATGCTTCCGCTTGTAGGTTGTGCAGTATCTTTGCTTTTAGCCATGGCTCAAAATGAGAAATCGAAACAAATTAAGATTGCTGCCTTAGAGTGTCTGCAAGCAATAAACTTGCAGTGTGACTGTCCAGAGCATACCATATGCAAGACCTGCATTGATGGCACGCAGTTGGGCAATTTCTTTGCATCGTTTCTACCAGGAATCTCAACTACCTTGTCACGAGTTATTACAGGTGACATCAAACAAGGGCATGCAGTTACAGTGTGTGCGCTCAGAGCGTGGTACAAGACTGTGGGCATGGTCATGGCTGACGATCAGCTAGCAAACATTCCAAAGGACACAGAACATCTGGATTCAAAACATCTTCAAATTGCACAACTCCTGGTCCATAGACATCCCAGTTGGGTAAAAGACACTGGGGACAAATTGTCCCTCATAGTCCATAGGATTGTTGACTGTATTTCCATTGATCCACACTGGAAGGTAAGGCTCGAACTTGTGGAGCTGGCTCGGCATCTTTTGTTAAAGTGCAGCCAGTCATTGATAGATTGCGTGGGTTGTCTTCTGAAGGCTTTAGTTGGACTAGTCAACGACGAGCGTCAAGAGGTGCAAAGCAGGTCAAATGAGGTCCTGCATAGTATTGCAGAACAAGGGGCAGTAGCTGAGAGCAAAGCACTAGTAGATGTCTTGTCAGAAAATCTCCTTTCCCTTACAACTTCTCTTCCTCGTCTAATAAGTTCACAAGATGATAGAGGCAAGCACTTAACTTTGACTGTCTTGCTTGGCTATTTAAAATTGCTGGGGCCCAAAATCAATGTGATCCTCAACTCTGTTACCCACCTTCATCGTCTGTCTAAAGCCCTTATGCAAGTCTTGGAGCTGGATGTCACTGATGTGAAAATTGTTGAAGAGAGACGTTCAATCCCGGAAGCACTTACTGATTCTGCAGTCACATCACCCATCATTCTGCATAATAGGACGTGTCAACGCAAGTGTTTCCGTTTCTTTAATGATGATCAAATATTTGTGTTGTTACAGCAGATTTGCCGGATACTTGCTTATTATGGTAATATCTACCTTTTAGTTGATCATTTCATGGAGCTGTACCGGGAATCAGTTGTCTACCGGAAACAGGCGGCATTGGTCCTAAATGAATTGATTGTTGGAATGGCTGGACTTGGAGTTGTGGTGCTCCAGCCAAGGGATAATAAAGTGATCACTGATGACCTGATAGCATCAGTGACGTCTCTCCTGGAGGAGTACACAGACCAAGCAAACTGGTGGTTGGTCACTAGCATGGAAGGAGATAGCCATTCTGATGAAGAGGTTACACTGAAACCCTCTAACTTTAACGCAATCTCAGCAGATGCACATGGATGGCAAACTAAGCCTGCCAGAGATTTTCGCCCAACTCTCCGTTTCATGAATAGCAACATCTGGCAGATCTGCATCCAGCTGGAGGGTATCGGCTACTTTGCCCAGGCACTAGGAAAGGACTTCCGATTGCTTTTGGTGATGGCTCTCTACCCAGTGCTGGAAAAGGCTGGTGACAAAACGCTCCTGGTTAGCCAAGCAGCATTATGTGCCATGTCAGAAATCTCAGTCAGCTGCGGCTATGATTCCCCACGTGACTTGATTAATCACAATTCTGACTATCTAGTGAATGAAATATCCCTGCAGTTACGTCGTTTAGCTCAGCATCCACACACTCCTAGGGTTCTTGAGGCAATGCTGAAACATTCGGATGCCAGCTTACTCCCACTGGTGGATGATGTTATCCAGGATATTCTCTGCTCGTTGGACCAGTTTCATGATGAACAGGCTACACTATTCTTGGATGTTCTGTACTCTCTATTGGCTGCTTTGGGTAAAGTAAAGTTGCCAGGATGTCATGAATTTTTCAAGTAGCCTTGTACCTAAATTTCATTTTTATAAATGTTTAATGAGGTGATGAGTTGTGTCAACTATATACATTGTATTGTATTGTAATTGCATTTACATAGCGCTTACTACCCCTGACGAGGCCCTGACGCGCTTTTTCGACGAGTAGCACGCTACTCTGGGACCCATAGAGGATTAGTGTTGAATTAGTATAGTGAAACATGCAAGTACATTTTAAGTGGTGGATAGGTTAGTCAGTTATTTGGATTTGGAATGATAGCAGAAGGATAGAGGAAGAAAAAAGGTTTGTATTTATATATCGCTTGTCACCCCTGATGGGGTGTTGAAAATGCTACTCCGGAAGCTCATAAAGGATTAGTGGTGAATTAGTATGGTGAAATATAAAAGTAATCTCAGTGGTAGATATTAGTCAGTTATTTGGACTGAGAAGGATAGCGGAGAGATAAAAGGGGAAGAAAGGTTTGCATTCATATAGCACTTGTTACCCCTGATGGATGTTGAAGTGCTTTTCTGGCGAGTAAGCACGCCACTCCGGCTCTTGCAGTGTAGCAGATGCACCGATTTCTGTGCCATGGTTACTCAATTATACCCTTTCTGTTCCCCAGGGCTACATGTTTCTTCCAACTTGGCACCTCAATTAAAAACAAGCATTGGCTAAGCCAATGAATCATGGATTGACTCCCATGCACTGACCAGTTGGCTTTTTCAGTTTTTATTCTTGCCCCTGATGCTGCAGTGCATGCACGCACATTTGACAGCCATGGGATATGGGAGTTTCAAGTAAACTTAATAAACGTCATTAGAAATGGTTGCTGTATTTGTGTGTGCATGCATAGCGGATGTTTTGGAATAGTTCAGCATTGCAAATGTTTGTAAAGCCAACATGTAAGCAGGTCTATGAAGGAGAGCGGGAAGCAGCAAGTACCACATACTGCTCTTGAGGGATGGAGTGGGTAGGAGATGATGGGGACTTGAGGAAACAGAGACAGCGACAGCGCGCCAAAAGCACAGTAAAGAGATTACCTCAAGTGGCCACTTAAAGTCCTCTGGTACATTCCACTAAATGTTGTGCTTCTAAATATTGCCAACAGCCAATGGCGGAATGTGGCCGCCTAAATACCCACTCTTCTTTACGTGTATTGGTAACATGAGGCCTCCAACAGCCCACTACAGCTGATAGGTGAGATCTAAAAAAGACCATCAAACATCTTTGTTATTTATTTGTAGATGATTGCTCACAATTACACTGCGCTAGTCTTGAAATGTGACCTTAGTAACTTGCAACATATGTCTCCTTTCGCATAACTGCCCACCAGTATTCAATTCTTCAGAGTTTCTAGTGAGCATAGTCAACACAACATTAGGCTTTCTCGTGCGTCTTACCATGGGTGGGATTTTTAAAGCTCTCTCCACTTCAAAACAACAATTTGTTTCAGTAATCCTCTTATTTGGTTTACTAACCTGAAAAAAACGTACAATTGACCCTTCAGCAAATCCTATAAGTGATAAAGCTGATCACATTTAAATTAATATTTATTATTGCATTATTCGTGTTGCTCTCAGAGTATAATCACCATTTATAAAATAAGTGTGCCAACATCGCCCTTGCTGTCTCTGCTTTCAGTAAAATCATATTATCATGTTCAGTAGGTGAAGTGCATGCTTTAAAATGAAACACTTTAGTAATGCCCAAAAATACACTTTCTTTACAATGGGTATCACGCATCATGTTCCCCAATGTTCCCAAGTGGTAATTCATCTAATTGTATTCCTTTTTTAAGATTGAACAACCGTTTTATTACTGTTTATATCAAGTTAAAAGTGACATAAACTTCTTATGACTGCTAATTAAATAGCCCGCTCTCACAATTTCAAAGAAGGGAAGCATTGAGCATGATTATTATAATCTGTGAATATGGAATACTTTTCTACATATGTTTAAGACTTGACTTGTAAAGTTCCCTTGGGTCTTTTTTGAACAAAAAAATAAGGTTTTATCCAATACTAGCAGCCCGCCCCAGCGTTGCCCGGGGCAGAAGGGGGCTGGGGGCAGCATTTGTTGCCCGGGGCAGAAGGGGGCTGGGTGCAGCATTTGAGGCTTTGAAAAATGTCGAATTTAACTGAAAAATCGTGCGCCAGCGTTATATTAAGCTGCTGCTTGCCGTAGTGCTCCCCCACATTCTGCAAGAGCAGATTTTTCAGTTAAATTCGACATTTTTCAAAGCCTCAAATGCTGCACCTAGCCCCCTTCTGCCCCGGGCAACAAATGCTGCCCCCAGCCCCCTTCTGCCCCGGGCAACGCTGGGTCGGGCTGCTAGTCTCAGTTAAAATGCGTCTTCCGCGACACACC
Organism: Lissotriton vulgaris; assembly: GCF_964263255.1. NCBI lineage: Eukaryota > Metazoa > Chordata > Amphibia > Caudata > Salamandridae > Lissotriton > Lissotriton vulgaris. The sequence goes on along the minus strand of NC_141695.1, from coordinate 1,436,041,992 downwards.
AACACGCGTATTTCAAACCCTGCCAGGAGCCTACCATCTCATCACTGGAGTAGATTATCCAACCACAGACGCCAAAATCTTCGATGTGTAGTCTTTTTGGTACAAAAACTGTTTGGGTAATTAAAATATAAATTTACAATCATCTTCTCCAGACCCACCTATCAGGCCTCATCGTTTGAACTACTGAATTACAATACATCTCATGATCTTACTCTAGCCTCCTGTAATGTAAACATCGCTGGCGGGCAACTGGTCATTATTGTTATTGTGTGAAGTCAGAAATCACAAAAGCAGGCCACGTCTGCCTCCTTGTGGAAGTTTTTGGTAAAACACGCAGCCTGAGAAACTTTCGGAAGATTATTTGCACAATAACTGTACGGCATAATAACTCGGTATGACTTTAAGTTATTCAAGTGTTGCTCTACGGCATTATAAGCCAGCAGTCTGTCCATAGAGACGCAACAGTGCCTGCCATTGTAAACGCGCCTGTCCTCAGCTCTTCCTGCCGCTCTTCCCCACGCTCCCGATGTCATCACGCAGACGTCGCGGCCGGCGCTACTTGCAAGGGACTACTTTTATTTTTATTTCTAAATTTTTAAACAACGGATATTTTTTATTTTTATGTAGCCTATGTCCTTCTGCTTGCACTGAGGGTTTCTAAGATGTCTTGGGTGTATGGATTGGTGGTGTACTTTTCGAGTTTACCTGGCTCAAAGTACACAGTTCTCTCTTTATAATAGTAGTATAGATTAAAATAAAAATTCTAATAAGAACAATATCTAAAAAAGTAAGAAAATGCAAGCCAGTAGACACAGACAGAATTACGTTACATGTCGATAATTTACATTTCTTCAGCTTACCCAAAATAAAACATTCATAAACCAGTCCAAGGGATCATAAATATATAGCAGGTTATATCCATGTCAAATAAAAAGCCTATCTAAAAAATAAAATATAGTTCTCCCCATAAATTACACATAATCCATAGTTCAGATGTTATTGCATGTAAAAATCCATTGTATCCCGCCTTAACATGTAATCAATTCAGGCATAAAAAAAGTCATTATTTATCAAATTTAAAAAGTATAACCATTATTAAAGTGCAGTTTCTTCAAGGCAAAACTGGACCCTGTCACAAAAGTGTGAGCAAATAGTCCTAATACACCTAATCCTTGTTCTGTTGCATTTCAATAATTTTCTTTCATGCTCTACAGATACATTTTGGTTCGCTAAAATGAACTGTCTCCAAACTCCGTCTCTTTGCACAGCAACAGTGCTTCTTTACAGGTACATACATGCAAACTCCCAAACAGTGGTATCGCATGGTGTCGTCTCTGGGTCATAAATTAAGGACTCAGTAAAATAAAATGTTAATAATTTTTTGCTGCGTAAACCATCTCACGATGATGGCCCGTAAAGTAAAAATGACTAAACAGAATGTAATTTGCTGTAAACATTCATAACCTGAGACTACCCTATCTTAGCAGGGTTCTTATATACATTAAAAAGGCTGGCTCCATAAGTTTTATAAATATAATTTAAAGGTCCACACTGTACAGTATCCAAATGCGTGGCTTTCATGGTGCTGCCAGGGCAGTCACCTTACTTGCTCAGCCCAAATAATAATAATAATAATAATAATCCACATTTGTAAAGCGCGAACCATCACCCGTTAGGGTCTCTAGGCGCTGGGAGTCACATAGTGCTGGGCTAATCTGCCGCCGGCCCCGGGGATCGAACCGTGATCCCCGGATTCCGGAGTCAGTCACCCTGGCCTCGGCGCCACACCTCTCCCCTGCGGTGCCATGCCACAAATATATTTCACACCCTAAGTAACAATCTTGTGGACTAGCCAATTAAGTTTTGGAGGATACGGGCATGTCTTAATATCCTTCGCCCCATTACAGAAATGGCACACTGCCCTGGCATGTGCCGCGTCGCACCTTTAGCAAAGTGTGCCAGCCGCAGACTAGTGCGGCCTGTTGCAATCATTGTGCTGCCCCATGGCACCAACGAACCCGCAGCTGCTCTGGGGGAAGCGCATTAGTAAAAGCAGCTGTGTGAAGCTGCCGCTCCATCGTTCACAGCGGTGCCTGCACCCAGTCCGCTTCACAAGGTCACTCTCCAGGGGGGTGTTTTTGCGACTTCACCCACCTGCGGGGGGTGCCCAGCAGGTCCATGGGACCGCCTTGCTGGACGCACAATTGTGCGCCTCCCCTTTGTCGCTCACAGTCGGTGTACCACCGGAAGGCTTCTTTGTCTCTCTCCTGCTCTTTATAAAGTGCAGACAGTGAAGCAAACAATCCCCTCATTTTAATGGGGCCACGGCCCCACATGAATGAAGGAATGCCCCCTTAGGGCGGCTCCAGCAATATGCATGAGAGAAAGCACCTCACAAATGTTTGAGACCCCTCCTGTAATGTCAGAGAACTCAGAGGGGCAGAATGCGGATGAACACGCCCATTGCACCCTAGGGGCATTTTATGTAATATGCAGGAATGACAAAGGATGTCCCTCCTCCAGAGCCATCATCCAGCCCGCAGCCGGAAGTTATTCACCAGCTGGTGAAAACTTCATGGCCAGGCAGACAATCGGCATATAAGTTCTCAACACTTCTTGGACTACAGCCATGGGGATGTTATCTCATGGCAAGCCATTGGGTCTTTGGACATTAACCTGGCCTGATGAATAATTATTTGGAGCCATTGCCCTCGTGTTACCCCAAATCTCTGACGGGGAAGACTTTTTTTGTGAGTGGTCACATTGTCAGCCATGTGCGTAAGTGAGCGCCAAACCATTTGAACCTCAGCGCCTTTCCAAGTATTCCATGGGCACAAGGTAATCATGAGGCCTTAAAATACCTAATTGAACAAAGATGGTTGCACTTTTCTCATGCCTACTCGGCTGAAGCTGCATTACACCATGAGGACATCAGAGGCACTTTGCAATCTCATCTTAATAAAACCATGGCACTGCATTCTACTGGCCACAGTTTCATGAATGTGTGTAGACGATGTTGTAGTTAAGCAGCTGCTAAGGCTGCCATTCTCTGATGCTTAATGTGATATATCAGCTATCGCTTCATTCTGCAATAGGCCAACGTTCATCCAGTGTCCTGTCAAATTCTACCAGGCCTATAGGGTCACCATTTACATTCTGCTCATCACATATAATTTGAGCAGCTATATGGGCACTCATTCTACCAACTGTATGCGTTACAGGTACTTCCTGGAGCTATGTAAAGTTTGGCCAGGAAGTTATACGCCATCTCTTTGCCTAAGCTGACCTTTGCTGCCTTTTCTGCCCTGCATAAAGAAGTGCATTTCACATTCTTGAAAAACATACATATGGTCTGTGTCTCACTGGTCTCAGTGGCCTGGCCAAGCACAAAGGAAGCCAGCAGGGTTTCACACCTGCATTCTTAATTTCTATCCAGTGTCATTATGTCCTTTTAAAGAGTCTTGTATGTGTTATACCTTTCATCTGAGGTATGGTGGGGTGTCGGGAAAGTGGAGTTCAGAGCTTATCGACCTCACTGGATGGAGACTGGATCAGCATAAAGAGGTGATTGAGATACTTGGGAAAATGCATTGCTTTACCACTATGCGAGAATCTTTTTGTGCTGTTAGTGTGAGAAGTGTATTGATACACCCAACCTGATGACAGGAAATTATTCAAGCGCATGAATCTAGGATAGGTAGAAACATTGGAGAACTGTAGTTGAGTACATACTTTACTGAAAACATTCGGGCCCAGAATCCTCTATTACCTTTATATAGATCAGTTGGCACCCCATCAGGCCATAGAGTTTTTTTCCTAAGGGGCATTGTTGGAAAGCTAAAAGAACCTTGTGGTAATCAAAATATAACTTATAACCCGAATCTGTATTTCTGTAAACATTTGGATAAGCTCTAGAACTGGATGTAAAACAATATATCCCCTTAAAATGGGAAACCCAATGGTCAGCTGTAATGTGTGTTCAGAGTAGATAAACCCGTATTACTGGTTCTACTAGAACTAACAGCCTGCCAAAATATTAGTTTTTTTTTTTAAGCCATTGATAAAAGTTCAATTCCCCGTCAATCAGGCGGATCGAAATTTGAAGTAACAGCTTAACTAGCATCACACAAAGCTACGCCAAAAGTGTTTATGCTTACGTTTGACATTGAAGTCACTGCAGAGAATCAAATTGACTTAACACATGCAGACAATTCACCAATAATAATAAACAGCATCTTAACATTTTGATAATTATTCACTTTGCCTGCATCTGTTTGCCAGTGATCCAGCGGAATCAGTGTAAGTTATATAAACACAATAACCTAATTTACCCACCATAAAATTTCATACAAACATAGAGTTTGGCCCATAGAAACTCAATAACCAATTAGAAACCATGAAATCCTCTGATAGATCTTTGAAGAAGAGCTAATAGGGACTCGGGTATATTAGAGACAGCGGGCACTTCCTCATAAGGATCTGAAATGAAGTGTCAACCTAACAATAATAACCAAATAATCAATATACTGTCAATAAAGAGCGACAAACTCAGGTTACTTATCAAGGTACTTTAATCTAAATCTTGTTAATGGAATGGTAATAATGCAAAGTACATTTAAAACATTTAATAATTAGTCTTCAAATGTAATACAGATCAGTTCACAACACCCAATACAGTTTGCGCAAATACTTTTCAGGTTCAATGCCTGATGGAGAGGGCAAAGAGAAAGAAAAACATATATTGAAATTCAGAATAAGCAATTTCAGAAATCATACGAACGGAGGATAGATTGCTGACTATTAAGAACGAGTCAGGACAACTAGAGCACAGCGTGCTATAATCAAGGAAATGTAACCCTTCAGCCAAAGGGTTTCAGCCTGCTCAATTTCACCAGCCGATGAACTGTAGGAGGGAATCAGGAAAGTTCAATTCAAGAGGAAATCAAAGTTCAGACCAACAGCATGTCGTGTTCAAGAGTTGCAGGAACAGCCAGCCAACATACCACTTTCTTACGGGGCAATTATTCCTCAAAATGTTCTCAGGTCCATCCCCTCGAAGTATCCTTTCTCAGTTTTTCACACTCCTCATTAGTCAGGTGTCTCATGGTGTGATCATAGAATGATAATTTTCAGACCCAAAACGTACAACACCCTAACATGAGCCATTGTACATTCTACAATCGCCCTCCAAAAACATAAAAAGCATTTCATCTTGGAACTAGGAACCACTTTTGGCTACTTGTTTCCACACTAGCATTACTAAAGATTAAGCTATCAACGAAACATTATTATCTTCTAGATAAATGGACATTTCAACCGGAGGAGGCATATTTTCCTTGATAACACTCACTGTTAAATAATCAAGTCAGCCTATCTAATGGAAAAAGGAAATGATAAAGGACAAAACACATTACTAATGCCTGTAATAATGAATGTAAGAATAGAAATTGAGGCCTACACAGCAAACAACGCGAACCACCATATTTTCTCAATGTAAGCATATTAATTACGTCAGTATCAGAACAATGATAATCTCATAAGTGTGAAAACTCATCAAAGTAAACTACGTAAATCTCATGTTATTTACTAATAACTTTTTTGAAATAATATACTGCATTCTTATACTTCGCATATAATAGAAAACATTATAACTGAACGCTTTAATAAATGCATTTCAACGTTATTCTCTAGACCGATTTAACCATGTTTATTTCTTGTGCATAGCCATTTCTACATATATATTGTTAGTCTTTGCAGGTTTCTCGTTTTCTATTAACATGAAAGGGTCCGTTTCAAACCCCTTTTTCATTAGGCAAAGGTAATAAAACATAAACCCTTCTGCATGCTTTTACAATGCTGTTTTATAAGCCAACCTCTAAATGTGACACTACACAAGACGCAAAATGTTAAACGATTCTACATGAGTACGGTTTGGTCATTTTTTCATGCGATGAGCAAGAATTGACCAAGCAAAATCATTTCAAAGTAATCATGCTCCATCACCAGTTTCAAATTAGAATCTCTGCAAGTCCAAATAAGCCTTCATCCTTACTAGATAAATAACCACAGTTATAGGCATAAAAGGTATAAAAGCAATGTTCATGGAATTGAAAACCCTTCCAACAGTGGTCAGATTCTGGGTGTTGGCAATTCCACGTGAAACCAGAACAGGTTATTATAGTTTCGGCATCTTAACCAGTTGCTCTTGAGGCAAATTACCTTTTCCATGTAGGAGGTAGGAATCTTCTGGTCACACTTTAATTGTTCTGCGTGAGTGCCTAGTTATTGTAAAATGTGCCTTCACTGATGGGACCTTTCTTCTGACAGCCTAGATATTCTGGCAGCTTTCCAAAAATCAAGCACCAGTTCACATTTTAAAGAAAATTGGTTGTGATGCTGCTTTAGCGCTATGTACAAAGGAATAAAACCACTTCCATGCTTTGTGGACAACAGGTGTGTCTAACTTTAAGTAAACAGCGTAATCAGTCATCCTGATAGATGTGTTCTTGGCAGCCAGTGGCGCCTCCAGGAACAGGTGAAGAAAGGGAGACCTAATACTTCAATCAGGGCACCAACTGCCTCTTCACACGCCTGTCTGTCATCAGGTCTTTGACTAGGTGGTATATAACTTCTTGCACAAGCTGCTTGTGGGACTTGGAGCTGCTTTCCAAGATAACCTTTTTTCCTGTTTGCCATTATCTCTGTGAGGAACCTAATGGACAATGTGCATTTCTGAACCTTTCGACATTTTACATCATATAGCAGTAATTGTCTCCTGATACATCCCTCCTCCGTCCCACTGGTGTTACAAGATTTACACAAAGCCATGGAGATTTGTCTTCCATTCTTCTTCTGTGTTAGTACTGCTATTAGGCACATTCTTCATTGTTACCTCAACTAGCCTAGGGTACTTTGTTCTGCTGAACAAGTCTCCATCATCTCGGTGGGTGTTGATTTCAGGCAGGCGGCGTCTAGGCCACCATTAACTTATCGATGACATTCCACATCCAATATTGTTATTCTCTCTGTGTCACTTTTCTTGTATACAACGTCTCTGACTCTGTACGAGAGCCAAGGTTCAATCGGTTGCATTCTCCTAGCAGGGGCCAACTGAAGGCATCTAGAATGGATGGCTACCTTGCAGGCACTGCGTTCTTGATGTCTCATCGTATAGCATTGTGAAATCTAGCTATTCTCTTTGCATAGAAATTGATTGCCCAGTGGCACTCTTCTTGTTTCCCTTATTGGGGATCTGCATTAGTTGGAGGCTTTAAACCCATTCTCTTAGGAGTACCATTATTTGCAGGGTGGCCTCTTTACTTTACTTAACTGATGAGTACATTAATTTGCCTGCGACTGTGTCCCTTTTGTGTTCTATACATTGTGCAAGTCTGCATACTTTAAAGGCTACCTACCAGTGCTCTTATTCCAACCACCTTGTGTAGGTTTGTTTCCCGTTTGCTGATGAACAGTTGATCAGTTAGTGGTTGAAAACTTAGAAATGAATTGAACAACATTTTCATTTGCTCATAAATTTAGTAATTATTGTGTTTGCCTGGACAATACATGCCATGCTAACCACATAATGTGCATTTTAATACAGACATCAATGCCTCTCTCTGATCTGCTTTGAAAGGTTAGAATGGCTGGGGCTAGGCCATACATTTATCTACCAATTGGCACCTTGTGATGTGAACACCTGCAGCTGGTCCTGCCTTTATCACCTGTAGCGATCATGCCCTTTACGTGCTGTGCCGTTGCAGCTCACACTTACAGTGGAAAAAGCAGATCTTCCAGAAAGCAGTGTGTGTTTCTGGTTAAAATATTAGCCTCACTGAAGCCCTCACACATGACAAATTAGCAGCACACCCGTGTCTTCCTTGAACGACTAACAGGCCTAGGTCAGAGTCAATTGAATGGCTGCATTATCCTAGAACAGTTGGCAGAACTGAGGATTAGTTAGCCAAATGCCAGGATCACCAGTAAAAGACCAGCATGGCTGGAAAATCCAAATCACCAGAAAAAAATGTTTTGCAAATACAACATCATCTTCTACTGGGAAGGAAATAATTAACTGAATCCACCAGTTCTCTCAGTCTATTATGTTTATTTAACCAATGCAACCTTCAGTCCACTAGAAAAATATACCAAAGGTGTCTCTAGAGAAAGCAGAATTAAGAAACCCAAATTAACAAAATGGAATTTCAATCAAGGATAACCATTCACATGAGCTATAACTATAATTGAATTGTAATGGCAAACATAGCTCAAATATTCATATTTGTATTATTGAAACAGTACAGATGTTGCAATAAACATGCCCATGAGCATACCCACTCCACAGCACATGCATATAGTTAAATATTTACAAAAAACTAACACTTTCAAATGAGTTACAAGTACGTATTGGTATGTTTATAACGTGACAAACACTGAAAAACAACTGAGCCACAAACAGAGGGTGTGAGCCTAGAAGTATGATTCGTGGTATTTGACAAGCGGCTACCAACAGGAAATTCTCATGATTTGGGATGTTGATGATCCATTCAGAGATGTCTCAGTTGTCTTTTAAATACAAGGATGGTTGAAGCAGTTATGATATTGATGGGCTTTTTGCTCCATACCTTACATGCATAACTGGAGGATGCCTGCATTCTAGTCTTTTTCGCTTTTGAATTGCATATTTTTGCCTCTAGTCTGGCTATGTTCTGGTGCCTGTGGTGGTGCTGACCAATAGAGGTGCTTAGGTTTTCAGCTTGGCATGTAAAAGTGTTTTCTGATGGCCTTGTAGGCTATGCAGGTCATTGTGAAAATGATGCAGGCCTTGGGAGGTGCAACCAGAATAAATGCATTCACGTTGAAGTCATATAATTGAACTTCGTCAAGCGTTTGTGAGACATGCAGTCTGATAGATTGCCATTTTAAGGTTGCCGTTGGGAAAAGCGTTGCCTCTATCGTGGTGAGATAGGACCAAGGCTCGTACTGCTGTTCTAAAGCTGGCTTGTGGTTGGAAGCGTTCCTTCCTTTAATATGAAGAGCAGATCCCTTGCTGTCTTGATTTTCTTGGTGCACATTTTGCATTTAATACCACAACCAGTCACACCCATGAAAATCAGTCTGAGAAATATATTACAATTAGAAAGCAACATATCTCCTCTAATCTAGACATAGAAGCATCTGTCTAATGTGTTAGAAACATTTGAAGATATGTTGACAAAGTTGTTTTGTAAAAGCGACATAATAACTGTGGCCTTCGTCATGATGTGCCTATGCTTTTTAGATAGCAAAGCAAAATATGGTCTGTTAATGTACAGCATTGGTAGAAGAAGAGAAAGCCAGAACGAATGAGTCACTAATTTTCAGGGGTCCCCATTACTATCTAGTTATTTTCAGTCCTCTCCTTGGTATAAGCTGAGCAGAAACATTCTCACTAGTACCTGAACCTGCTTGGTTACCACTTGCACCAAGGTCTGTTCAAATCTTTTGTATCAGGGTTTACTGAACCTCTCATACCCAGAGTGGTGGCATATGGTACAGAATTTTGTATGTGCTGGGACTGCTACATTTCTAAACATCTCATCAGAACATGAGTCTGGGAAAAGAAATCAGTTGCTTGCCTGTCTACATACCCTAAAAGCGGTAACGCTTGAAAAGTTTAAAGCCCTGCCGAAATGTCTTCCCTTTACACTGCGTACCCTCACCTAAACCCTGCACACTTGGATTGGTACTGTGCAACCTCGGCACAGCCCTATATTCCCTCCGCCACTCGTATCTGTGGTCATAGAGGTGAAACATTCATCACTTAGGGAGGAAGGCCTGGAACTAGAGCATCTACACTTAGGCCACAGTTCTTTGGGGTAGAAGAGGGAGGCAAAGGGAAATTCATTTATGAGTTGCTGATTCAAAAAAAGGAAACAAGGAACCTTTTGTTTGGCTTTCCTCAGTCTTTATTGATGGCTGTTAAAGGTTACATACATCTTGACTTTAGCTACGTCTCTGCCTGCACTCTTAAATGATCAATGGAACACTGAGCTTTGGTGTGGCGTACACAACCACATAAACCCTAAGGTGATTCTGAACCTGGAATAGCTACAGTGTTGTCATCACTAACTAAAGGTAAGAAGAAGCCAACCAACCTATCTGTAGAGGTGCATCCAGTACCCTAGACTGTAATTTGGGACTGGGATCCAGAACGTCTAACAATTCTAAATCCTAGCATAGTCACTATCCTTGAAAGCAACTTGCTCACAGCATTTATCTGAGAATTTCAGCATCTATCTTCGAAATAAAGACTGTAGCAGCTACATAACACAACAACTGGATTGTTGCCCAGGACCCTCGTAGGAATCCATGTTCATACTTATGGAATCTACACTAGCATCCATAAATAGTACAGCATGTCCATGAATAGTTAAGCCTATCCTTCCTTTGTGGAAGATAGGTCATCTGGCGTCCCATATGTGGGTTGGGCTGCCTCTTATTTTGTCTGGCTGATACTCCGTGCTTATTGAAAAGTTATGTTCGTGGCTGGCTTCACTGAAAGGTTTGATTTGTGGCTTAATTATGCCAAAAGTTGTACATTTTTATTAAGTTGCTTGGGTTTCCTTTAATAGCCCGGTGAACGTCTTCCTTGGAATTGGATTATGGTTGTTCATCTCTTGAGGAGTCTTGTTTTCCAAGCTATACTCTCAATGCATGTGTCTCAAGAAACCTCTTATAGGGCAAAGTGAATGCAAATAGCTACCTGTTTTCAGATTTGTGCAGGACTCTGGAAGTGGGATGCTTTTGAAAAGTCATCAGGGGATGCCACAGAGGTGTGTCCTCTTTGTGAAGTGGGCTAATCTGATATGATTGACATGGTTCACATGTAGGTGGCTGGTTGAGTACGGCGAGGCTAAATATGACGAGAATCAATTAGGTGCTGTGAGAATTGCATTATGTTGAACTGACAAGCAGGTCCGACCAGAAAGGGGTAGGGTTCATCTTGGAAGGCGACTAGTCTTGGAGCGGACCCTTCTAAGGAGATGGAACATGAGGAGCACTTGCCAGTCGAGCCTGGCCCTGCATTGGCTAGTACTAGGTAAAATCCAACCACAAGCTGTTGGAAACTGAATTGCCTAGAGTGCATGCATACAGTAAGCAGGAGACTCCGAGAGAGTCACCACTTAAATGCCAGCCACTCAACTGTGCGAGTTGGCACAAATTGGGAATTTGTCTCTCGAGTCCAGGGACGGGACAACCTATCTCATAGCAGTCTCTTTAGTCGGGATTCTAGAGTTTCATTCAAATGGACTCTAGCCCTTTGACTAACCATTCGATGAACCAACGAGGGACTCGGACTGGTTAGCCCCAAGTATGACTTGGAACAAGTGTCTAATTAGTATGTGTTTTTTGACACAGCTATCCAGGCGACCTCTGTATTCATGTATGTATAATCATTAACTCCATGTAGTCAGTGACGCAACCTGTGTTTGTCACCGGCTGTATCAAGGCCCGTTGATTGTGGATGTATGACGTTACAACGCATACTTTTACCACGCACACCTTTACAACGCGGTATTTACAACGAATACCATTACAACGCATATCGCTTAGAGGTGCTGGATACTGGTAAGCATAATTTTCTATTCCAACTCCAGTCCCCGTGGACACTAGGGAAGGTGTTGGATAGAAAATTAAACTTATTCCCAATCCTAGAGCGCCCCCCAGCGCAATGCGTTGTAATGGTATGCGTGGTAATGCCTGCGTTGTAATGGTAGTGCGTTGTAAAAACTTCGTTGTAAACGTTGCATACCGTTGATTGTGCCAGTAAAGACCAGAATGTGGCATACCGTTGATTGTGCCAGTAAAGACCAGAATGTGGCACATAGATAGGGAGGGTACTGTCAGTATTCTTTGTTGCAGTTATTATGTTTAAGGATCCTTTGCAGGTGTTAGAATCCCCTAGCTACGGTAACCTGCAGTAGGAGATTGGAGTTTTGGATAGCTTATGGTAGCCATGTCATACTCCTAGCCACACAGCTTTTCCTAAAACTCTGACCCAGACATATAAGCCTTCTCTGACAATAAATGCATTAGTACCAACTCAGATGAATGTCACTATGCACCACACCGGTTTGGTGCTAGGTATGAGAAGAGAGGCACACCTACCTGTCTATCATGAGTATAGATAAATTTGCCTAGATAAAGTAGTTGCTGGGAAATACATCAGGGTTTCTGGCTGCAACTAGGGCTGCATTTACTGGACTCCTGTTTAAAGCTGAACAGTAGCAGTTCTGCCTCTGGTCGTGTATACATTCCTTTCTCTGGCAGGAAAGCCTGCCGGATATAATAGTAATTGCTGTCATACCCCCGAGTAACTGCTGCCTTGGAGTAACAAGCATTTACAATGCAATAAGTCTTGCATTTAATAGAGTTTAAGCTATTGGCATCATAAATTACAATGCCTTTTATCTAAGTGTTGTTTTTAAAACAGAAAAATAAAGGCATTGCCATTTACAGTGCCAATAGCTTGGACTCTCGCAAATGCGAGACATATTGCATTGCAGATGCGTTTGTGCTATAAAATGTTTTTTCTAAAAGCGTTAGGACAGAGCTAGCCCTGCCTATATCAGAAGACAGGACAAAGCTATTTGAGAAAGTAGTCCTCGGAGGCTGTAATTAAAGCCTACTGAGTAACAACACATGTAACACGGGGTGTCGCCATAGTGAGGTTCCGTGACAATTGTAAGTGGTGTTTTTAACTCGCACGAATATGGTCGAGTCTAGTATCTATGAACCGCAAATGACGAGTTTTGTAAGTGTGCGCAGTTTCGCTGTGCTAACTTAAACCGTTCGTTTGTTATGTGGGTTTGTCATCTGTACCCACGGGTTCCATCTTAGATACGGCATCCATTTTGTCTCTTGCCCTCAAGTAGCCAGCGAACGGACGCTGTCCGCTTCGCGACCCTGGGACTCCCAAGATATGGCGGAAGACGCATGTTCTTTGTAAGTGTCTTTATGACGAGGGGGATGCTACTGTAAGGCAGATGGCGCCGCTCGAGGCTCATCTTGCCGCACGGGCTTATTGTCTCAGTCGTGCATCTCATTAGGCACGTCCCTTTGATGCCTGTATCTCGTGCTTCTCGACACTCCCCTTTTACACCCTTTCCGATCTCCCTACTGTCTCCGTCTTCCTCTGCACCTGTCTTCGTTCCTATTTCGATCTACTTTACTGCTGATTGGAATTTGCTAATGGTGGGAAGATGGGTTTTTACAGTTGGGAACCGCCAAATGTTTCCGCACTTATGTTCCGGATCTTGTGTGTTTCAAAGTGATCTAAGCGACCCCTCTGAGAGCGACTTGTGGGAACCAGGTTGTAAACTATTGTGTATCATGTTATCCTATGGGTAAAAACTGTATAAAAGGAGCGATCCACAAATACAATTTGAAGCAGTCTCCCCGAACTACACTCGATGTACTTCCTGTGACTTCTGTGTTCCCTGCAGTAAATAAACCTTGACTCTTTGACGCCGAAGGAAGTGTCCCGTGTCTCTGTGACTTGTACGCCGGAGCAGGTTACCCACGAAGGTTTCAGGTGTTGTGCCCTGGCACCGCTGGGTCCAAAGAACCCAGTCCTTCAGTTGGCGCCCAACGTGGGGCTGCATCAGTGGTACCGGTCCAAGCCCGACGATCGTGAGGAACTTCGTGTGAAATCTCCGAGGGAAGGTGCACCCCGCTTCATCGATCCTGTTGTCGAAATAAGTGGCCCGAAGACTTTTCCCGCGAAGATTCCCGCCTCCTAACGGCTGCGACGGACTGCTGCCCTGACTGTAGACCTGTTTTGGCGCCTGGCGTAGACCTTGGTATAGCGAGACGATTGACGGGCCTTCCTGAGGACGCCATTGATCTTTGAGTTAAGTATTTGTGGGTCGCTCCCAGAGTTCTTGGTTGTAGACACTTTAGCGAGTGTCTTTGTTGTAAACACTTTAGCGAGTGTTTTTGTTGTAGACACTTTAGCGGGTGTCTTTGTTGTACACGCTGTGTGAGTGTTTTTGTCGGTGACACTTTGCTAGCGTACTTTGTTGTTGTTGTATTTGTTTGACGACTGCAGCCGCCAAAGACCGAGGGTTTAGTTCTTTGCTGGGACTTGGTAAATCCCGAAATCCCGTAACCCTTGAAGTTTGTGAAACTCGGCTAGTGTGCAAGATGCCTGGTCGCAGTACTTTGTTCAGTTGCTTTAGACCTTGTGGTGCGGATTCCCTGCTGGAGGACTCGTGTCCGATACCTCCGGTTGGAACTCCTACATATGACTTATATAGCAAACATGGGCTAGGCCCGATTGCTTTTAACGATTATTGGATCAAATATACAAAGAAAGACGGCGATCTTCGTTGGCCACCTCACGGTAGCTTCGAAGCGTCGATCTTAGATAATTTGGAAATAAAGTTGTTCGAACGTAAATCAAGGCCGGCCATGTTTGATGCCTTTCGGTTCTGGCGCAAAGAAGCCCGACAGAAAGAGATCAGACAAAATAAACGTAGTCAGCGAGATACTGTTGCTACTATAGTGAAGAAAGCTGAGCAGTTTCAGCGTGATAAGGAGGATAAGGATAAGGAAGTGTTTGAGAGATTACAGCGTATGTCCATAGACAAATGCTATCCTGTTTTGCCTACGGAGTCGGATAAGAAGGAAGAGGCAGTTGAGGATTCTTTAATGTCCTATCTTATGAAGTCGCCACCTCCGTACGTACAGGGTACCGCAGCTCCTGTGGTCCCTGCCGTACCTGTTCTTCCACCTGTTATTCCTCCACCAGTTCCTCAACCTGCACCTGCTCTTCCGACTGTTCCTGCTCCTTTGCCTATTTCTATTCCTACTGCTCCTCCGCTTCCACATACTCCTGTTCCCGCTACTGCTCACGCTACTGCTCCTGTGTTGTTAACCCCTGTTGCTGCTAACGTCTCTACTCCTTCTCTTGTTAGTCCTGTGTCTTACTCTTCTCCCTCTACTCGTAATCGTGATTCTCCCCTTGCGACAAACTTCTTTCAGTCGCTCGGACCTGTTTTTGGGTCTGCAGGTTCTGATGGTCCACAGAGACGTAGCCAGCTTCCTGGTAATAGAGAACGTGTTGCGCTATACAATATGGCGATGGGTTGGATGATAAACCCTGTTAGAAATCCACCTCGTGTTGTCCTCGAAACGTTTGATCAATTCAACATACCTACTCAGAGATATGTGTTTGATGAAATGTGCAAGTTCTTACATGATCAGATAGCGGCCAATGCGCCTGACGAGGTGCTGACCGCCCTGTCTGAACTCCGGCTTCAGTTCGCAACTGGACTGATAGTCGACACTAATGTCCGACGTGCTATTGAGCGGTTGCTATCTCTTCGTCCCGCTCCTATTCCTCATGCATTGTTCGTTGAGGACATTGAACAACGAGATGGGTCTGGCCAATATCCTATGCGTGAAGTTCCGCCAGTTTGGGTACCCGCTGATAATACTAATGCTAATGCTCCAATACCAGCACATTTCCAGAGAGTGTGGATACACCTCCCTTGGAAACGATCGGAAGTGCTTCAGGTGAAACAAACTTTGCCTGATCCTCGCAAAAATCCTGCGGGGTATTACAAAGAATTATCGCAGCTCGTAGACGCTACGATAATGAATCTGGCCGATATCGACATGTTGTTTGGCAATGTCGTACCGCAACCGGTATGGGCCAAGATTCGTCACCAAGATCACGCGAATGAATTAGGTGGTGATTGGGCTGCCATTACAGCGGCAGACGCTGGACAAGTGGCTGCTACTAAACCCGATCAGTTGATTGAACTTCTTCCCCAGCGAATCATTACATTAATGAAAACGCTTATGCCAGCTATGAGGGTAAATTGGGACAAGTTGTCAGCCTGTAAGCAGAAGAAAGATGAGAGTGTTTCAGACTTCTTTACGAGGTTCGAGGAAACATTCGTCGATCATAGTGGGCAGGATATGGGTACTGAGGGTGGACAGAGGTTGTTTGTGGATAAATTCGTATCGAACTTATTGCCCGACTTGAGCCATAAATTGAAAAATTCAGAAAGTTCATGGGCCGTTTCTACCTCAGCTCAGATATTGGCTACGGCACAATATTACGAAAATAGAGAAAAAGAGGAAAATGACCGTGCCGATAAAAAGACGAAAGAGCTGAAAACTAAAGTGTTGTTACAACAAGCATATCCGCCGCGTTCTAATCAGAATGCGCCTCAGCAGAATAGATCGCAGTCGCAATCGAATCGATCGCAGCCGCGTAATGATTCATCTTTTCAGAGGTCTTCATTAGGGTACAATCAATGTGCTTATTGTAGACAGGAGGGACACATTAAATTCAATTGTCCTGCTTTAAATGACCGTAGTGGTGGTAATTCGTCTAGAGGAGGTCGTGGTGGTGCACAGCACGCATCACGTGGTAGAGGTCGTGGTGCTCAGAATGATCGCTCTGACCATTCATCAAATTCTAATAACTGTTTCGATCAACGTGGATCATCGCAAGGACGATCTGCGCAGTACAATGTAGACGATTATTACGTCGATCAGGGACCTGACGATAGTAATTACTAGGACAGCCAAAGACAAGGAGAGGGAGTGGTATCAGTTCCGGTTGATCAGAGAGGGCCTTACGTCGCAGTTGCTACATCGGGCGTCGTTGAGCCTTTTCTGTTGGACACTGGTGCAGCGAAAAGTTCTATCATGCATTCGAAACTCCCTGGCGCACCTTTGTCTGGCTTAACAAATGTTTCCGTTGGATTCTCTGGCGCCCCCGTTAGCAATCCAGTTTCGCGCCCTTTGCCCCTTAAAATTGGGCCACGTGAGCTCGAAGCTCCATTGATTTTGTCTACTGGTTGTGGCGAAAATCTTTTGGGTCTGGATTTGCTTAAACGCTTGTATGCGACTTTGTATTGTTCTCCTGCGGGTGTAAAGCTTACGTTAGGAGAGAGGGTAGTCTCTCCCATGTACTTGTCCCTCGATAAGCTTCCACCGGAATTGAGTTCTCTTCCTGCATCTTTGTGGGCGACGGGTCCAAATGACGTGGGCCTACTTGATATCTCCCCTTATGTTGTTCAGTTGAAATCGAATGTGCGATTGCCACGTATTCCCCAATATCGTATCTCCCTTGATGGTGAACGAGCTTTGTTAGCGATCATCTATGATTTGATCGAGAAAGATGTCATTGAAGAAACTCGGGGAAACGTGTGCAATAGTCCTGTACTGCCCATTCTTAAACGTACTGATCCTACCAAACCGCCTGTTTATCGTTTTGTTATCGATTTACGGGAGGTGAATAAAATTGTGGTTCCTCAATTCCCTGTTGTGCCTGACATTACGGCGCTACTGACTCTGATTCCAGCTACAGCTTCATGGTTTTCGGTGATTGATTTGAAAAATGCGTTTTTCAGCATCCCGATTGCCGAAGAGAGCAGGGACCTTTTCGGTTTCTCTCTTGGTGGACGTAGCTTCCGGTTCAAACGCGCTCCTCAGGGCTACTGTGAAAGTCCATCGATTTACAGTCAAGCTTTGAAGGGTCAACTAGATGCGTTTAGGTTGCCGGTTGGTGCGGCTTTAATCCAATACGTCGACGACTTATTGGTGGCTGCTGATACTCAGGACATTTGCAAAATTGCTACAGTGTCGTTGCTGCAACATCTCTGTGAGTTAAATCACAAGGTGTCACCTTCTAAACTCCAATATTGTTGTCAAGAAGTAACCTACCTAGGTCACTTATTGTCAAAGGAGGGAAGGAGATTGACCCCAGAGAGAATTGCAGCGATTGCGCGCATGGCTGTGCCACAAACCCAAAGAGATGTGCGTGCCTTTCTAGGTATCACATCGTACTGCAGGCAGTGGATTCCTAATTTTTCATTGCTAGCGAAACCATTGGTGGCTCTTACGTGCAAGGATGTTTCGACTCCTTTACCATGGACGGAAGAATGTCAGAAAAGTTTTTCTGAATTACGTGATTCATTGTGTTCGGCTCCTGTGTTAGGTACCCCTGATTACAGTAAACCGTTCACGTTATATGTTCACGAGAGGGAAGGTTGTGCTTTAAGCGTCTTAACGCAACCTTTTGGTGGTAAGCAACGTCCATGTGCATATTTTTCCTCGACCTTAGACCCAGTAGCTAGAGCATTGCCGAGTTGTTTGAAAGCAACTGCGGCAGCTGCGGTCTCCATCCGACAATCAGCAGGATTGGTCATGGATAATATGCTTACGGTGATGGTTCCGCATGCAGTCGATACTCTTTTGAACCGTACGAAAACTCAGCACTTGACGAGTGCGAGGTTATCTGGGTACGAATTGACGCTCTTGGCAAGCCACATTCAAATAAAACGTTGTAATGTCCTAAATCCGGCAACTTTGTTACCAATTAGTGCAGAGTCAGATGCAGTAACAGAACATGACTGTTACTTGCGGACAGAGGAGGAAACAAAAGGTCGTGTGGACCTTAAAAACACCCCATTGGAAGACCCGGATGGCATCCTGTATGTGGATGGGTCATGTTTTAAATTGCCGAATGGTGATGTGACTACTGCTTATGCTGTGGTGACATTGAATACTGTTGTTGAGACTGCGAGATTGAATCAGAATTCTGCCCAAGCTGCAGAGCTGATCGCTCTTACTAGAGCATGTGTATTAGCAAAAGGTAAACGTGTGAATGTGTACACCGATAGTCAGTATGCTTTCGGTGTAGCGCATAGTTTCGGACGATTGTGGCGAGAACGTGGTTTCTTGACGTCACATGGCACGAAAATACAGCATGGCCAGCTTGTGAACGATCTTTTGGATGCATTGACTTTGCCTGCTCAAGTTGCAATTGTTAAATGTAGTGCGCATCGTAAAGTGACGGATGATGTTGGTCGTGGTAATGCGTTTGCAGATGAGATTGCTAAGGAGACTGCCCGGAACCTTAGCACTCGAATGTATGTGACGAATTCGGTTAGGTGGCCTACAGAATCAAGTGTGTGTGAAAATACCATAGAGAGTGTGAAAGCAATACAGAATGAGGCCACCGACACTGAAAAGATGAAGTGGAAAGAAAGTACGGGAAGGTTGGATGTGAATGGTTGCTGGATTGATTTGTCAGATCAGAAAAGATGGATGTTGCCTGATGCGTATGTACTGGCCGTTGTGCAAATGGCACATGGGTTAGCACATATTAGCGCGAAAGGTATTTGCAAGTTGTTGGCTGATGTGTGGAAGAATGATGGAATTACTAAGTGTGCTGAACGTTTGGTGAAGAATTGTATGGTGTGTATAATGTACAATCCTGGCAAAGGAACCCCAACTCCCCCTGGCAGTTTTGCTCCTCCTTTGTATCCCTTTGAGGTGATCCAATTGGACTTCATCCATATGGAGCGATGCAATAACCTGAAATACGTTTTGGTTGTGGTTTGCGCATTCTCCCGATGGATCGAGGCCTATCCCCTCAAAGACAATACTGCTTTGTCTACTGCGAAAATCCTACTGAGGGAATACTTTCCTCGGTATGGAATGCCTAGAGTCGTGTGGTCAGATAACGGAAGTGAGTTTGTTGGAAGTGTGATGAAGAGTGTGTGTAAGGGCCTTGGAATAAATCAGAAATTCCATAGCGCCAATCATCCCCAGTCAGCTGGATTGGTTGAAGGGTACAATGGCACCCTTAAACTAAAATTAGCGAAGATTCAAGCTACGACTGGACTTTCGTGGCCTGATGCTTTGCCTCTAGCATTACTGTCAACTAGGGCGACTGTACACTCCCGAATAGGGCTCAGTCCCTATGAAATAGTGTTCGGCCGTCCTGCGAATGTGTGGGGGGTTCCTAGGCCAGGAATATTCTCTGATCTTGAGTTTCCGATGTTGATTGATTACTTACATGACTTGACTGCTAAACTGAGGTTAATTCATCAACAGGTTTACGACGCCTTGCCGACGCAGACGGAGGGTCCAGGCCACCAGCTCCAGCCCGGAGATTGGGTGGTTACCCGAAATTTTTCACGAAAAAACAATCTGGACCCTCGCTTCACCGGACCTTACCAGGTGCTCCTGGCCACGAGGACTGCCGTTCGTCTTGAGGGGCGGAAAAATTGGGTACATGCTACCCATTGTAAGCGAGTCCCTATTCCTTTGTCGGCAGACCCGTGGGTAAGGAAAGGCATTGCGTCAACAGAAACAGAAACATTGCCGGCGTTTGTACCTTTTAGCGACGCACAGCTTGTTGGAGAACCCTCAGCGCAGCAGAAAGCCACTGTTGAACATTTGTCAGCAAGAGACTCAAGACCAGACCAACGAACTGATCAGCAGGACGCTGTCTCTTCGACAGATCCTTTGTTCGACGTGCAGACACGTCCCGGGAAACATCGATATTCTTTGCGATCTCACACTAAGGACAAATAAAAATTTGCTTGCTTTGCTGAAATTGATAACTGCAATATCTTCGTTTCCCATGATCAACTTTGAACATTCGTATCATTGAAAATTGTTTTGTATATATATATATATCAAGCTTCTTCCTTGTATCTTTTTCTTCCACAGCTGAGAAATATTGTGCTAATATATACATATTGTGTATTGAGGGCCGTAGGGCCGCGCGCGTACTTCCTTCTGGACAGTAGGTCTTGACACTAGGTTAAAGACCGTCGGTTCCTAGGAACTCCTGGGGATTGACTATTGCTGCACAGAACGAAGTGCGTCAAGAAACGTTGCGGACGGTCGTAGGGAAATGGCATTTTCGAAGCTGAATGATTTGGAAGGAGCTCAGGCATATAGAGTCAAGCTGCAGAAACTTAGTCGTACGAAATGTTTTGTATCCCAGTTGTTTGTTTTGTTTTTAACTGCTTCTGCATTTTTGGCGGGTGGGGTGTATTACACTATGTCTTACTTCTTACTTCCTACCCCTACTCCTACTCCTTACCCTAACATTACTTCTACTGCTTCTCCTCATTCCTTTCATATGTTACCAGAACACGAACAGGCTAGACGTGTAGAATTCCGCAACAATTCCTTTATCCAGCTCCTCCATCAGCATCAGTTAGTGGTTAACACTACTAATTGTTGGGTGTGTGGGTTGATGCCACATACTACGGGTAAGGGAATTCCATATCTGGTGTTACCGTATAGTTCCCAAGGGTCAGCTCGAGCATTCCAAACAATGCTTCGAAGCGCACTGGGTTTCCACCCCACTCCAGAACAACGTTCCCCCAACGCTGGTCCTACCTCGTATCAGTGGGTGCTATCGATGGCAATAGCGGACATGGAAGATGAGATCCATGATGCTTTTCTCATCCCTAAAGAAGAGGTACAAGCCTATAGGGTCCTAAGTAGAGGGGAATATAGTATGTTCAGTAATGAAAAGCAGCTTAAAAGCTCGCTTCCAATATGGGTCGTACCCCACACTGGTAATCTTTGTCTTGTGGGTCGTGGCTCGCAAGCCTCACTTGGAGTAAGTGCTTGCACTGAAAGTTACGTTTTGCCAATGTCCCCGTCCCCTGTGTTTCTGGCTGCCAAGGGTACATACTTTATCTGTCATGATCGTGCATACACATGGTTGCCCGCAGACTTCATGGGCTCATGTTTTGTTGCAAATCTGTTGCCTCCGACGTTTACTGTAGATGCCGATTATCATAAGACTAGAGTTGTACGAGGCGTAATTAGCGAAGAGGATACTGCCGGTCAAGAGGCAGGAGACTTTTTCAAGGGTTTCCTCCCGTTTTGGGGACCTATGGTTAATAGTAGGAACCTGAGACATTTGACTCGAGTGGTAGAATCGACAGCTAACATTACTGCCAGTGCCCTTGGTAATATCACCACAGAACTTCAGGCGGAGAGACTTATGACATTACAAAACCGTATGGTTTTAGATGTTGTCTTAGCAGATCGCGGTGGGGTATGTAAAGTGATCCATTCGAGCTGTTGCATTTTCATTCCAGATAATGCTCCTACTGTCTATCAAGCCATCTCGAAGTTGCACAAGATCTCCGAATCCATACACGTGGATGTAGGGGATTGGACGCTACTTGGTTGGTTTTGGGGCCTGGTGTCGACTTGGGGTTGGAAGATTCTGACGATCATCGGGGTTGTGGTAGTGTTCCTGTTCACGTGTTGCCTTTGTGTGCAGTGTGGTCCTGCCTTATGTGGCCTCTGTGCTACAACGTGTATGAGACAACCATCTGTTACCAAGGGGACTCGGTTGGACAGAGCTATGCTACAACGACATCTTGATGGTCTGATGAATATCGAGTATGATTCCGACTAGTGCTTGCCTACATGAGGGCAAAAGGAGCGTCTGAGGTTCCGTGACAATTGTAAGTGGTGTTTTTAACTCGCACGAATATGGTCGAGTCTAGTATCTATGAACCGCAAATGACGAGTTTTGTAAGTGTGCGCAGTTTCGCTGTGCTAACTTAAACCGTTCGTTTGTTATGTGGGTTTGTCATCTGTACCCACGGGTTCCATCTTAGATACGGCATCCATTTTGTCTCTTGCCCTCAAGTAGCCAGCGAACGGACGCTGTCCGCTTCGCGACCCTGGGACTCCCAAGATATGGCGGAAGACGCATGTTCTTTGTAAGTGTCTTTATGACGAGGGGGATGCTACTGTAAGGCAGATGGCGCCGCTCGAGGCTCATCTTGCCGCACGGGCTTATTGTCTCAGTCGTGCATCTCATTAGGCACGTCCCTTTGATGCCTGTATCTCGTGCTTCTCGACACTCCCCTTTTACACCCTTTCCGATCTCCCTACTGTCTCCGTCTTCCTCTGCACCTGTCTTCGTTCCTATTTCGATCTACTTTACTGCTGATTGGAATTTGCTAATGGTGGGAAGATGGGTTTTTACAGTTGGGAACCGCCAAATGTTTCCGCACTTATGTTCCGGATCTTGTGTGTTTCAAAGTGATCTAAGCGACCCCTCTGAGAGCGACTTGTGGGAACCAGGTTGTAAACTATTGTGTATCATGTTATCCTATGGGTAAAAACTGTATAAAAGGAGCGATCCACAAATACAATTTGAAGCAGTCTCCCCGAACTACACTCGATGTACTTCCTGTGACTTCTGTGTTCCCTGCAGTAAATAAACCTTGACTCTTTGACGCCGAAGGAAGTGTCCCGTGTCTCTGTGACTTGTACGCCGGAGCAGGTTACCCACGAAGGTTTCAGGTGTTGTGCCCTGGCACCGCTGGGTCCAAAGAACCCAGTCCTTCAATAGGAGGCTACAAAATAAGACAAGGCGGTACTAAGGAGGGACTACCAAGCCTATTGACCAATGAACAGCCAAAGTTTACAGTGGACAATGGCACAAGCCAATGAAAAATATGGGCGGAGCGTGGGCGGATTTTCAAGTCCCTACCTGACTTCAGCATGCCTTGCAGAGCAGCGCATGCATTGCCCCCGCTCGACCTAAAAAGGCTGAGCTAAAGTAAGTGTAATGTAATGGGCATACTTGGTGTTTTTAACACTGTCGCCAGTCTTATCTTGTATGCTATTGTATGAAGTGCAATTCTTTTTAGGTCTCGCCTGTCGATGCGCATGCGCATCGAGCAAGCGAGACTATTGCGAGTTATCCACACTTTATCCACACTGCAAGGAATCGTGGCGATTCCTTGCAGTGCCCGTGACTTTTAAGGTCAATGCGCATGCGCATTGAGCTTATGCGCATGCGCATTGACCTTAAAAGCGCGTGCGCGTGCACGTCCGTCTCCTAACAACACACACACACCCTCTCCCCCGCTCCGCCCCCTCCCGCCGTGTCGCATTTCTCTATCTCCTCCCCCTCCCCTCTCTTCCTTCCGTCTAACGCCGTGTCGCACCTCTCCCCTCTCCGCCCCCTCCCCGCTCCGCCCCCTCCCCTTCCCTCCGTGTCGCATTTCTCCTCCCCCCTCCCCTCTCTTCCGTCCGTCCGTCTAGTATTTTGATTCCCTAATCTTTCAACTTAATTCTTAAATGTTTTCCTTTATTTAACTCTACTTCTTTGATACTTTCCGCTTTCTAAAAATACCCGTAACTGTTCCCCGATCGGCAACTGTCACCGTAACTGACCCGATCTGAGAGACGTTGCCTAGATACTTCTGTTTACGGCAAAGCGTCCTTAGCCGTACACTAAACAAGCCCAATTTCCTGTAAAGAGACAGGTAGCTTCCTCAACGTAGGCCTAACACGCTCTATTTCCCTTTGATAAAGGACTAACACCTCAGCTCACATCTCCGGCTCAGATGTCTCTCTCTGCAGCTGGCTCGCAGGCCCTGCTGGTGCCTGACCTCCTTCCGTGCCTGGGAGCAGCCCAGCCCCGCTGGCTCCAGGGGGAGATTCCAGTCTGATGGCTCAGGGCGGGCCGCTCCTGCGGCTCTGGAGAGACACCAGCAGTGTGTGCTTCTGCCTGCCCTTCCCAGAAGAGGCGAGCCCTGGCTCCCACGCGGCCTGACGCTCTCCCTTCGACACCCTAAGCCATGACTGTCGGCCACATGCACACCTACATTCAGACCCTACAATCACAGCACTAACACCGACCCCTCTGCCCCTCCCCCCCCCCCCCCCCGGCACTCACGCCCAGCATTCATCTCCCTGCAACCTACCAACCACACATATCCTTGCTCATTTCTCCTCCCCCTCCCCTCTCTTCCGTGTCGCACCTCTCCCCTCTCCGCCCCCTCCCCGCTCCGCCCCCTCCCCTTCCCTCCGTGTCGCATTTTTTTCACTCTTGAATCCTTCCTCCCCTCCTATCGCTCCTTCAATCCAAACACCCCCCTTCCTCATCGGCTTTCTTTTATCCCTGAGAGAATACTTTTAAATAGGCCCCTGCTGGGCATTTTTCCCATTCCCTTCATCTCTGTCACTTTCTCTCTGTTGTATATGCGTTTCTCTTCATGGGAAGCCACTGTCCCCCTCATCGCATGTCACTCTCTCCTCTGAGATGCTTCCTCTCCCGGTCTTTTTCCCCTCTCTCGCTATTGTTTGTTTCCCTGTGTGGTGTCATCCTCCCTCTCTGCCCCCTCCCTTCCTTTTCGTTGTGTATCTGTTTCTACTGCGGTTTCAGCCTCACATCCCGCCCTGGCTCAGATGTCTCTCTCTGCAGCTGGCTCGCAGGCCCTGCTGGTGCCTGACCTCCTTCCGTACCTGGGAGCAGCCCAGCCCCGCTGGCTCCAGGGGGAGATTCCAGTCTGATGGCTCAGGGCGGGCCGCTCCTGCGGCTCTGGAGAGACACCAGCAGTGTGTGCTTCTGCCTGCCCTTCCCAGAAGAGGCGAGCCCTGGCTCCCACGCGGCCTGACGCTCTCCCTTCGACACCCTAAGCCATGACTGTCGGCCACATGCACACCTACATTCAGACCCTACAATCACAGCACTAACACCGACCCCCCCCCCCCCCCCCCCCGGCACTCACGCCCAGCATTCATCTCCCTGCAACCTACCAACCACACATATCCTTGCTACTAAATCCACAAAACGTATACTCATACTGCTGGCACCTGCCCAAATAACCACTGCCGCCCACATAACACCCACACACCCCTAGCATGAACACCCATGCACTTAGGACAATCTCACCCACACACCCCACTGCATTGACATTCTAGCTCATGCCCCTTCATCCACTTCCCTGATACTCGCACCTAGCAATGACTACATTGTGGCATCCTGCCCACTCCTAGCGAGCACACTACAATATGCATCCGCCCCCTCACTCTCTCTGCCCACCCTCAACGCCTCACCCTCACTCACCCTCACCCTCACCCTCACTCTCACTCACCCTCACTCTCACACACCCTCACTCTCACCCTCACCCTCACTCTCACTCACCCTCAACGCCTCACCCTCAATGCCTCACCCTCAACGCCTCACCCTCAACGCCTCACCCTCAACGCCTCACCCTCAACGCCTCACCCTCAACGCCTCACCCTCAACGCCTCACCCTCAACGCCTCACCCTCAACGCCTCACTCACCCTCACCCTCACTCACCCTCACCCTCACTCACCCTCAACACCTCACCCTCAACACCTCACCCTCAACACCTCACCCTCAACACCTCACCCTCAACACCTCACCCTCAACACCTCACCCTCAACACCTCACCCTCAACACCTCACCCTCAACGCCTCACCCTCACTCACCCACCCTCACTCACCCACCCTCACCCTCACCCTCACCCTCACTCACCCTCACTCACCCTCACTCACCCTCACTCACCCTCACTCACCCTCACTCACCCTCACTCACCCTCACTCACCCTCACTCACCCTCACTCACCCTCACTCACCCTCACCCACCCTCACCCACCCTCACTCACCCTCACTCACCCTCACTCACCCTCACTCACCCTCACCCTCACCCACCCTCACCCTCACCCACCCTCACCCTCACTCTCACTCACCCTCACCCTCACCCACCCTCACTCACTCTCACTCACTCTCACTCACCCTCACTCACCCTCACCCTCACCCACCCTCACCCTCACCCACCCTCACCCTCACTCTCACTCACCCTCACCCTCACTCACCCTCACTCACCCTCACCCTCACCCTCACTCACCCTCACCCACCCTCACTCACTCTCACTCACTCACTCTCACTCACTCACTCTCACTCACTCACTCTCACTCACTCACTCTCACTCACTCTCACTCACTCTCACTCTCACTCTCACTCTCACTCTCACTCTCACTCTCACTCTCACTCTCACTCTCACTCACCCTCACTCTCACTCACCCTCACTCTCACTCACCCTCAACCCCTCACTCACCCTCAACCCCTCACTCACCCTCACTCTCACTCATCCTCACTCACCCTCAACCCCTCACCCTCACTCTCACTCATCCTCACTCACCCTCAACCCCTCACCCTCACTCACCCTCAACCCCTCACCCTCAACCCCTCACCCTCACTCACCCTCAACGCCTCACCCTCAATCACCCTCAACCCCTCACCCTCACCCACCTTCACTCACCCTCACCCACCCTCACCCTCACTCACCCTCACTCACACTCACCCTCACTCACCCTCACCCACCCTCAACCCCTCATCCTCACTCACCCTCAACCCCTCACCCTCACTCACCCTCAACCCCTCACCCTCACTCACCCTCAACACCTCACCCTCAACCCCTCACCCTCACTCACCCTCAACCCCTCACCCTCAATCCCTCACCCTCACCCACACTCACCCGCACTCACCCTCACTCACACTCACCCACCCTCACTCACCCTCACTCACACTCACCCTCACTCACCCTCAACCCCTCACCCACCCTCAACCCCTCACCCTCACTCACCCTCAACCCCTCACTCACCCTCACTCACCCTCAACCCCTCCGCCTCACCCTCACTCACCCTCAACCCCTCACCCTCACTCACCCTCATGCTAAAGATTTACAAAAAAACCCATAAACAATTCTAAAAGCACTAACTCTAATGCTGCGAGACCTATTGCATTTCTAATGCTTGTTTTATTAAGAAATTAAACCTGTGTGTATTATGACACATGGCTTTTTCTACCATTCCTTTAAGTCAAGTGGTTCCCACCAGTGCAGAAAATTCCTGTCCTTCAGCAGCCGGATGACAAAGAGAAAGGTTCAACACAGAGCTGCCAAAGGGAAGAGATTGAACAATTTTTCTTCAACTACGTGAAGCAAAAGCAACGAGCAGATGGTAATATCCAGGACATCGACGAAGATGGTAAGTGTTGTTTCTCTTATGGTGCCTATTTAGTTCCCTGGAGCCCCTCCTCTGCGATAAATATGCCACTGTTTAAAGCCCTCAATTCCTTGTTATTTTTTGTGTGATCTAGAGATCGCTTTAATTGCTTGTCAGCCCAATGTAATAAAAAAGCAATGTATTAAAAATACATATATACATACTTCAAAGCTATTTGGGTCACCCTTCTTCGTCCATTTGTTTGTTAAACTGTTATTCAAATGTTGCTGCCGCCCACCATGGCATACAGCATGTCAGTGGATCAGCCCACTTCAGCCATTGGCTCTCTCCCAAAGTAATTCACATTTGACCTGATCACTGGTGCCCATTCACCTAGAAGTAAGCCCATCATAGTGCCAGAGCAGGTGGGCCAGTACTGTACTTTGCAACTGTTTTGTTACCTTTCTCTATCCTTTATTTTTGTAATTAAAATCATGTCTCCCGGTTCTAGCTTTTCAGAGCCAATAGGACCTTTTTTGCACCAGTAAAAAAATGTCTGTGATATGCATTTAAATTAAAAAGAAAATCTATGACTTTCCAAAGTACACCTGCCTTCTGGAATCCGGCATTCTGTTCTATTAAACTGTATGTGATAGTTAATTGAGTAGTAAATTTGCTGATTAGTATTGCAAGCAAAAGACTGCCGATCATTTTTATTTCTAATTTTATTTTTGGGGCATATGCTTACAAAAAACAGCTTAACCATCACACCAGTTTACAAAAGACAGATTTGTCGGTTTTGTCAATGCTTTTTTAAGAAGGTATGTATGTGCAGGACAATGCATTTTTAGGTCTCGCCTAGACGAAAGCAAAAGCGAAGCTTTTGCTGTCTATGCGAGACAACTTATGTTGCCACTTTTCTGGGAATATTGTGGACATCAGACTGTTACGAGCTTTTTCTGCTGTAGTCAGGCTGTCACGAGCTTCTCCTTTGGAGATTTGACCTCGTGAGCGCGCCTTGACTGCATCTAATGGGCCGTGCGCTTCCTTTAGTCAGTTTCACTTTGTTTCATTTCAAAGTGCAGGCGTCAATGTGTCTGGTAGTTGTTCATGTGGAGTGCCTTCTGAGTTCGTGAGCGCGCCTTGACTGCATCTAATGTGTGTGGCTTTTTTTTTCAACGTGGCCCGGGCGCTTGCTTCAGTCAGTTTCGCTTTTAAGGTGCAGGCGTCAATGGGTCTGGTACTTGTTTTATTTCTATTTAATGCTCTTTGGAACAACAATTTTATAATACTTGTGTGTATTACCACTGGCCAGAATTTCAAAGACTTATATTCACGCAGGTGAAATAATACTATTGTGATTAGGGCCGATTTTTGGAGTCTGACCGTTCAGAGTGCAGAGTGGAGCTTCAGAGTGGAGCTTCAGAGTGGAGCTTCAGAGTGCAGAGTGGAGCTTCAGAGTGGAGCTTCAGAGTGCAGAGTGGAGCTTCAGAGTGGAGCTTCAGAGTGGAGCTTCAGAGTGGAGCTTCAGAGTGGAGCTTCAGAGTGGAGCTTCAGAGTGCAGAGTGGAGCTTCAGAGTGGAGCTTCAGAGTGCAGAGTGGAGCTTCAGAGTGCAGAGTGGAGCTTCAGAGTGGAGCTTCAGAGTGGAGCTTCAGAGTGCAGAGTGGAGCTTCAGAGTGGAGCTTCAGAGTGGAGCTTCAGAGTGCAGAGTGGAGCTTCAGAGTGCAGAGTGGAGCTTCAGAGTGCAGAGTGGAGCTTCAGAGTGGAGCTTCAGAGTGGAGCTTCAGAGTGGAGCTTCAGAGTGCAGAGTGGAGCTTCAGAGTGGAGCTTCAGAGTGGAGCTTCAGAGTGGAGCTTCAGAGTGCAGAGTGGAGCTTCAGAGTGCAGAGTGGAGCTTCAGAATGGAGCTTCAGAGTGCAGAGTGGAGCTTCAGAGTGCAGAGTGGAGCTTCCGAGTGGAGCTTCAGAGTGCAGATTCAGAGTGGAGCTTCAGAGTGGAGCTTCAGAGTGCAGAGTGGAGCTTCAGAGTGGAGCTTCAGAGTAGAGCTTCAGAGTGGAGCTTCAGAGTAGAGCTTCAGAGTGGAGCTTCAGAGTGGAGCTTCAGAGTGGAGCTTCAGAGTGGAGCTTCAGAGTGGAGCTTCAGAGTGGAGCTTCAGAGTGCAGAGTGGAGCTTCAGAGTGGAGCTTCAGAGTGGAGCTTCAGAGTGGAGCTTCAGAGTGGAGCTTCAGAGTGGAGCTTCAGAGTGGAGCTTCAGAGTGGAGCTTCAGAGTGCAGAGTAGAGCTTCAGAGTAGAGCTTCAGAGTGGAGCTTCAGAGTGGAGCTTCAGAGTGCAGAGTAGAGCTTCAGAGTGGAGCTTCAGAGTGGAGCTTCAGAGTGGAGCTTCAGAGTGCAGAGTGGAGCTTCAGAGTGGAGCTTCAGAGTGGAGCTTCAGAGTGCAGAGTGGAGCTTCAGAGTGGAGCTTCAGAGTGGAGCTTCAGAGTGGAGCTTCAGAGTGCAGAGTGGAGCTTCAGAGTGGAGCTTCAGAGTGGAGCTTCAGAGTGGAGCTTCAGAGTGCAGAGTGGAGCTTCCGAGTGGAGCTTCCGAGTGGAGCTTCCGAGTGGAGCTTCCGAGTGGAGCTTCAGAGTGCAGCTTCAGAGTGGAGCTTCAGAGTGGAGCTTCAGAGTGCAGAGTGGAGCTTCAGAGTGGAGCTTCAGAGTGCAGAGTAGAGCTTCAGAGTGGAGCTTCAGAGTGGAGCTTCAGAGTGGAGCTTCAGAGTGGAGCTTCAGAGTGCAGAGTGGAGCTTCAGAGTGGAGCTTCAGAGTGGAGCTTCAGAGTGCAGAGTGGAGCTTCAGAGTGGAGCTTCAGAGTGGAGCTTCAGAGTGGAGCTTCAGAGTGCAGCTTCAGAGTGCAGCTTCAGAGTGGAGCTTCAGAGTGGAGCTTCAGAGTGGAGCTTCAGAGTGGAGCTTCAGAGTGGAGCTTCAGAGTGGAGCTTCAGAGTGGAGCTTCAGAGTGGAGCTTCAGAGTGCAGAGTGGAGCTTCAGAGTGGAGCTTCAGAGTGGAGCTTCAGAGCGGAGCTTCAGAGTGCAGAGTGGAGCTTCAGAGTGGAGCTTCAGAGTGCAGAGTGGAGCTTCAGAGTGGAGCTTCAGAGTGGAGCTTCAGAGTGCAGATTCAGAGTGCAGATTCAGAGTGGAGCTTCAGAGTGCAGAGTGGAGCTTCAGAGTGGAGCTTCAGAGTGCAGAGTGGAGCTTCAGAGTGGAGCTTCAGAGTGCAGAGTGGAGCTTCAGAGTGGAGCTTCAGAGTGGAGCTTCAGAGTGGAGCTTCAGAGTGGAGCTTCAGAGCGGAGCTTCAGAGCGGAGCTTCAGAGTGCAGAGTGGAGCTTCAGAGTGGAGCTTCAGAGTGGAGCTTCAGAGTGCAGATTCAGAGTGCAGATTCAGAGTGGAGCTTCAGAGTGCAGAGTGGAGCTTCAGAGTGCAGAGTGGAGCTTCAGAGTGGAGCTTCAGAGTGCAGAGTGGAGCTTCAGAGTGGAGCTTCAGAGTGGAGCTTCAGAGTGGAGCTTCAGAGCGGAGCTTCAGAGCGGAGCTTCAGAGTGCAGAGTGGAGCTTCAGAGTGGAGCTTCAGAGTGCAGATTCAGAGTGCAGATTCAGAGTGGAGCTTCAGAGTGCAGAGTGGAGCTTCAGAGTGCAGAGTGGAGCTTCAGAGTGGAGCTTCAGAGTGCAGAGTGGAGCTTTAGAGTGCAGAGTGGAGCTTTAGAGTGCAGAGTGGAGCTTCAGAATGCAGAGTGGAGCTTCAGAGTGTCAAGAGCAATGCCAATAGCTCTAACTTTAACAAAGGCAAAACCATTGCATTGTAAATGCTTGTTATTTTACCGAATCACATGCTCATGCTGCTGCCTGGTTTGTCTACATGCACACAGGCAGAATCACTCGGTACAAAATGGCTCCTGTTCACTCGTCAGTATGGTCTTGCGCCGCCCCACCTTCCCCCTGCCAAATACATTCATTCCAAATACTGCTTATTTTCATATCAGACTGACTTCTCACATCTGGGATAGCAGGGGCACCTTCCACAGTGATTAGTGCTTCACAAAAAATAATTCTCGGCTAGCGCTCAGAAGCCTTGAAGCTTTGATTGAATGACACTGCAGTTTGATGCCCCGCTCGTTTTTTGATGCTATGCGTTCCAGACACTGATTTTATTAAGACTCACTTGGAGCTCTAAACTGTCACTTGATCTTTCTTTGGGTCATTTCGTTTGCCCGGAAGGACTAACATATCTGTGAAACCCTCTTCTTTTATAGTTTGAGCATCGTCTTCGTTTAGCAGGATAACATTATACATTTGAAAATACAAATATCCGGGAAGAGCAGAGAGCAAATCTCCGCGATGTTGGGCATTCTCCTATCATAAAGGAAGCGTGTTGGTGGGACCTGTGGCATCTAACGCATCATTTAACCCTATATGCGTGAGCACCTACCACAATAATGTATAGGATGAGTTTGTTCCGTTCCCGTTTTTAATTTGATGTAAAACTCAAATCACTGCACACTCTCTACTACACACTCTCTACTACACACTCTCTACTACAGTCACTACTCTCTACTACACACTCCCTACTACAGTCACTACTCTCTACTACACATTCTGCTACACACTCTCTACTACAGTCACTACTCTCTGCTACGCACTCTACTCTCTACTACACTCTACTACACACTCTCTACTACACACTCTACTACACACTCTCTACTACACACTCTCTACTACAGTCGCTACTCTCTACTACACACTGTACTACACACTCTACTACAGTCACTACTCTCTACTACACACTACTACACACTCTCTACTACAGTCACTACTCTCTACTACACACTCACTACACACTCACTACTACAGCCACTACTCTCTTCGACACACTCTATACTAGACACTCTCTACTACACACTATCTACTACAGTCACTACTCTCTACTACACACTGTACTACACACTCTACTACAGTCACTACTCTCTACTACACACTACTACACACTCTCTACTACAGTCACTACTCTCTACTACACACTCTACTACACACTCACTACACACTCACTACTACAGCCACTACTCTCTTCGACACACTCTATACTAGACACTCTCTACACACACTATCTACTACAGTCACTACTTACTACACTCTCTACTACACACTCTACTACACACTCTACTACACACTCTACTACACACTCTACTACACACTCTACATTACACACTCTACATTACACACTCTACATTACACACTCTACATTACACACTCTCTACTACACACTCTCTACTACACACTCTACACTACACACTCTACTACACTCTACTACACACTCTGCTACACACACGCTCTACTACACACTCTACTACACACCCTCTACTACTCTCTACTACTCTACTACACATTCTCTACTACTCTACTACACACTCACTACTTTCTACTACACTCTACTACAGACTCTCCACTCTCTACTCCACACTCTCTACTCCACACTCTCTACTTCAATCTCTCTACCTCAATCTCTCTAATTCAATCTCTCTACCTCAATCTCTCTACTTCAATCTCTCTACTTCAATCTCTCTACTTCACATTCTGTATTACACACTCTCTACTACACACTCACTACTCTCTACTACACACTCTCTACTACACACTCTACTACACTCCCTACTACACATTCTCCTACACACTCTACTACACACTCTACTACACACTCACCACTCTACTACACACTCACCACTCTACTACACACTCACTAGTCTCTACTGCTCACTCTCTACTACACACTCTCTACTACACACTCTCTACTACACACTCTCTACTACACACTCTCTACTACACACTCTCTACTACACACTCACTACTCTCTACTACACACTCACTACTCTCTACTACACACTCACTACTCTCTACTACACACTCTACTACTCACTTACTACTCTCTACTCACTCTCTACTACTCACTACTACTCTCTCTACTACTCACTACTACTCTCTCTACTACTCTCTCTACTACTCTCTCTACTACTCACTCTCTACTACTCACTCTCTACTACTCACTCTCTACTGCTCATGACAATGCCATTTATTTATCTGTTTCCAAAACCAACACATAAATAAAACATTTGTCATTTACAATGCCAAAAGCGCTAACTTTTGCAAAGGCGAGACCGTTGCATTGTAAATGCTTGTTTTTAAAGGGTAGTATGTCCTCCTCCGGGCATACAGTGCTGCCTCGAGTTTCTAAAGGGTATGTAGAAGTCCCCTTTTGTAAGGGTGTAGCTTGAAAATCTTTGCATGGTCAGTCATCGCCATCACATCCTTTCTGGACTATTGTCATTCTCATTTACTCTGTATCCCAAAACCTGCATTGCCAGGCTACAAGGGTTGTGAAACCAGGCTTTCAGAATGTGCCTTGGCATCTCTAAATGCGAGACAGCCATTACAATGTGGGCTTTACACCGCGCTACCATTACGACGCAGACATCACAACGCAAGTCGTTACAACGACATGTGCTGGATGGCGCTATATAATAAGGAATAGTATAATTTACTATTCCAACACCTTCCCTACTGTTAGGTAGGCTGGAGTTGGAATAGTAAATTATACTATTCCTAAATCCTGCGTTTATTGCGGTGTAAACACTGCGTCGCAATGACATACATCCCTCTAAATGGGCCCAGTGGAAGCCAGAACCAAAGTCAAGGTTCTCTGCACCATTCCCAAAGTATTCTGGGATTCATTTCCAAAATATCACCAGAAATGAGCTTCACGCTATGCCCTGCTTAGGAAACCATGCCCATCTGCTAACCTAACCGCTCAACATTTATTCAAGCAGATGAATCACTGACACAGATCACTGAACCTGGTCCTGTAAGAATCAAGCAGCTGATGAAAGCAGAGCTATTCAGACTCCGTTAATAAAGGAGTTTGCAAACTACAAGGGGCAGTGACTGGAGAACATAGTTGTGTCCACCCACCCTGAATGAATGCACTTTCCCCATTTAAAATAAATGTGTGTAATGTCTAGTATAAACCTCTCAAATATATAAATTAATTGATTGTGAACTCTTACTAGGGAACCAAACACATGTGCTATTTAGATGGGCAGTGAATGCACACAATACTGATGGAGAGAAAATCCTAAAGCGGTTTTGGGAATTGAATGCTCAGTTGTGTTTGGGAAGATAATTTAGTTTCTCATCTAACACAAGTGGGGTGCTCGATGCTACACACGATTATTCAACCCAGTAGTCTTACAATGTTCACAAAACCTAGCTAGCGCCTGCTTGTTTACAAGGCAAAAACGAGTTGGCACCTTACTGCGTCCAACGCAGAAATCCGTAAGGGTTGTTCGTGTTCTACTGCTAATTGAATGCCTCTTCTTAAGTAGGAAGTTCTTTATTTCTAATCTAGGATAATATGTCCTTTCCTTGCTAGAGTAAGGTTCAACATTGCTTGCTCAACATCTTCGTTGTTATTTTAATATTTATGTAAAACCTTCTTTCCCATCCAAAAAGCACTAAAAAACTTTACTCTAAATAGAAACCTGGTTATAGGGGTGGGTAACCCAATAAACCCTTGCGGGCTTGGGCAGTCAATATGTTTAAAGTAAAAGGTGCCAGCAAGGGATTTGTTTACAAATCAAAGTTGAACAGTGTAGTGAAGTCTATATTATTTAGACTTATCAACTGAGCAAAACAACAACTGTTCTTCTTATTTATTATCTGTTTATGAACCTTAAAGAAGCTACCACACTAGCCCCATATAAGTAGAACAAATTAAACAGATTACCAACACTATCATAAATAGTGTTGGTAATCTGTTTAATTTGTTCTACTTATATGGGGCTAGTGTGGTAGCTTCTTTAAGGTTCATAAACAGATAATAAATAAGAAGAACAGTTGTTGTTTTGCTCAGTTGATAAGTCTAAATAATATAGACTTCACTACACTGTTCAACTTTGATTTCTAAATAGAAACCAGCTTCCTTGAGTCCAGTGTCCAGCAAAGCAGGTAAAACTCAAACGGAAAATATAGTTTTGTGCTTATTTTAGAACTGCATCCAGTTAGAGGGCAGTCGATTTCTTGGCTAACCCTTTTGGAATAGCTTGTTCACTCGCTAATGCCCTGCATTTGCTTGTATCGAAAAGCAGAATGACTAATATTCCTTCAATCCGTTAAATAAAACAAGATTAAAAGAATTGAGGCCTGTTCATAGGTAGTAGCCTCAGTGGATACCAACATCGGTATCTGTTTCCCAGTATGAATGGCTATCTCTTCCAATGTCGTTAACTTGCCCTTGATGTCTCAGTGCTCCTTGCTTCATGTCTCACTCGCCCGTGCCTCTGTCTCACTCTCCATTCCCCCTTGTCTCCTGTCAATGCCGCCTCCTCCCCCTTCTGTGCCTCTTTGACACCCCCCATGACTATGCATCCCTGCACTAATGCCCTTTTTTTACTCCTCCAGTGTCTGCCATCATGGGATTTCTGTGCCCTTCCCAAAGCTGCAACCTTTTTGTCCCTGTTTTCCAGAGTTAAGTCTCCCACCTGCAGAGGAACCAGAGACAGACGACAGTGGCGTGGATGCAGAGAAGCCGCTTCCGAGCCATATGCACATTGCTAAAGATGTGATGGAGAGATGTATACACCTTCTGTCGGACAAAGACCTGAGGGTCCGCTTAAAGGTCAGTGGGCAGCACCATCTTCCTGGTAACTGTGGTGCCCTTTCCTAGCTTTCTTCCAGCACCTGCAGAAAGCCTGAGATACCTGCACAGAAGTCTTTCTTCCATGTCTAATCCATGACTCCTAGGGGCTGGAGGAATTGTCATCAAACAACTGCTGTGGGTAACTGATCAGCTTGTATACGATAGCACATTTTGACTCTGCCCTGTGCAGCGAGCAATACAATCACAAAACGATTTGATGCTTTCATTTGGAGCAGTTGTTGGAAAACAAACCATTATTCAATAGGAAGTATCTTACAGCATTCAAAACAATGATGTGTAGACTACAGAGTTTGCATTTATTCATATTATTTTGTGCATACTGTTAAGTGCAACATGACAGAGTGATGCATTCAAGTCACAAAGAAGTTTAGGGTAAAACCAGGGTGTACTCCTTTGTCAGATGCGTTTTTAGTACTTGTGACATGTAAGGAATTATTGTCCATGATGAAGTTTGTATGAAGAATGCTCCATTTCAAAGCCATGGTTTAGTCCAGCGCCAAATACCCATTTTTCCTTTCCGCCTATAATAATTTTTGAGTTTAAAGAACACACTCATCTAAGATGTATTTTCTCTCCAGTTTTATATTGTATTACATTAAGTTCCTGACTCTTGAATTATTATAACGTTTTTGTAGAGCGCACGGCCACTCAGATGAGTGTCCTGGCTCTAAGGTGTGTTAACCACTAGTCAGAGGAAGTTATTTACATAGCCAGATTGAACAACCGAGTTTTAAGGCTCTGAAGCAGTGCTTGAAATGGAAAAATAGAAGTACTGCTTGTTTTTGAGAAGTGCCGGTACTCTCCAATTAAAAGTATTATGTCTCTCTTAAGAAGTGCAGGTACTGTCCCTCTCAAAATAAAAAAGTGCCAGTACTCCGTACCGGACAGTACCGGCCCATTTAAAGCACTGGTCTGAAGGCACCTTCATCTTTAGTGGCCCAAGAATCAAGGGAAAGAGCATTCCAGCCAGAAGCGGCGAGAGCCGCAAAAGAGGAGCCACACCATTTCCTCCGTTTGATGTTTGGAACAACAGCCAACGGAGTATCAGAGGAATGCAGAGTTCTCGCTGAAAGGTAGTGTGCGAGCATGTTAGGAGCGGGGACATGACTTACAAAAGGCTCTATTTGACATTACAAGCCCCTTGAAATGAGCTCTCTCATGCATTGGCGACCAGTGCATTTCCTCACGGTCCAGACGAATGGGGTTGTTTTTTCCGGAGCCCTAAATGAAGTCCAGCTACAGCGTTCTACATAAACTGGAGTCTCTTAAGTTGGAAAGCTAGGAGACCCCAGTACGGAGAATTGGTGTAGTCCAAACGTGAAGTTATGAGAGCATAAATTACCGTCTTCGGCAATGTAGAGGGAGCAGAAATAGGAACATTTTTAAGGATCTAAGAAGGCAAAAGCAGACTCCTACCACGCTGTTCCCTGGGCGCTGAAGGATAACTTATTGTCAAACTTTACCCCAAGGTTGCATACAACTGTGACAGGGGTAGGAGGAGAGCGAGCAGAACTGGGCCAGAATTCCCCTCCACGAGAAGTAAGACTGATGCCAAAAACG
The DNA here is from genome assembly GCF_964263255.1 of Lissotriton vulgaris. Taxonomy (NCBI): domain Eukaryota; kingdom Metazoa; phylum Chordata; class Amphibia; order Caudata; family Salamandridae; genus Lissotriton; species Lissotriton vulgaris. The sequence continues at coordinate 1,436,004,094 of NC_141695.1, read as the reverse complement.
AATACTTCGGTTTTGCTGGTGTTTCATTGAAGATTGCTCCAGCACATCCACTGTAATACCACTGACAGACTTGCCACAAATCTATTATGGGAATTGGGAATATTACTGTCCCAGGTAAGGAAAATCTGCATGTCATCAGCATAGGACACCACCTCCTGCATGCCAAAAGATTCCACCAGAGGAGCCTTATAGACATTAAATTGCGTTGGGCTCAGGGCGGACCACTGAAGAACTCTGAATCTCAAATGTTTGGAGTGAGTCCAACGCAAAAGGTAGCATCCACATCAACTGACTTCTGTCAAATAGAAAAGCCTAAAGCAGGCCAATGCTGCCCCATGTATCCCACTGTTTCTCAGTCGTTGAAGGAGGATAGAGTGGGAAACTGTTAGAAATAAAAGCAGGAGGGCCACTTGCTTCCCTTGGTCCACAGCAAGCTTGATGGTGTTGGCAACTTCTACCAGTGTAGATTCTGTGCTATGTCTTGGGTGAAAACCCGATTGAGATGGATGCAACAACTGATTAGAGTCTAAATACTTAGCAGTTAGGCATTATCCTGTTTTTCCACAGTTTTAGAGAAGGTTCATAGTAGCGAAAAGGCCTGTAATTGGCCATGATGGACTTGTCTGCAGACGTTTTTTTCAGAAGCGGAATAAGTGTAACTTTTTTCCAACAGCTTGGAACAGTGGGCTGGCATAGGTAGACATTTAAAAGGGAGTTAAGAGTAGGATTAATAGCCACACGATTGTCCGCCATGATATGAGAGGGCAAGCATCATTGGGATAACCAGATTTACAGTATTTTAGGGCATTCTCAGGTAGTTCTCCAGGGATATGGTGGCTAATTCAGCCAAGGAGCAGAGTCGAGTGGTTAAGGCCTATCAAAGGCGGGCTCCCACGCCAAGCTTATTGTCAGATCCTGAGGTATTTAAAGCATCCACAATGCCCTTGATCAGAAAGTCGCTCACATCATTTAGGAGAATCCGCAAGGGGCTGTGCTAAAGCATTAGGGTTTGAGAATTTCTTAGCTATCTTAAAGACCAATTTCACTGGCAAAGAAATTAGCTTTAGCGCTCTTAATTACTTCATAATAGACATATAGATCCTTTTTAGGTTTCGCTGGGGGGCGGAGCCGTTAGGCTCCTCCTCCAGAGAAATCTGTAGTTTCTAGTATGGGTGACTTGAACACGCCCCTCTGCTTCATTGGCTAGCTCCATAAATGGAGGCTAGCCATTGGAACAGAGAGGCGTCCGTCAATGCCGGACCAGACACGGGGGCGTTCCCGAGATTCTTTGGCTTTTGCCGACGTCACGCGACGCCGGGAACGCCCCCGAGTCTGTTCCGGCATTGCCGGCACCCGCCTTCCTGCTCCGGCCGTCTTCTGCGTCTCTCCTCCCCCTTTCCCGCCCCCTCCCGCTTGTTTCCTGATGCTGGCCTCCCCCTTTCGCCGTCGCCGTGCGAAGAGCTGCTTCAGGAGCGGAGTGGAAGCAATGTTTTGTTTGTGAGTCAGCTGGACTGCACAGGCACCGCGACGGCTCTCTCCACAGGAACTCAGGCGTAATCCGAGGCCTGAGCACCGAACATGGGAACGCGCAGGTCCGATGCACGCAGAATGGCAACAGCTGAGTGATGGTGAAAGGCTAAAACGGCACAGCCTCGCCCCGGCGGGCTCTGGAGCACTAAAATAGATGCTCCCCGCCCCCCCTCCCGCTTCCGTGTCTTTCCCGATAAAAATACTGTTGCAGAGAAGCCTTCCCGACCCCCCCCCCCAAACGGAGGAAGCCTTCCCGACCCCCCTGTCCGTGTGCTTCATGATTACCGTGGGCGGGGTTGCCGAAATGGCCGCTGCTGGTTCTGTCACAAGACTGAGCAGCCAGATCGCTTAGATATCCGTCTCTGCGTGCTCCTGCATTCTTCACTGCGCAAAACCATGGACATTGCCTCGAGCCATGCGCCCTTGTGAGGTGACAATGCTTATTTATCTGTCTCCGGGGGCTATTCTGAGAAATCTGTAGTCAGGGCCTGTGGTGAAGGGCATGAAGCTGCACTAGAAACGACCTTTAAGTCCCTGAAACCGGATATAAGCTGGAATGCTCCTTCGGTCACAAAACGGCGTGTCAAGGTTTCAGATGAGCGTGAAAAGACAAACCAAGACAGATATCTGTCTGAAATCTGAGCATGTGACTAAGCATATTCTACCATAGCAGACAGTCTAGGAATAGAATCAGTTTAAACATAGAGCACGTGAACTATTTCCGCTGAGCGCCCCATTCAGGAACACTGGCTAGCGCGACCGGGATACACAGATAGTTATTAAGGCGCTACGATGCAATTCTAATTGCAGACTGTGCGCTGTGAAAGTGGCAGTTAACAAATAATACATGAATAATCAGCCTTAGTCTTAAAGAGGAAGTTTAGGGATACACTTAAGTGGCCCGGATTCCTTTGGGCGAATAGGTGGGCATTATTGGGAAGCGCGGGGTTTGAGGTGCGAAAGTTATTGTTGCGTCAGTTCCTTGGGGATGGAAGCCGGTCTGCAGGGGGAGCTCGTATACTTATCGCTGCTATTTTCTGCCCCTCAGGCCCCTGCTGCCGCCTCTCTCTCCCAGGCTCCGCCGTGACTGCACGACCCCCTCCAATGGTTCGACAACACAATGAGCTCCACCAGGTGAGATTCATCAGACCGCAACAACGGTGCTGCCGCCGTAGGGCGATGCTTTCTCTGTAGGCTAGACGCGGACATCCCGAGCTGGAACGCAGATTTCTGCTTTGTATGTAGCATCTACTGGGAGTGCGCCCAAATGTGCCTGAGCACAAGTCAGCGAGTTGGAGACCCTATGGAACGAGAAAGAAATTGCTAACCCAGCGCTGCACTCAGGGCTTCCAGGCACTAGGACACCAACTCCGCTGCAGCAGGTGAGTAGCGCTGAGAGGCGGCCTGAGCGGATAGCGCTCACGTTTCCCTTCCAACTACTAACGCTGCCTCCAGTCACTGTCCTGTCTGTGCAGGCCCTGCTTTCTGTCCACGCACACAGGTATGCTGTGTGTTTACTTTGTACAGCGCCGACCGCCCTTGCGTTTGCATTCTTTCTCTAGGCGCCCTCTCTTGTGGCTCTGGGACGCCCCCCACTGCAGAGGTGCGGTCGCTGAGCTGCAGAGAGGGTGATCCGTTTCTCTACAGCGATCCAGAGACTCGTCTTGTGCTTTTTATGTCTGTCTGGAGGTCGCTATACAGTCTTTAGAAGAACTCATGTCACAACACGCGACACATAACACACAGAAAGAGTGCTTGGGTCGGTGCTCGGGGGCGCCGCAGCCCCTTCAGGCCCCGGCTCTATACAGAAAATGTGCATGGGTCGGTGCGGGGGTATCCCGCAGTCCCTTCAGGCCCGGCTCCCAGAGCTGCCACACGTTTTTTTATCAGCCCACGGTTTTACAATGATCACTTACAGGTTCCTGGGAGAACAAGCAGTGTGCTATTGAGCCACACCACATGGAGTCCAGTTTTTGTGCACACACTGGTGCAACCCCTCCCAGCAAGATCACGCCTGTCTTCGAGGCGCCTCAGTTTCACCTCAAGCCCCGGGCGGGGATTCTGAGGGTGGGGTCTGTTTTATAATTGCCCGGGCGGCTACAGTACTGGGCAGTAACATTGTAACAGTCCCTTCTCCAAATACAATATATTTGCTGACAAATTTAAGTCTTTCCATTCACCCTCTGCTTAGCTCTTCCCTCCAGCACAAGTCTCCAGTCTCTCCACCTCTCCCCCACCCGCTCGCGCCCTCTTTCAATCCCTCTTTCCTAACCCCAGGCGCGCAACACCCATTGGACTCACCGGGCTTCAGCCATCCCCCCCCCCTCCCCCTCAATTACTCACTTCACGTAACTGACTTATCTCATTTTTTATCTATTTCGTTTTTAATTCTCCCAAACTCCTTACACTTTGTTTTCCCACCCTCATCTTATTCGTTCTCTCTCCAAAACTCCCCTGCTCACTCCCTTCCCATCCACGGTGATTCTCTTGCCATTTAGCAATCTGAGGTTGGCTCTGAACCTCGGGGCGTCTCAGTACTGGCCACGAGGCACCATGACCTATTGGACCCGAGTGTACCATTGTGCAGCATGTTGCAAATCATGAAAAATACAATGTGTACTTCGCCACCTCAGCAGTTTGTTTTAAAGCGGCTGTCCGTGTGACTTTCACATGTAATACTTTTTTTTTATTCCCTACTTCTTCATACAATTGCTTACTTTTAGGAAGTGAAAGTTACAGTCTAACACATAATAAAACTGAATACATCTGAGTGTGCAATATGCAGAAAATGTGCTTCATTTAATCCGATTTCAAACTGGGATTAATACAAGGAAATTCACTTTCTGTGCATGTAGGGGGTACTCACGTAGGTAAACTTCACTGTGAATAAATCTACATTTGAGTAGTCACGATTTAAGAGTGTAAAACTACTCCAGACTATAGACTTACACGTATGCACGCCCTGAATTCAGGGGGTGGAGCCTAATTTACAAGTGATTACAAGTGTAAAGTAACTACTAGTAACTTGTGGCAGAGATCTTCCTTTGGCAAACTATAGGGACAACTTAAAGTGTGATATATGCTTTCAAAATTGAAAAATAAAATCAAAGTAAAATTTTAATGGCAAATCATTTTTTATATGTAGTTTCAATGTAGACCAATATAAAAAATGTGACAGCAATACTAACTTCACTTGCAATTAAAAAATTGAATTATTAATTTCAATATATTAAATTAAAACATAATTAATAAATATAAACTAATAGAACACATATTCCCAAAGTAAAATAATTAAATATTCGTAATATGTATTAAAAATTATGTAAACTACCACATGCAACAAATGAACAAAATGTAGTGCTGTTGACAGGGGCTCTCGTTTCTGATGAATGCTTCCCGTTTGTTTTGTTACATATGACATTTTCTCTAAGCTGGGCACTGGTGTCCCATTGCTGTGCGTCGGATTCCACGTACTCTCCTTTTGGGGGTTTCGGACTCAGGTTCCGGCCATGAGTCTGTGTACGCCTTTCTCCTGGGGTTATTTTTCCCGCTCTGCGGGTATTGGTTTCCCCTTTGTTCCTGCATACTTCTGTGCACTATGCATGCCTGTGAGTGAGGTGGAAGATAGCCTAGTGTACTCGTTCCTGTGGCTGGGGTTGCCGGTTCGTGTCTCGGCTTTGCCGCTCTACTTCCTGAGCTTTTGGTCTACTCCTCTCCTTATTTTTAGGGGTTTGGCTTTCTGCATATTTCAGGTCTGGCGCACGCCTGCTGATCTTTCTGTATCCTGGTACGGTCAGTTGTGCTTTTTGTGCGTTGCTCTTCTACTTTATTTATTTGTTTCTTTAATGCATTCTTATAATGCGCGGAAGTTACTCGAAGGTGTCAGTCCGTGTGCCGTCCCCCCTCCCGCTGTCCGTGTGCCCGTCCCCCCTCCCGCTGTCCATGTGCCCGTCCCCCCTTCCCGCTGTCCGTGTGCCCGTCCCCCCTTCCCGCTGTCCGTGTGCCCGTCCCCCCTTCCCGCTGTCCGTGTGCCCGTCCCCCCTTCCCGCTGTCCGTGTGCCTTCCCCCCTTCCCGCTGTCCGTGTGCCTTCCCCCCCTTCCCGCTGTCCGTGTGCCTTCCCCCCCTTCCCGCTGTCCGTGTGCCTTCCCCCTCTTCCCGCTGTCCGTGTGCCTTCCCCCCCTTCCCGCTGTCCGTGTGCCTTCCCCCCTTCCCGCTGTCCGTGTGCCTTCCCCCCCTTCCCGCTGTCCGTGTGCCTTCCTCCCCTTCCCGCTGTCCGTGTGCCTTCCTCCCCTTCCCGCTGTCCGTGTGCCTTCCCCCCCTTCCCGCTGTCCATGTGCCTTCCCCCCTTCCCGCTGTCCGTGTGCCTTCCCCCCTTCCCGCTGTCCGTGTGCCTTCCCCCCCCTTCCCGCTGTCCGTGTGCCTTCCCCCCCCTTCCCGCTGTCCATGTGCCTTCCCCGCTGTCCGTGTGCCGTCCCCCCCTCCCGCTGTCCGTGTGCCGCCCCCCCTCTCGCTGTCCGTGTGCCGTCCCCCCCTCCCGCTGTCCGTGTGCCCGTTGCTGTGGTGAGCTGTGCGTTTCCTTCAGCTTCTGGGGCGACTGTGGTTTTCTGGCATAATCATTACTTTGGAAGACGTGAGGAAAGTTTTTGTGAAATCTCTCTGCATGATTAGTGCACTAGTGTGAGCTCAGTAGCTGGAGGTACAAACCCACCCTGCTTGTAATCCAGGTTATTGTGCACACCTTGTGCCTGTGGGCGTCGTTCAACATCTTGCTCTGTTTCTTTCTGGGAGTTTGCTTGGGCTGTGGTCTGTGATTGAGGTTATGTAGATAGATCGCTTTATTATTTTGTTAGGCAAAGGACTGCCCACAGTCTGTTCAGAATGGGCTGTGGTGGAATCCGGAATAGTCTGGGCTCTGCACGGAGGTGGCAGGGTTTAGCTGGTTTCTGATGTTTGCATCTTGCCATGTCACCATAGCTGAACACCTTCCATATGAGATCTTAAAAAAAGCCAATTTAGACGAACATATGGTTGTCACATCTTAGCGCTCTGAATTGACCTAGGTGATGTTTCGGTGATTTACAAAACTGTATGGGTAGCACATTGATAGAACATGTGGACAACTGAAGCGCGTCACTAGAGTGGAACCGGGTGTAAGTTGAGATTCCAGACACTTCGGACCCCCGGACACATGGGCTGGAACGGAGTCAGTCAGTCACGTGTCATGCAGTGCTTGACATGAATCACTCAGCCTAAGCCCGACTTTATTCTGCGGCACTGGCATGTCATGTGGCGTGGGGAGTGCCGGGCCGGGTGGGGACATCGAGGGGGTCCGATTTGCTCTTCTATCCATTCTGCCATTGCTTTTTTTCTCAGCTCATTATCGCCTTGTGATTATCACCATGTGATGAACACTTGGTGTTTGGGGACAGTTTTCATTTTTCGCTTGCAAAGCCAAATAATTCGCCCGAGGCCACCACTACAAATGTCATCACTTATGAATGCGGCCAAAAATGTCAGGAGAGTAGAGGGGAGTCTTTGTGTGGCTCTAGGTGTGTGTATGTGGCTCTACGTGTGTATGTGTGTGTAGCTCTGTAGGGGTGTGTATATGTGTGTGTAACTCTGGGTATGTATGTGTAGCTCTGTATGTGTGTGCATCTGGGTGTGTTTGTAATCAGTGTGTATGTGTGTGGCTCTAGATATATATGTGTAGCTCAAAGTGTGTATGTGGCTCTAGGATGGTGTGTGTAGCTCTAGGGTGGTGTGTATGTGGCTCTGGGGGGAGGTGTGTGTAGCTCTGGGAGGGTTGTGTAGCTCTAAGTGCATGTGTGACTAGGGAGTGCATGTGTGACTAGGGAGTGCATGTGTGACTAGGGAGTGCATGTGTGACTAGAGAGTGCATGTGTGACTAGGGAGTGCATGAGTGACTAGGGAGTGCATGTGTGACTAGGGAGTGCATGTGTGACTAGGGAGTGCATGTGTGACTAGGGAGTGCATGTGTGACTAGGGAGTGCAGAGTGCATAGAGAGTGCATAGGTAATGCAGAATACATACAAAGTGCAGTGTGCATAGGGAGTGCGGAGTACAGAAAACATAGAAAGTGCATAGTGCATAGACAGTGCACAGTGCATAAGGAGTGCATAGACAGTGCATAGAAAGTGCATAGACAGTACAAAGTGCTGCATAGGGAGTGCAGAGTGCATAGGAAGTGCATAGGGAGTGCATGATGAGTGCATAGGGAGTGCATGATGAGTACATACAGAGTGCAGAGTGCATACAGAGTGCTGCATAGGGAGTGCATAGGAAGTGGAAAGTGCAGAGTACATAGAGAGTACAGAGTGCTGCATAGGGAGTGCAGAGTGCATAGGAAATGCAGAGTGCATAAGAAGTGCAGAGTGCATAGGGAATGCAGACTGCATATAGAGTGCATAGGGAGTGCAGGGTGCATAGAGAGTGCTAGGGAGTGCTAGAGAATGCAGAGTGACTGCAAAAATTAAGCTAATGGCAATGTAAATGACAATGCCATTTACTTATCTGTTTTCAAAACAAAAACAGAAATACAAAATGTTGCCATATACAATGCCAATAACTCAAACTTTTCCAAAGGCGAAACCATTGCATTGTAAATGCTTGTTATAAAATCCCTTATTGGCGGGTAGATAGAACCTTCTCCAAGACCTTTCAAGTCTTGTACATTGTTGGCGTCTTTCCCACAGCTCCTAGTTAAACCAAAGAGCAGTGGGGCATCTTAAAAGGCCAGCTCCTGCCCTAATAGGTGCAAGAGTGTCTGTCGTCTTGACCAAGCATTTACTTCCTGTGCGTCCACCTCAATAGATCCAATCAATGATGGAACACTGTTGTCAAGAATGTAAGTAATTTCCTCGGTAGTGGAATTGGCCCAACCACAATGAAGTAAGGATGGGGTGGGTCTTCTGCCTTTAGGACTCTGCTCAAGTATGCAGCAGAAATGTACCGTTGTGTGGTCCATCCAAATATTACACTTGACATACGATACTTTGAAATGACACTAGAAAAGATTGGGTCCAGAATGTGACCATCTAGATGAGTGGGTTGATTGACAAACTGCTTCAAATTGCAAGCAAACGTTGTCGAGGAGGGGACGCGCATGTTGATCATCAGCCTGGTCCAAATGAAGATTCAGATCACCTAGACCAGAGGAAATAGAGTATTAGGATAAACAATCCTCTATGAAGGACCACAATTCCCCTGTATCGATGGGAGGGCGGTACATTAAAACCCCTGCCAAGAGGGTAGAGGCAGAAGCCCCAGCATTCTGCCCCCCCCCAGACTTCAGTAATTTCAAATGAGATGCACTTGAAGGTTGTCCTAAAAAATGGAAACACCCCCACCTCTTATGCCAGCTAAATGTTGGGGCAAAATGGTGTAGCCCTCTGGAATTTCTAATGTGATGTCTGGTGCAGAGCTATGAATTATCCATGTTTCTATGAGAAAGAGGATGGCAGGACGACCATGTCTAAGTATGCCATGAATGTGTAAAGCGTTCTTGAGGAGGGAGCAGACATTGGCCAATACATATTTTATTTTTAATGGGGCATCTATTAAATCCTAACCTGCTACCTCAAGGTGATAGCAGAGCTCTGTACATAGCAACAGGAGTGCATGCCCAGGATGCAGGGTTGCAAGAGCATGTTGGGTCGTTTACAAAGCAGAGGAGTGTAGATCACAATTGAAGAAGAGAAGGGGAATAAGGAGGAGCATGGAGTAGATTAGTAGGACATTAGTAGTTGTATGTCAGATAAGGATTACTGCATGATTATTGATATCCTTCTGCAGTACTTTATTGAAAGGGGAAGACTTTAGTATAGTGAAGATCATTTCAAAGCATTGGAGCATGTAAAGAGTAAGGACAATTGTGAGTGCTTTGGGTGATTTCTTCACTTGAGGTCAGTCCGAAGCAGTGCTCTGTTCATAGGTTGCAACCTTAAATTAAGATTTCAGCCTTATTTGAGGGGCTAGGATTAGAGGAACATTGGGAGGGGACGCAGGACCCCTTAGAAGTCCCCCTTTACAACGAAGAAGTGGACTGGTATGAGGAACTGGGTGATGCCAGTGGCTTGGATATCTCTCCAGAGATAGCCTAATCTGCTTACGTAGGAGGGAGATTCCTTTGCTATGGTAGTGCATAGGACTGCAGTGGTCTTGGACCAGTCTCATCTGTGGAGATCAGGGGTTCCAGTCTTACCCTATCTCGATGACTGGATGTTGAAGGTGGGCTCTCCCAGGCAGTCGTCTCCCACCTCCAGACTACAGCGAACCTCCTGCATTTGCTGGGGTTCACTATCAGCATGCCAAAGTCATACCGGAGTCCTTCTCAGACAATCCCTTTCATCTGAGCTGTTCTGGACAGTTTCAGGCCTATCCTGACGAATGGCGAGTCCAGGATTCAGGCTATGATAACGATGTTTCAAACTCTATCCTAAGTTTTGGTGGGAGTGACTCTGAGGCTACTGGGCCTCATGCCCTCTTGCATCCTGCTAGTGAATCATACCAGATGGCATATGTGGGCTCTACAGTGGGACTTGAAGATCTAATGGGCGCAGCATCGGGTGAATTTCACCGACCTGGTCCAGATCTCTAAGGGAACTGCGCGAGATCTGCAGTGGTGGCTGATAAACCGCAAATGGGTTACAGGCCGAACCCTCTCCCTTCCCCACCCAGATCTCACAGTGGTGACAGATGCATCAGTCCTGGGATGGGGCGGCCATCTGGGAGAGGTGGAGATCAGAGGACTTTGGTTTCTGGCAGAAGCTGGGCTGCACATCAACCTGTAGGAGTTTTGTATGATCCGATTTACGCTGAAATCCTTCTTACCATCTCCCAAAGGAAGGGTGGTTAGGGTGTTCACAGACCACACCACCACCATGTGGCACTGCAACAAACTAGGGAGGGTGGGGTTGTGGACCCTATGTCAAGATCATCTCTGGACTTGGTGGTTCAACACCTGGCCGGTTCCCTGAACTCCACGGGGGACAAACTCAACCGTTGGATCACGAATAGCGTCTCCATTTGGAGGGGGGGGGCAAGGACACTTTCAGCGGTGGGGAGAGCCTTGGTTAGATCTGTTTGCCTCACAAGAGAACGTGCAATATCAACAGTTTTGCGTTGGAGTATCCAAGGCTGCTCTTGCTTGGCAACGCCTTTCTTCTCGAGTGGAGCTCAGGCCTCCTTTATGCCTTTATGCCCATACCACTCCTGTCCAGAGTGCTCAAGAAGATCAGGAGCAACTGGCCCAAGTCATTCTTGTGGCTCCGGCCTGGGAATGGATACTTTGGTATCTTGAGCTTCTGCAGATGAGCATCGATCCTCCGATCAGGCTGCCCCTGCACAATGATCTTCTGTCGCAGCAGCAAGGGAGAGTCCTTCAGCTGAACCGATAAACCCTCTGCTCCTCCTTGCTTGAAAATTGAGCGGCGACAGTTGATAGCATTTGACTTCCTCCCGAAGTATGCTAACTTATTCTGTCAACCAGACGTCTCTCCACTAAGTCAATGTACGCCTGCCAATGGCAAAATGTTTGTAACTATTGTACAGAACGGTCTATTGATCCAATGTCTGCCTTACTTTCTGACATCTTTCTTTTCATCCTAACTCTTGCCCATCAGGGCTCTACTCTGGACATTCTAAAAGTTTACTTTTCGGGCCTTTCTGCCTTTCTGCAGTTGCCAGATCAGCCGTCACTATTCCAGTCTCCTACTGTAAATAGATTTCTGAAGAGGCTTATACATTTGTTTCCCCCTCACCTTTTGTCATGCCCCAATAGGTCCTTAACTTGGTCCTCGCTTATCTAATGTGTGCATCCTTTGAGCCACTGCAGAATTGCCTCTTCTGGCTGCTCACCATCAAGAAAGCCTTTTTAGTAGCAATAACCTCTGCCAGGAGGGTCAGTGAATTGCAGGCACTGTCTTCTCAGCCTCCTTACCTGACCGTTTTGCCAGACAAGGTAGTTCTCTGCACTAGGGTTTCTTTTTGTTTGCCTAGTGTGGTGACACCTTTCCACCTAGGACAGTCTTCCACCTTGCTAACCTTCTACGCTCCTCAGCATCCTTCTAAGGAAGAACGACTCAACCGCCTGGACCCAAAAAGAGCCTTATTGGTCCACCTTAACCACACTAAAGAGTTCTGGGTGGCTGACCAACTCTTTGTGGGGTACGTTGGACCAAAGAAGGGATGTGCTGTGCAGAAGAGGACCATCTCCCAATTGGTTATCCTCTGCATTAAAATCTGTTATGCTTTGCCAAGTAAACAGCCTCCTGAAGGCCCCAGAGCTCATTCTACCAGAGCTAAGGCAGCCAACACGGCTCTCCAGCATGGTGTCCCGGTCCTCGACATCTGCTAGGCAGCTTTGTGGACATCCCTGCACACATTTGCTAAGCATTATTGCCTAGACAACCAGGTCCATAGGTAAGCTCTCTTTGGCTACAGGAATTTCTAGTTTGAAAACTTTTCTGCAGTCCCTCCTCCGGGGATGGTATTGTTTGGGTATTTGTTCACGGGTAAGAAATCCGCGGCTAGATGTCTCTATCAGAGATGTTACTTACCTCCGATAACACCTTATCTGGTAGAGATATTGATCTATCAGCAGATTCCTGTCCGGCCCATCCATCCTCCCTGCACTGCAGATCAGTTCTTCATGTCCGGGCTTTCCCCTTCAGGGCCCTACTTGTCTCAGCACACCATTGTCAGTCAGCTTCATGGCTCCGTGCTTCTGGCGTTTAAAGTCGTGAAAAGGACTGATGTCAGCACGTCAAGGTGACGCCTATATAGACAATACAGGTGTCACAATAACGGAGACGACAGTGACATCACGTGGAGTCGACAGACACCATATATCGGCACCCAGGCGTACTGCTCAAGAAAAATCTTCCAGATCCAGTCTGATGCCTGGGAAGTTCACAGGTAAGGAATCTGCGGCTAGATCATGTCTAACTAGATAAGGTGTTACCGAAGGTAAGTAACCATGGCTACATTTTATTTCAACTTGCTTGCTTCTAATTGCTTTTCACAATTAGCTGGAGAACTCCTTTTGTGGGTAAAAACACTTTTCTGACTCTTTTACGGTTGCAGACCTTGTGATTTTGGCAAACTCCTGGGTTTTTTAAAGCAAAATTGTCTTGTACATCAGGCTGTAAACAATGGAGAAAAATGCCCAAGAGTCCAGTGAACGAATATGAAAAAACCTGGCTCCACCCAATCCCTACCCCACACCTACCTCCGAAACCAAGAGCCCGATTCACAAAGAGCCTTCCATAGTTGTGGTGGAATTTGTGGCGGAATTTCCGCAATGAGAACTGCAGTATGGAGATTCTTCCAGGAGTGGGGGGACTCCGCCACGACTGTGGAGGCTCTTCGTGAATCGGGCCCTGTGTGCTTCAAAGCATGCATCCAAGGAAATCCTTCATCTACATAGGAGCAACTAAGGACCCTCAGCCTTAGTATCCCGGTTGTCGCTACCACTCATGTGTTGCCCTTAGCTTCCCTTCTTGGTTTATTTGTTCTGCACTCTGAAGTGGCATAGTTGTTGTGTAACGTTGAGAGGCTCAGAGCGCACTGCTTTTTTTTTAACTGAAGATTCTATGTTCACTAACTCCTCTTGTTATTGAGCGTGCAATCAAAGCGGCGTCAATCAAAAATTTCATGCGAGCACATTGATCCGCTACCACAAAGCACAACGCATACCCAGGGGACTACGAATTGCCCTCAAGCCATCCCTCTGTAAAAATCCAAAAGCCTTCCAAGACAAGTGGTACGCCATTTTGAATCGATGTTTGTTGGACTTAATCTTATTGATCATAGAAGAGCTCTCACTTATCTTAATAGAATTGACGAAAGAGATGGATGAACTCACAGAAGAGCTATCAAAAATGATGACTGCAGATGAACTAAACACAGTCTTAAAGGATGCAAAAGAACAAATAGATCGCCATACCCAAGAAGTGAATGAACGAAAAATAAGAAAATTCAAACGGGATACGCTTGACTACAAGCTTGGGGAGGTGTACACATGGGCAGATGTGTACGCCCAGAGAAGGAGAAACCGCCCCTATACCCCATTCACTGACACTTCATCATCAGGAAGCGACACCACGAACAAACCACCACCTAATAAAAACTATCCACCGAGAAAGGCACCACAGTCTTTTCAAGCCAATGCATCAACAGTCACGAAAGAGTGAGCAACAGCGGTAGAAAAACCGACGACTTCAACAGTTATCAGTACCACAGATGAGCATTTTTTTAGAAGTAGGCCCAGACCAACAAGAAGATCCAGGTGGAGAAAAGGAGCCTCCAAACACAAGAAGCGTTACGACAAAGATAAAGGAGAAAGACAAAAAGAAGACTACACCCAAGAACACTTAGTGATTAACATATCTAAGTACAAGCTAACACAACAAGAACTAGCAGTATTGGAGAAAGGAACCTCCTTCGTTCCGACAACTTTCACTAACTCACTTGAACTTGAGATTAGTCTCTTTAAACTGATGCGCAAATTGAGGTTGCGCTATTTCTTTCATCATGTAGTCGAAAAACCCATAACAACGGAACAAGATCAACTCAAAGGATTACGAGCAAGAAGTACTTTTATGGCTCCAATGAGCCACAAGACCTTAGATTTGTTTGAAACTATGGTAAAGCAAGATCTGAGCAGGATTAAATTTGATAAAAAGCCAACAAGAAACCTTACCAACAAGGACACGGACACTCTAAAGAAATTGACACACAATAAGGATATTGTTTGCACAAAAGCAGATAAGGGCGGAGGCCTGGTCATAATGGATGCCACCATGTACCAACAGAAGCTAGAAGAACATCTAGCTGACTCTAACACCTATGCAGCGTTAAACTCAAATCCTACTCAAGAATATGCTAAAAAACTGACAGAACTGGTTGGCCGAGCCAGGGAGAACGGTACCATTAATGACAAAACGAAGAATTTTTTGCTTAAAGAGAATCCTAGCAGCCCGACGTTTTACATGATGCCGAAGGTGCATAAAAACCTATGGGATCCTCCATTGCGTCCCATTGTATCCACGAGAAATAGCATTCATGAAGCTACTGGGCAACTCATTGACAAGTACATGCAACCAACAGTGCAAAACATGACTACATATATCAGATATTCCACAGATTTTCTAACTAGACTAAATCTTTTGGAAATAGGAGTCAATGAAGAACTCCTATTATGTACGGCTGACGTAAAGTCTTTGTACACTTCTATACCCCATGGAGCTGGAATCGAAGCGATGGAGGAAGCAATCTTGTGGACAGACCATAATGAATCAATGCAAATTTTCTTGATGGAATTGATAATCTTTACGCTATATCATAGCTATTTTAAGGTCAACAACAAGTGGTACCAACAATTAGTTGGAACATCTATGGGCAATTGCGCAGCCCCTATATATGCGAATCTATACATGAAGGCATACGAGGACCAACACATACTGAATAATCCAACAAGGACCAATAACTTGAAAATGCTAGTTCGTTACATTGACGACGTATTTATCATATGGAAGAACACTGAAGAATCACTCCAACAGGCTTTAACTGAACTGAATTCTAAGAATGAGAGAATAGAACTTACCTGGGAAATCTCTAAGTCTTCAATGACCTTTTTGGATGTTCGAGTGAATCTGCATCAAGGCAAGATAGAAACGGAGATGCATAGAAAACTAACTGACAGAAATAATACTGTTTATTTCCAAAGCTTTCACCAGGATTTGTTAAAAACCTCCCTACCTACATCCCAGAGGATGAGGGCAAAAAGAATCACCTCCGAGACAAACAAAGTTGAAAGTACATTAAAAACTATGGGCGAGAGATTTCGTAAGAGAGGATATCCAGCCACCCTGATTGAACAATCGATTGAGAAGGTCAAACGTATTTCTAGATCAGAACTAATGAAGACACGAGTCAAAACAAAACAAGAAAGGATGACCGTAGTATCCAAATACTCTACGATGAGCCATAAATTCAAGAAAATCATACGTACTCATTGGAATATCTTACGAGCCGAAACTGACTTTGAAAAAAGTTTTGAACAGCAGCCTATTTTTGCTTTCACCAGAGGCAAAAATCTTGGTGAACTACTAAAACAAAGAAAACCCAAAGATGAAACATACAGAGGAACCAGACCTTGCCTACAATGTGGGCATTGTAACAATATTATAAGAGGAAATGCAATCACACATCCTATGAAAGGACACATCATCAAACTCCGTGTAAATGCGACCTGCGACACGGCTAACGCCATCTATATGTTGAAATATCCCTGCGGGAAGGCTTATGTAGGGAAGACCACCCGTAAGTTGAAGACACGATTAAATGAGCACAAATCAAATTTCAGGACTGGCAACGTCAAGTCATCTGTAGCTGCACATTTTAAGGAAGAAAAGCACAATGTGTCTCAATTACAATTTACAGTTCTGGAAGTGATTGAAAAAACTGAAGGACGGGAAATAACAGATTTCTCCTTCAAAGGCAAAATAGTTGGATGTACTTGTTGAACTCACACAAGCCCTTCGGGTTTAATGATCGCGTTGAATTTACCTGCTACCTGTAGACATTTTCAATAATCTTATCTAAGCACATGTGTGCCAAGCCTTACCTACGCTTATGGATGTAGGAGTCATCTGTCCCAAATATCTGATTTGGTTTTAGTTATTGTTTCTATAATTGTGTTGTCACGCATTATTATTTTCATTATAAGCACATCTCTTAGGGGTAATGCAGTTCATTTCGAATACATTGATCTCCGCTTTTTTTTAAACTGTTTACTTTTCATATTTCACTACATTGATATTTTTATTGATTCACTCTTGTGAACTTCCACACAAAACCAGAAGGTAGAGACTCGCTCCTATTGGCTGTAGTCCCGATCACGTGATCGGAGACACAACCAATGAGAGCGAAGCATAAGAAAGAGCTTTTGTAATGTTTAGATAAAGCGCGAGCCATTGGACCGGCATCGCGCTAATGCCGGAATACTTTTGTGGAACAGCAAACATGATAGAGAATACGTTTTTGCACGTCTATAAAGTGAGTAATACGGAGATATGAATGGGATGACACATAGACAGGAGCGGAACCCTTTGAAACAGTAACTTTTTATAATGATCTTTTTCGTTTTTTCTTGCCAGTTTTGACATAGTGTTGTGTTCAATGCAAGCAGTGTAAAGAGGAAGTAAAGTGAGTGCCTATTAGGCGTTTTTTCTTGTTATATCAGTGCACTAGAGCACGCACACACCTGGGTGTTATTACAGATGGTCACATTTTTGGCACATTGTGTAATCAGTATAATGAACATGCATGAATGTTTGTGTTGATATTTTATTACTTTATCACTGATACAGAGTATTGTTATGCCATGTTTCAGCTCATATGGTCCCAGATGAAGGTCATAGCGACCGAAATGCATTGGACTGACTAAAGAATATACATGTACAAATAAGATGTTTAATCAATGAACATAATCAGTAAAAGAAAGAATTTTTCGAGAAAATAAAGAAATGAACATTTGAAAATTTGTGTGGAGTGAACTTTAGAGGAACTCTGGGTAGTCCCCAGTAGGATCCAATAGCAGTGCATCAAGGGATGCTTTCACTTTTCTAGTGGAAAGCACAACTTTGGATAGTTGTTGTGTAACCATTGAAAAACTCCTGCATAAATAAATAGAAATTAGACGCAGTGACTGGGGATTTGAGTTGTTAGGAAGCTCCGAGGTGGACAGGCACACAATGTTTAAGGTGATCATGAAGTGTTGGCTGCTTGTTAAAAAGTAGCAGGTTGCTTGTCAAAATAACCACTTTGAATCTGATGTTGGAATAGTACTAAAGCCACAGCATAACTTTGATCAAATGTTGTACAGTGCCCATCTATATGGGGACGCACAGTCTTTAGGAGGCAAATCAAACATATGTCCATGTTTCATTCTTCTGTTTGAAATAGACTACATCTAGGTAAGGAGTTGACAAAAACAAACAATGTCACTGAATTGATGAGTGCTAAATTAAAAAAGTGAGTTGTTCCGAGTCTTAGGAACACTGTGCTGGGAAAATGAGGGCAGCCTAGTGCCATATGATTCTAGAAGAGAATATAAGAAATTATATGGGCCAAAAAGCGTCAATTCTTTATAAAGATCTGAATGATGTTAATAAAACTGCTCATTCAAACAACACTAAAAGAATCTGGGAACTTGTGACATGGGGCTATAAGGGGAAATGTAATCGCCTGGCTGTATACATTGGGGCGAAAGACTAGGTCATGCACTTCAAGAAACTTTAAACCCGTAGTCCATGGAATTCCACTGTAAGGGTTTATAATAATTATTCCTCTAGTATTGATTTGTGCCATAATTTAGTTTTACCGTCCCGGAGGTAGAAACAGCCACAGCAAGTCCGCACCCTAACGAAGTTCCTGGTCCATGGGGTCTTGGTGGAACTATATTTAATTGAACCTAGGCTATGGAGTCCAGTTCTCAATCCGTATTAGTGCAATATCACCTACCAACTGTATTCCAAGTTTGTGACAGAGCGACACAGTCATACCCCTGTACAAAAAAATTTAGTCATGCAATCTTAGAAAAGTATAGGTCTATCTGGCTGTTGGGTGGTGCTTGCAAGATCTATAGATATGCCCTATTAGACCGTAAACAAGCCTGTCTTGAAGTAAAAGAAAGAAATCCTCTCCAGCATACTAGCAGCGTTTAGGAAGGGCCTTGGTTCAAATGACCAGGCTATGAGATTACAGCTTATCTGTTTAAAATATATCCAGCATAGATGAATGCCAATTATTTATGATATTAATATATTTTAAATCTGCCTTTAATTTGGTAAGTAGGGAAGAATGATGGTTTGCTGCATACTCCCTAAGGACAGGACAGATGTTTGATATCTGTGGTTAAAACAATCTCCGCATGGATTCGGCAAGGATCTGGTCTTGCTCCTCTATTGTTAAGCCTTTTCCTGAATGCCTTGGGTACATACTGTAATGGCCGAATCTTGATACCCCTAAGATTTGCAGTAACAATAATCTATTTTAATATTTTATGGTGATGCTGGACAACTCTCAGGGATGGTGATGTCAATGCATAGCATGATTAGGGATTTTTTCTGCTACTGTACCAAGAAGCAGATGACCCTTAACGTAAATAAAACAAGGTTTATGATTGGTAACTTGATCAGTCCTCTCAAAAAGAAGGATCTCTATTAACGACGGGCAACCGGTGGAACAAGTGCAAAAATCGGATTATGCTGAGGCAATCTTCTGCAGCTGGTCTGAGAGGCAAAACTAGATTAGTAAACCAGCCTATCAACACTATAGTCGGAGTTTATACAACGAAGGTAGTTGCATAAGTAATTTAGCAGAACGACTAGGCTTTATGAATGTCAGATCTATCAAGAAATTGGAAAATGATTTTCTCAGTTCTCTGTTTAAACGTATCAAGGGTATTACATTAGTACCCCTACTGCTTAAGCTTAGGATAATTATTTAGTTGACAAAATCACTTTATTCAAAGGCTATAGGAATAAGGAAACAGAAGCTATGTCCGAGATTACAGCTCTACCATTTGCAGCTAAAAAGTTGTTTCAGCTTGTCTTAAATAACTTGAGGGAACTAGATCAAAAGCAGCTCTGGAACAATCCTTGTACGGCCTTTCTAGACTCCGTCAAAATAATTAAGGACAAGTACTACACATCAAAAATGTGAAACTTCTCCAAATGACCAATCACAGACCACTAATACTCACTTCTCAGTCTAATGCAGAACCTAAATTCTCAACCATATTTAAACAAGATCAACCCAGAAGACCGACGCCCTCTATACCTTAAATTCAGAATGGGAACATTCCCTGCACGTGAATATTAGTCTAGATGGCACTCAGTGGCCATAAATATTAGACATTGTGATTGCATCTTTCATGTCAGTAAGAATATTTGTATTTTGGAAATGTTTTGTACCTAAACACTACACATTAGAGATATGGAGTTAATTGGCATATAGCTGTCCTCACATTTTGCTATGGAACCGATGTAGAGTTGATAATACATGCAACACATGTTTTATCTGCTGCTTATATCTGGACATCATGGAAAATTGCAGGTATAAGCAAATTACAAACCCATTAATAGTTATGAATAAGAACTCCAGAAATCGTCACAGCTAATGTAGTTTAGGAATAAGAAACTGTTTCATACTAGGATTTAAACATTTTAGTAGTATTGTAATTTATGACATTTTTTAAATATAAAATTGAGCAGAATTAGTTTCATATTTGTACTTGTATGACTGCCATGATATGATATTTATAATAATTATTTAAAACCTTCTTCACTTTCTGAATGTTTGTTATGGTATTGTTTAGCTGACAACAGTAAAGACCAAGATTCTTATGACAGTCATTGTAATGGTGATAGGATAACAGCAATTCAAGTACCGCCTTTAGGCATAAGCTGTATTTTACTTATGGGAATGTCAGTAATATATTGAAGACTGTTGTGCTATGTATGGTCATCTTAGCCACCGCCTTTCTCCGTAGCTTCTTTTTAGAAATCAATAAGATAATAATGAGATTTTGTTTTTCTTGTTGTTTCATTAACTTTATCCTTTTTCCGACTTGCAGGTGCTGGATATTTTGGAACTCTGTGTGGCTGTGCTACACTCTGAGGAGAACCGGTTGCTGCCCATGGCTCACCGCCTTTGGCCTTCCCTTGTCATTCGACTGGTAAACGATGACCCGCTGGTTGTGCTAAGAGCTTTCAAGGTAACCACTGCGCTTATGTCAAAAATGGCAAACCAAAATGTGAAGTTAAAAAATTAAGCAAGTTCATGGCATTTCCTAGACCTTTAAGGCCTTAAGACCTTCTGTCAGCTCTATGAGCCCTATCCTTGTTGGCGCCAAGGTGACAGATTTTGTGCTTCTTCCTGGACACAACACTGGCATTGATCTCTGGCGCCTAGAACTGTGGCCTTATTTGGCCTAGATCTTGTAAAATTCCATTACTTCTTGGGATCCTTAATAAAAGCAGCTCTTTGCAGCAAGCCTTCTAACATAGTTTATTAATTTTAATATTTCCAAATGATATCAGGGGCCTCAGAACATCTAAAGTTATTGGGATAAGATAGATGGTTGGAGGTTAGTGACACAATCAGTCTTATGGTTCAGTTTTGTTCAGCTGAAATGATGTGTTTTATCGATCTAATCAGGAGATTACCCATGGTATCATTTTTATGTCTTGCTAAGAAATGTTAGGTTTTAAAAACAAAAACAAAGCTGTATGCAAAACGGTGCGGTGAGGTTCAACTAAAATAGCAATTTGTTCATTACTAGGCTATTCACAAGAGTATTCCTTCCACTCAGTGGTGTAACAAAAGCCCCTGAAACCCCTGCGGTACGGGGGCCTCCAAGCTTTGGGGGTCTGCTCTGGCACTGGCAGGTACCTGACCTGAGAGCTCTGGCCTGGGTACTTTGCACGAGCCCCCTCAAGTTTAGTTATGCCACTGCTTCCACTACACATAGCATAACTAGATGGGTAGTGACATTTATCATTATTTGCTGCCCACAGGTGAACAGAACTTTATCTGATAAACCTAGGGCCCATTGTCCCAGAAGCAAATCAGATACTGCTACCCTCATTAGGAATTTTCTTAGCTCAAACATTTGTGTGGCAGCCACCTGGAAATCAGGTCATACTTTTCTGAGCACTATTGCATATGCTAGTGGGCCAGGCTTCTATCCATAATCAGTTTGCTAAATTTGGCTCTTCTTTTTCTTTTTATGTTTTTGTTACTCACGCACACGCATGATTTATTCTTTAGCTTGTTACTATGCTATGTTGCTTATGGACATTGGGGAGAATGCATCCTATGACAGAGGAGAACAAACATTTAGAAAGGTAATGGGTTTAGACATGTCCAACCCACTCTCAAAACCTGGGCATCCGCAGATTTCTCTGTCTTGGTTTTTGGAAGAGGATTGGTAAGCCGAAACAAAGGAATTATGAGCCCTCTCCAGTACCCCAGCAACTGGAAAAGCACTCATCTCTTGCTCATTTGTGCAATGTCCTAACTGCCATTTTTGCTCAGAGATAGATTAATTTTAGTTATTCCTAACTAGGTGGCAACATTTTCTCCAAAGCTTCTTCTCGGGGTTCGGGAAAAAAGTGGCTGTCGGGAAAGTGAACTTTTCACCGCCCAATATATTTTCGCATTCGTAAATCTACACATGCAGATTTGCTCGAGCTAAAATGCAGTTCTCAAATTTCTAGGAATAAGATTTCTGGACCTACTTATGTAAATTCTCGTGAATTCATTACAGTTTGAAATTTGCACTAATGCAAGGACATATATCATGGCTTTATTTTTGTGACTTTCTTTAAGAATTGGGCCAAATTTAGTTCTGGCATAAACCAAGAGCTTTTGTTTTTAATAAGATTCTATCTCTCTCCCTCTAATGACTCGCTTCACTGTGAGTGACAGCATTCTGCTCTTTCACAAGGAGCATATCGTCAGGAAAGTAGTTTTGTCCAGTGCCAAGAACTACTGTGTCAATTTTGTCAATATCCAAGGCATCAGGCTATAGGAATTCCACACCCCTCTTTACAGGAGTTTGATACTCTTGTGTTAGTGGCTGAAATACAGGTATTGGGAGATTACAGGGCAATATGGTGCACATTCCAATAGCTCCTTAGCACTGGCTGAACAGAAATTATTTTAGATCATTCCTGGAATAGAGGAGTGATGAAGATGTTCTTCGGTGCATAGAAACTATGCAAGAGTTTGACCGTATAACATTAATGAGTTGCTCTCGATTTCTCTTAAGATTTTCAATCAGGAAGTGTCAAGGTTGTTAGTAACACTTTGACCACTTAAGGGCAGAAGGTTACTATCAGTGCATTAAGTTTGCTGCATTTAAGCCCTTTAAAATGTTGGAACACATTTCAAATATCTTGTAGGCTGACAGTGGTGGGCCAGAATAGTTCTGTAAGAATTGGGGTTGTAGTTGAATTTTCTCTCCCCACTGATTAAGCAAGACACTGTTCAGAATGGTGTTATTGCAATCAGCACAGGAAACAACAACAGCGTTTGCAGTAGGGATGGAAGAGGGGGAATATTGTATTTGTTCTTCTGTAGAGGAGATGAATCTGGTTTTCTAAGAATACTTTTGGTTCACCTAATACTGGATAATGCTCAGGTGATCTGATGAGAGAGATGTGCAGTTTTCACCCTTAGGTAGAGTTGGGTGTTGCTGGTATATTATGTATTGAAGGATTGCAGTGCCCTTTAATTTTCCATGTATAGCTCAAATTAAATGGATGCATTTGTATAGCCCTACTTGTGGTAAATAAATATTTACCGTCGGAATTTCTATGCGGTAAAGTTAAAAAAAATAACTCACTCGGAAATGAGAGGCAGAGTCTGTGGTATCTGAGTTATAAGGGTTTTATTCCATAAAATGGAATGGTTCGAACCATGGTATCATGTTCCTTTCACCGCTAAGGTTCAGGAAGGGATAGACAATACTTTATTAACAGAGTACAATATATATAGTCAATGCATATAGTGGTGATGGATACAGAAGGCGTAACAGCTGAGAGAAACGAGATAAGAACACATGTGCGTAACAGAAGGCGTGCACGAGGGCGTACACAGAGGTGTGTGCTAGAAACGTCACATGAAAGTGTCACAAGTGGGTGGATACATAGTGGAATCTTGCAATGTCAGCAGAAATCTGTAGCAAAGATGCGCGCGCAGCGGCATGACGTGTGACTGACGTGAGGCTGGAGGGTGCAGGGGACTTGACATTTAGCACTAGAGGAAGAGACAGAAGTCTGGCATGTCAGATCGACTCGTTCCTAAATCATATCTGATATCTTGTGTTTGGGGAACTATGTTATCTAGAAGGAAAGGTCTCTTGGGCAGAGGCTACTCTATACTGACTATTAATGCGTGCATATGTGACTACGTGTCTGCGTGTAATGCGAGTGGCCATGGGCCTACCATGGTAACGGGAGCAATGAATTACTTGCATGGAGACAGAAAGGCCGGGCCCTTTGCTCTGCAGCCGGGGGATTGTTTATCTATTCTGCTAGACTGGAATGTGTTTTCGAGGAGCTGAGCTCGGCTATACTGATAACTTGAAGGCAAAATACTGTCTTTGGCAAGCAAGCAGGCCGAGCCGGGCACCGCTCGCCACGCAGGGAGTAGGACAGAGGTCAGGGATGTATCCCACGTTGCAGCTTTCAGGAGGCAGAGAGCAGAAAGGGCTTGATGGCAGAAATCAGGGCCTAGCTCTGCAGGGCTAGGAAAACGCGAAAGTGCACCATGAAAAGACGTTGGCAAGGCATACTTAGGAACTGAATTATTAATCCATTCATGGTGGATCTGAAAGAAGACATGTTAACGTTGGACGCAAATGTATTTGCGTCTTCATAGCTGGTCGAGGAGGGAAGTTACATGCACTTTAAGCACATACATGGAGACGGTGGGGTACACGTTAGGGGACATTTCTTGACCATAAAAATTCAAATTACCTCATTCCCCCCTTGTCCCCTACGGACCCTTCATGATATATCGATCTTCATTAATCCATCTATCTGTTCATATAACATCATTTGCTCATCCTTTCTCAGGCGGGATGTAGAGCGTGAACTTGAACGGGGAATGCAGGCTGTGGCACACAAGCCACATATCGCCGGCCCACATTGAATGCAGAGACAACAACTGAATACTATGGCCAATATAATCCCTAGGAAAGAAAGTAGCTTCCATCCCCAGGCTGTTATCGTACTCCAGAACCAACCGGACCAAGTCCAGGTGCCTGGATTCTGATGAATCTGATTAGCGATCTTATGAAGACGGGATATGGCTCTATATACTGATGGTGCATTTTCTGGAATGAAAACACAGCAACTCGATCCGATGACTCTACAAGCCCCGCCCCTATCGGCCAGGATGACGTCAAGGACGAGACGATTCTGAAGAACAACAAGTCTTATAGCAGACTGTTCCTCCGTTAAGTTACCTAGGGCGGAAGTAGTTTCGTTCACTACTGCTTCAAGGGTTCTGGTCAATTTTCGTATCAATTTACTATTCGAGACAGGTCCTAAAAAGAAAAAGAATCCTCTATTGAAATCTGTATATTGTTCCCATGCTGTTTCAGTCTGATCGACAATTGGGAGTTCTCTCTTGTGTCTAGTATGTATAAGCTGAGGATTTCTATGGTAATCAGGAGGAGCTAGAAAAACAGGGGGCAGTAGGAAAGCAATGTAACAAGTACCATCCCAATCTAGAGGTAAACGTATGTATGCGGTATGACCACAAATGAAATAGGAATGACGGGAAGCTTTGAATGTGGACTTGCCCTTATCACTGAATTCGATCACAGTAGTACATTCACTATGACCTAAGTGTATTGAACCATTCTTTCTGACACATAATTCGCCTTTAACGGGTAGCACTGACATAGAGGGCAAGTCTGGTTCGGTTTCAGACTGGACATTCAGAATCATGAGGTTAAGTGTATAATTACCTAATCCATATACTTCGTTTTCTAGATCGGTCCCTGTCCTTTGTGGGAGACCCTCCTTGTCTGGGAAACATGCTTGATGCATGACTGTGTTCAGATTTCCCCATACCCAATTGCCTTGGTAAACTATGGAATCAGTGTCTACAGAATTAATTAAGCTGAACCAGGCACCACAGGAACCATTATGCGTAAACGGATACGGGAAGAGGGGCAGAGCTCCTTTGTATTTCTGATAGGGAGGGAGTCGGCCACATATCCAACAATTTGTAGCATTGCTGGTCTGATGGGAATGGTGTAACATACTGATGAATGTATTGTTGCGCAGCGCAAGTCTATAAGACAATTCGTGTGGAGGCAGTTCACTGAACGTGTGCTCTGCAGTGTTATTAAGAGTAGAGTGTGCAATAGGAAAAAACATATGCAATAATACACTTATGCCAATAACCATAAGACTCAGAAAAAACATAATCAATAACGTGATGATGAAATAGCTCCGGAGAGATTTACAATGTTTCTGTTTCTTGATCTGTTTCTGTCTATCTCTCTCTCTATTGGGGTCTAACTTGTACATGTCAAGAACCTGTCTAACCGCTTCACCTAGGGGAGGACTTAAACAATTAAACTGTCTGACTTACTAGACCTCAATTTTGTTTTGTACTCCTGAGACGGAGTTTTCTCTAACAGGGGGAGTTTAGAGTCACTGGAATCTGGGCAGTCCTTAGAGGGGGAGGAAGAGTCTGGCAACAGTCCGTGAAACTTTTTTATATGGCTGGTGTGGAGCCAGCCCTTCCTCCCTTCCAACTTCACTGCGGTCCTTGTAGTTAGTAGCACCAACTTTGGCTGCTTCCATCTGGGCTCCAGCGGGCTTTTCCTGTCGAAATTTCAGACGATGACAGTGTCCCCTGGACGGACGTCGTGTTGTTTTACTTGGGTGTTGTCCGGAAAGGCTGCGGCAACCTGTGAACGACAAGATTGTAGTGCAGACATCAAGGAGGCAAGGTAATCTGTCAACATGTTACTATCAACATCGGTTATTTTCCTCGGCAAAGGCGTCCCCCACATATTCGGTGGCCTACCAAAAACCACCTCATACGGGGATAGCCCTGTTCTAGAGTGTGCGACCATTCTCATATAAAACAATGCAACTGGCAAGGCGACTATCCAGTCTACCCCTTTCTCGGCACAAATCTTAGCAAGACGTGTTTTCAGTGTCTGATTGTGTCTCTCTACGAGACCTGCTGCCTCGGGATGTCGGACGCAGTGGAACTTCCACAGATATCCTAGCAGGAGTGATACCTGCTTCATTAGCTCGGACGAGAATGGCTGACCGTTATCTGAGTACACGACACGAGGCAAACCGTACCGTGGGAAGAATTCACGAACCAACTGTTTGGCAGTGGTCGGAGCAGTGTAATCTGGGACTGGATATGCTTCTGTCCAACGGGAAAGTGCACATACAACTACGAGGACATATTTGAATCCTCGACATCGTTCCATCTGGATATAATCCATCTGGAGGACTTCAAAAGGGTGATCGGGAGGATGAAATCCACCTTGCTCTACAGGAATGCTTTTGCCTGGGTTAAACTGACAACAGATCATGCAAGTACGCACTTTCTGTTTTGCTGCTGCTCGTAAATGTTTATTGTACCAGAGATTCTGTAAACTGTCTAACATGGCTTTTTCTCCTAAGTGTGCTGGACTGTGTGCGGTGTTAATCATAACTTGAACCATAGAGTCGGGGAGAAACCATGTGGCTTTTCCCTTCGTCATCCATCCCTGGTCTGTCTGGATCCCTCCTAGTTCAGTCCATTTCCTTATTTCGTCTGGAGTAGCATGTGTCTGTATGTCAATTACATCTAGTGCGGGATCCTTAACTGTCATGCAATGTGTCGGTGTCGGAACTATTGTCTTTGTCATATCAGCTGCATGTGTGTGAGTCAGAGCTGTGTTTTTCGCAGTTCGATCGGCCAGGTCGTTACCCTGGGAAATAATATCTGTGACTTTAGTATGTGCTTTGCACTTCATGATAGCTATGGCTGATGGCAAATGTATTGCTTCTAACAATGCTTGAATGAGGGGACCATGCTGGATCTTGGCTCCGTGAGAGGTCAAGAAACCTCTTTCTTGCCAGAGTACACCGAAGTCGTGTACGACTCCAAATGCATAACGTGAATCTGTGTATATGTTAACGTTCCTGTTCTTGGCTACTATACAGGCTCGAGTCAGAGCAATGAGCTCTGCAGCTTGAGCAGACAGTGTATCAATACGGTGTGTTTCTTTGACTTCCGTTTCAGTGGTCACTGCATATGCGGCCACTAATTCTCCTGTGCTTGTTCTCATACATGAACCATCCACGTAAAGTGTCAGGTCTGGGTTAGTCAGTGCAACATCTGTCAAGTCTCGTCGGGGCTTTGTTACCGCATTAATGATCTCTATACAGTCATGTGGAGCTGGATCTGTTGTGTTCGAGGGTAACAATGTGGCAGGATTGAGTATATTGCAGCGTCTGATTTCTATGTGGGGCTGGAACAATGTCAATTCATAACCTGTCAGTCGTGCTATAGTCAAGTGTTGAGTCTGTGTTCTGTTTAAAAGAACTTCCACAGAGTGTGGAACTTGTACTGTCAATTGGTGTCCTAACACTATGGAATCACTTTGTCGGATTGCTAGGGCTGTCGCTGCAACTGATTTTAAGCACGCAGGCAAAGCCTGGGCTACTGGGTCTAATGTACTCGAAAAATAAGCACACGGCTTATGTGAACCTGCTTGGTCTTGTGTGAGGACAGATAATGCTGTGCCATCACGTTCTGTAACGAAAAGTGTAAAAGGTTTGCTGTAACATGGTGTTTCTAAAACTGGTGCTTGACATAATGCTTTCTTTAATTCATCAAAAGCCTGTGTGTGTTCCTGAGTCCAAGGGAGGACAGTCGAAGTCGCTGCCTCCTGTGTTGTCAACTGTATAAGTGGCTTGGCTAGAAATGCGTACTGGGGAATCCATTGTCTGCAGTAAGAGGTGAGGCCAATGAAGGCCCGCACTTCCTTTTGTGTCTTGGGTTGCGGTAAGTGTGCAATTAACTGAATGCGGTCAGGTGTTAGCTGTCTCCCCCTCTTGGACAGCAAGTGCCCAAGGTACACCACTTGCTGAACACAGAATTGTAGCTTTGAAGGGGACACCTTGTGTCCCTTGTCAGCCAGAAAATACAAAACTGTCAGTGATGCTTGCTCACATTCTGGTTCACTCCGAGCGGTGATCAACAGATCATCGACGTACTGGAGTAGGGCAGTGTTAACTGGCATGTGAATACTGTCAAGTTGTCTTTTCAAAGCTTGGCTGTAGATGCTGGGTCTTTCTGTGAATCCTTGAGGTGCGCGTGCAAATTTGAAGCTACGGCCATTTAAACAGAATCCGAAAAGATATTGGCTTTCCGGATCAATCGGGACACTAAAGAAGGCGTTCTTGAGATCAATTACAGTAAAGAACGTCGCCTCTGAATCAATAGCAGTCAATAATGATGAGATGTCTGGGACCACAGGATACTGTGGTACGATGCATTTATTTAATTCTCGTAAATCAATCACCAACCGATAAACTGGAGGTGCATTCGGGTCAGTACGTTTAAGAATCGGGATGATAGGGGAATTACAGACATTCGAGTCGGTTTCTACAACCACTCCTTGTGCGATGAGCTCTTCAATGATTTCTAGTAAAGCCACTATAGCATCGGGTGGTAACTTGTATTGTCGGATTCGGGGTAATACAACTCCGGGCTTGAGTGTAACTCTGTATGGCGTAATGTGCATACAACCTACATCAGTTGGGCCTTGCGCCCACAAATGTTCTGGTACATTTTTCAATCTGACATCAAAATCTCGTAATACATAGTGACCCTTAAAGTCACGCAAAAACAGTCTAACTCCTTCCGGAGAACAACATATCACTGCTCCTAGAGCTTTTAGTGTCTTGATACCCAGCAAGTTTTCTGGACATGATTTCGTGAGCAATAAGTCTGTAGTACGTGACAATGGACCAACTGCTAGGGGAACAGGTTTCGATACTTCATTAACAATAGGCTGCCCTGAAAATCCAAGGGAAACATTCTGTGAGCCTGAGAGGGGTGCCCCTGGAACCTCGTTGTGACTTATTGTTGTTCGACTTGCCCCTGTGTCAATCAAAAACTTTCTATCTTTTCCTAATACTTGACTATGTACATAAGGACCCTCTTGATCTACAGGAACTTCAATGAGAGGCAAGCCAGCCTCCCTCTCTAGGCTGTTTCATGAGTATCGCTAATAATCGGGGTAATCAGACTGTGCATACTGGTACATCTGCTGTGAAACTTGCTGTGTCGCGGCAATGGGCTGTGGGTGTGGTACCGCTACTGTCTGTACTGTCTGTTGTGGAGCAGGCATAGGCTGTACGTTCTGTGGAATATGTTGCTGGACCTGATGTTGGACCTGATCCTGTCTAGGCTGACGTGGTCTCTCTTTAGTTTTACCTGTTGCTATATTGTGTTTCAGAACTGTACATTCATTCACATAGTGACCTGGCTGTTTACAATAGTTGCATGTCCCTTTAACGGGAGTCGCCGTATTATTAGACTGTGTCATACCCCTTTTCTGACCGTCAGCTGGAACTGACTGAGCAACTAACATTTTCATTTTCGTATCTTTCATACGTCTCTGTTCGTGATCTTGTTCTTCCCTAATTCTATTCTGGTGGTACTGTAACATTTGTAACATTTGGGAAGGCGTATTTGCTTGCCATGTGCTTTCGACTTTCAAAACACGGTTCTTAACTTGAGGCAGGGAATTCTCGACTAATTTTGATACAAAGAGGTGTGGGTATGACTCGCTACTTGTTTTCAGGCCACTGTTAATAATAAAACATTTCTCAAATCTAGAATAAAAATCACTAGTGTCTTCATCGTGTTTCTGCTTACAGGCTGAGATTGCGTCCCAGTCTTCCTTTTTAGTCGCTAACAGTCTAGGCAAAACCTGTACTAATAAACCTGGTAATGCTTTAGCTTTATCCCCAAGGCCTAACCCTGGGGTACGACCATTTTCTTCGACTTCTAATGCAGCCCAATCAATCTTTTTGTCTCCCACCTCCCATTCTTTCTCCTTTAGTTTCTCGTAAATTCCTGCAGGCAACAGTACTTTTAACATTTTCATAATATCCGAATACGTGTAATCGCCCATGAGTAACATATCTTTAATTTCTCGGTGAAAACCTGCAGGGTCTTTATCATGACTGGGCACTATTTTCTTCATTTCCAATAATTCCATTTTAGTTATGGGTGTGTATACGAATACACGTTCTAGTGTGTTATCGTCTTTTCTGACCGGATGTACTTCCCGTAAGGGATTCTGTCTGTCGAAGTAAAACATTTTTCTTTCTGGGGGTGGTGGAGCTGAAATAAACTGTGGTTTCAGGAAGGCACTATATTTGTGTCGATGTTCTAGAATTTCTTTAATTAAATCAGTACCTAGGCCTCTCCATCTATTCGAGAGCAGTTCTATTAATATATCCGGTAAGGGACCTGGATCAGAATGTTGGCTTTTGAACAACGTAATGAGATGCTGAATCATGTATATACCAGCTAATTTCTGTTCATCAGGGGAGAGGTTCAAAAATGTCTGTGCTACTGCATCATCATTATATGTACTAGAATTGTCAGCCCATTGTACTGCGGACCGGGCTAGTTCTTGTTCATCCATGGAATTGAGTACATGGTACCCCATTCGATCTTGAAGTATTTTATCGGTAGCCTGAAACATATGTTCAGGAGAACTCGGATTTGATATAGCAGAGAGAAAAAGTCTTTTGCTTTCTGGACGTATTGTTTTCTTAAGGGATCTTCCCTTACCTACATATGCTATCATGTCTCTAGTTGCTAATTGCGACGTTTCTGCTGTGGTCTCTGGTTGTTCTTCCTCCTCTGAGGTTTTCCCGTCATCTGACTCTAGTTGCTCTTCAGATACTCGGCGGGCATGTATTTCTATTATTTCTTTACGGATCTTTCTAACCATAGTATGTACACTGTTCTCCTTATCATGTTTACCATCCGCAATATTCTGGCTCCATCTATTCAGTCTATTCATCTCACTTTGTGGAAAACCTGCCTGATCTTGTTCTCTTATTAAACAATTAACCAAAAATCGCATTATTAAACCTTTGTTCTCAACTTTCTGACGTGACATGGCTTCAGCAACACACTCCGGTCCTTCTCCTGTTCTAATAAAATAATACAATTTGTCTAGATGTTCTGGCATTTCTGGTAGTAACATCAAATAATCTGTAACGCGTCTCAAACGTAGGGACGCTAACAACATGGGTCCTGTCGTACCAGGCACTGTGTCATATCTGCCGTCTGTAAGTTCTCTTCTAAGTTGTTCGGCCGGTGCACCTTTAGGTGTCCGAGCCTTTGCTAACTCTCTCATTGTCACTCGGTGTAACGGTGGGGGTGTTTGATAACCTCCTGTAGCACCTCCTGAAGTGGAGGCTTGAGCATAACCTGGCTGTAGGGTCGGTATGTGCTGTAGCTGGGTTGGATCCTGGACCACGCCAGTCCCAAAAGGATTAGATGGATGCAGTTGTTGAATACCAGGGGGAACAACGGGAGCGGGTGCGGGTAGCGAACCTGGAGGGATCTGCTGTTGCGGACCTGGGGGTAGATGATCATGGGGTAGATTGACGTCAGCAGGTGCAGGTGGTACGGGTACATGGGCAGGTGCATTGGCATATGCGGGAGCTACATCATCCAAGTAGGACGAAATAAAAATGTCTGCTGCGGTCTTGTGACGTAATTTAGTCGGAACCAATGGAGCGGGCAGATCTTTTGGTATTTCCGGAGTGGCCTTAGGTAAACCCTCGGCCAAAAGAGGATACATACCATTCACAAGAGTGTTTCGTTGTCGGTCTACTTGTTCTGCTTTAACTCGTATTCCTTCTTCAACTAGTTCGTTTTCTCGAGCTTTATCTGAATCTTCTCTACGTTTTTCTGATTTTCTGAATTCTTTCTCTGTACGTCTATGCGATTCTTTACGCCACAATTCTTTGGCGTCTTTCTGAGATTGTCTGGCTTTCTTTTTCCATAGCGCTTCTTCTACTCTCATGATGCAATCTGCATCCCATGTCCCTGTAACGGGCCATCTATATTTCTTGTCTAGGTTCTTAGTATAATCGACCCATAAATCTAGATATAATATGGCATCTAAGCCGTGTTTGTGATACATAAAATTTCCAGGAGTGTCCCTAGGTGGGACAGGAATCGCTTCCTCTAGTATCCCTTTCCTAGTTCCTAACTGTCTTAACTTCGAGAACAATGGCATCTTGATATTTGGCACTTGACACTTACTCGAACTTGAACACAATTTTTACACAGAAACACAGTAATGTTGATCAAACAGTCACTCATACCACGACGTTAATCACATAGAAACGTTTTGAACACATATTGACTATACATGAATTCTATAACGAAAACAAAATCGAACCGTTGAAGACACGAATTACTTGATATACTGCTAAACAGTACAGATACACTGCTAAAACAGTGCAGACCGGGTCTGTGTACCCAAACCCGTCTTGACCGGATACATAGTAATGCACCCGTCTAGATGCGTCCCCAGCAACGGTACTCACCGGGAAGCACGGAACGGAAGGCCTCGGAAACTCGTCTGGACTGGACCGGACTGGACTCGACTCGACTCGTGACGTCACAGGTATGTCGGAACTGGTGGGCCTCTAGACACCTCGGTCCTTGCTCTCTCGGCTGGGCTCTGGTCGGGATCCTCCGCACTCCTCACCGCCTCGTCTGGATGCTGATCGCAGTCTCCGTCACCTCCGTAGGCCTGAGGGAGATACAGGAAATCCTGCGGGTACGCGTAATTGTCCGTCACGGCTGTGGCAGGGGGCAAAGCCTGCGAAGCACCTACCGGCGCGTGAGGTGGGGGAGGGGTCCCTATTCGGGCGCCAAATTAATGTGGTAAATAAATATTTACCGTCGGAATTTCTATGCGGTAAAGTTCAAAAAAATAACTCACTCGGAATTGAGAGGCAGAGTCCGTGGTATCTGAGTTATAAGGGTTTTATTCCATAAAATGGAATGGTTCGAACCATGGTATCATGTTCCTTTCACCACTAAGGTTCAGGAAGGGATAGACAATACTTTATTAACAGAGTACAATATATATAGTCAATGCATATAGTGGTGATGGATACAGAAGGCGTAACAGCTGAGAGAAACGAGATAAGAACACATGTGCGTAACAGAAGGCGTGCACCAGGGCGTACACAGAGGTGTGTGCTAGAAACGTCACATGAAAGTGTCACAAGTGGGTGGATACATATTGGAATCTTGCAATGTCAGCAGAAATCTGTAGCAAAGATGCGCGCGCAGCGGCATGACGTGTGACTGACGTGAGGCTGGAGGGTGCAGGGGACTTGACATTTAGCACTAGAGGAAGAGACAGAAGTCTGGCATGTCAGATCGACTCGTTCCTAAATCATATCTGATATCTTGTGTTTGGGGAACTATGTTATCTAGAAGGAAAGGTCTCTTGGGCAGAGGCTACTCTATACTGACTATTAATGCGTGCATATGTGACTACGTGTCTGCGTGTAATGCGAGGGGCCATGGGCCTACCATGGTAACGGGAGCAATGAATTACTTGCATGGAGACAGAAAGGCCGGGCCCTTTGCTCTGCAGCCGGGGGATTGTTTATCTATTCTGCTAGACTGGAATGTGTTTTCGAGGAGCTGAGCTCGGCTATACTGATAACTTGAAGGCAAAATACTGTCTTTGGCAAGCAAGCAGGCCGAGCCGGGCACCGCTCGCCACGCAGGGAGTAGGACAGAGGTCAGGGATGTATCCCACGTTGCAGCTTTCAGGAGGCAGAGAGCAGAAAGGGCTCGATGGCAGAAATCAGGGCCTAGCTCTGCAGGGCTAGGAAAACGCGAAAGTGCACCATGAAAAGACGTTGGCAAGGCATACTTAGGAACTGAATTATTAATCCATTCATGGTGGATCTGAAAGAGGACATGTTAACGTTGGACGCAAATGTATTTGCGTCTTCATAGCTGGTCGAGGAGGGAAGTTACATGCACTTTAAGCACATACATGGAGACGGTGGGGTACACGTTAGGGGACATTTCTTGACCATAAAAATTTAAATTACCTCATACTGATAACTTGGAGTAAAGGGTATAGCCTCTGCCTCTAGGGTGAGTCTATGTTCTGTTTCAGTGTATTTTAAGGGGAAGCATAAGTCTGATGTAGTCGTAATTTGTATTGGTTTAAATGCACATTTTTAGGCTGGGCGTTGAATGATTTCATAGAGGTTGGCAGAGTTTGCGCTGAAAGAAAGCAGCATGCGATGTGGAGTTGGAACGCAAAGAGCTTCTTATATAAGTTGTCACAGTGTGTCTCTTTTCCCTATCTCTAAGGTTTTGTGCGTCTTGGGCGAGACATGTGGAGATTTCCTGAGGCGTCGATTTTCCAAGGACGTCCTGCCCAAACTGATTGCTTCCCTTGCTGCTCAGGCCCCAGTCAGTGCCCGGGCTGGACCAATCTACAGCCACACACTGGCTTTTAAACTGCAGCTGGCTGTACTGCAAGGTCTGGGCTCTCTCTGCGAGAAGCTTGATATGGGTGAGTAATGATGCAGCAGAAAAGCCTCACGCCTGCTCTTTTTGAGACACTCATATAGTTCTAATGCCTTTCCCTCATTCCAATTTAGTGATAATGTTGTCTACTGTTGAATACTAGAAAGAGCCCTTATTAGCTTTTCAAATAACATCCAAATTGTCTTGCAACTCTGTGTAGGGGACAAATGTACAAGGAGTCAAAACCGATGTGTTTTCCATTTTAACTCTCGTAGGACATTTTGCTCACTGCTGCAGCAAAAGTCATTTACGCCAAAGTTGGCATGAAAGTAGAATCTTACTCAAAAGTATGCATCTGAAAGAGAAACGTTAGTGATAGATTCTTTACCTTAGAATATACCCAGGCGTCAGAGTGGATCCAGAAAGTTTTGCTATTAGTACCCTTGCGCGTCAGTAGGTGGCGTCGTGCGTCTCCGCGTTCGTCGCTGCCATCATATGAGCCGAGATTACGTCACGGAGACTACTTAGGCACCACCCATGCGTGCTGACGTCAGCTCTTTCTTTTTCCGAGCCAGTAAGCGCAGATCCGGTTAGAGCACGTACCCTAGTCACTTTTTGACTATCTTTTTTGAGACTTTTGTCTCCTGTTGGTCTTCTTTGGTGCGTAGGGATGCCCGGTTTTAAGTCCTTTGTCTCTACTGCCTGGAGCGCGACCACGACTCCCGGTCCTGTTTGGACTGTCGGGCCATGGCCCCGAAGACCTTGAGGGAGCGGCGCCGGAAGTTGCTTGAAGTTCGGCACTCGTCCCAGCGCCATTCGCAGTGAACGCTCGCAGGACCACCATCACCACTCCTCGCGCTCCAAGTCTTCGCCCTCGGATTCGGGTAAGCGACGACAGAAAAATAAGTCGAAAAAGCTTAGTCTCTCTCCAACGTCCCCCCGTCGGTCCTCGGATGCGGACGAGGGGGATCGGGGTTCTGCCCCCATGGCTCCTTCGGAGCCTGGGAGTCATGCGGCCTACCCGCCTTAACTGGGTCTGTCGGCGACAAAAGCCAGGGTAGACCGATCAATGCCTTGATGGGCTTCCCTGCTTGGGGCGAGAAAACGTGGACTCGGGCCCGCACCTGCAAGGGCACCCGCAGTCTCTCCACCACTCTGGAACCCGATAGTTCCCTCTCTCAAATCTCCCTGGACCAACTAAGCCACCCCACTGGCACTCTCTAGTTGGTTGTGGCCAGGACCTGCCCCTAGGCCATCCAGATGTCTCTGGCCTTGGCTGTCTCACAGAGTGGGGGCAGTAGCCCCAAGCCCGTAGTACCTGTTGGCCACTCTCCTTCTCCTCCATGCAGTTCCAAACTGCCACTGGTCCTCCCACCTGGGGTCCGCACCCTCAAGCCGACCAGCCGTCCGGGGCGAGGCTCTCCTCCCCCTACCTCTCCTTCTGGGGTTCCGCCCTCTCCTCCTATACCAGGTACTCTCAGAACACCACTCTCTCCCCAGTACAGGGCCTTGACCCTGCAACTGCTCCACCAACCCAGAGTCTAAACCCCTAGGCTGCACCAGTGCCAGGGGCGAGTCCTCCCTCCCCCTGCACCACCTCCCAGAGTTCCGCACCCTCCCAGCTGGAGAAGCACCCCTGGAAGACAATTCTGGGGGAACACTGCTTACAGGTGTCCCACCTGCCAGGTCAGACAGTACCTGTCCCTGGTCTCCCAACCCAGGATCTAAGCCCTGTGGCTGAGCCGTTGCCAGAGGTTCCTCC
Organism: Lissotriton vulgaris; assembly: GCF_964263255.1. NCBI lineage: Eukaryota > Metazoa > Chordata > Amphibia > Caudata > Salamandridae > Lissotriton > Lissotriton vulgaris. Next base: position 1,435,967,624 of record NC_141695.1, on the reverse strand, counting down.
CTATGCACCCCCTTCCGGAGTTCCGCACCCTCCCACCTAGCAAAGTACCCCTGGAAGTCAACTTGGTGGGGACCCTGACTACAGGTGTCCCACCCTCCAGGTCAGGCAGTCCCTGAACCTGGCATCCCAGCCCAGAATCTAAACCCCGCGACTGAGCAGACCCCAGAACCTCTAGAGCTCTGATTACAGACGCCACTGGTACTCCTGACACTAGGGGCTCTCCTTCAATGGATGGCCTATCAGGACAGCCTAGGCTCCCAACCCAATCATTCACTGCGCTACCCACCACCCAATCCTCCAATGCAGTCCAACACACATCCCCAAACTCCCCCCAGGACTGAATGGACAGTTTTCCACTGCCCCTGAACTCCAACCTGTCCCCCTCTTCCTGGGAATCAGGCACCGTCTCCCGGGCTATGGAAGTGGGACTCCCTGCACTGGATTCACTCTTGCTGCCATCACTGGATCCCACCCTCACTGGTGAATCCAGACCACAGAAACCATTCTCAGGGGACAACCTAACCTCCTGAGCTAGTCTCTCTCTCTAGTGAAGGACCTCTCTGCCTCCACCGTCCTTTCCTGCGCTAGGACCTTTTCGGTCTTTTTTTCCACCCTCAGCTGCACTATCTCCTTAGCGTGCTTTAACCGGAGCTTCTCCAAAGCCAGCTGGTGCTTCCTTTCTTCCCTCCTATCCACCCATTCTCCTGGGGACAAGGAAAGGGATGGGGCAGTGCCCTCGGGACTGGAACCATCACGGGACTTCCTGACTATGGTGTCCTCATTCGCTACTGGCGCCTCCGCCCTATCAACTTTTTCCTCCTCATCAGTATCACCACCCTCCAGGGTTATGGACTGGGAACCCTCACTCTCAGAGTCCTCCTCCTGATCTCCACCAAATCCACCATTTAGATATGCGGAGGGGTAATCGGAAAGGTCCCCACAGGGCTTTAAGGGTTCCCTCCCTTCCTGAGGGCCTCATAGAGAAACAACTTTCTGCCAATGTTGCCTACTGGGGGTAAACCCCTCTCTCTGCAGAAATACATCAACTCCTGCTCCGTGTACTCCCCAAGGTCATTCTCATCCTCATTGTATGTTAACCCCATCCTGGCGAGATACACCAGGGACACACCACCCACAGTACAACACGGGAACACAATTCAAAACCACCACTTTCAGGTGGAAAGCACAATCAGGAAAAAGAATAATCCCAAAACCTGTGATTACTTTAAATGCTCAGTTTGCAGTGCAATCCTTTGTCGCTGTGGTACTGAGCAAACACAAGTCTTATCCCACCGCTGCCACCAATGTTAGAACCGGGTAGCATGGTGCAGAGCGGGCGGGCTAAACTCCGGAGGAAATGTGTAAAGCATCCACGCAGCACACACAGGCGACACACAAGCCACACTACAAAAAGAGACCACACCAGTTTTGGTGAAAAACAGTATGTGTATTCTAAGATAAACACATCAGAAGGGAATCACAGGTGCAGAAAAACTGTTCACAGGGGGACTATATACAGGGCAGCGCCAATCGAGCCGCTGCCAGAACTATCATGAGTCCAAAAATAAATGATAGTCCATCAATAAATGCGTAACAGCCAGTAGCTTCTGGCAAGATCATGAACTGGGCACTGTTTCACGACAGGCCTAAACCTCATTAGTAGTAGACTTAACAATGGGAGCATTAAATCACCTTTGATTAGTCACTTTATCCAGTATTGGGGTATCTTTCATAGATTCACATGCCTGAATCATTCCCCGTCGCCGAGGCGGGAGTCCCACGGTAAATAAAAAAGCAGTGCCGAAAGCACTTTGTAGTAGTAGGCCCTAGAAAAGGCCTGAGGCCTAAATTATAGTAGCCTATCTACCTCATTATGCTAAAAAGACCAAAGTCTTTGCTCCAACCAATCAGCTTACAGCACCCTCTAAAACCCTCTCTGCAGAGCCAGTTCTCCTCAGATTTTCACTGCACGTCGTGTGGAAGGGAGTCTCCCTGAGTCTTGACTCAGTTTTTTCTTCAGAGCTTCAGGATGTCTGGCAAGAAGGCCTTGTTTAGACCTTGTAGAGCCTGCGAGAAAAAGAGGGTCCATGTTGATGACCAGCATAAGGACTGTATTTATTGCCTTTACCCCAAACATGAGGCAAAAAATTGTAAGATCTGCCGCACCTTCCCTTCTAAGACCTTAAGGGATAGGGAGGCCAGAGTCCTTTTGTGGCTAAAATCCTCTTCCACGGATGATGATGACAGAGCCTCTACCTCTAACATGAGGGCGAGGTCTCAAGAGGATAAGGTAAGTGAGGGGAGAAAACATGCGAAAACCTCCCACTCCACTTCAGGCTCTTCACCAGAGATCTCAACATACTGTCTCTGGAGCCTCAGCCACCAACGATTCCGCAAAGAAAACCGTGAGTAAGAGCTCTGCTGTCTCCTCACTAGTGACTACTATTTCTACTTCAACCTCCTCTTCTACGGCTATGATTTCCACTACATCTATCACTTCGCCTATTGTGTCTACAAAGATTTGTATTGTGGCTAAAAGAACTCTCGTAGACGGCTCGTCGACGAAGACATCATCGTCAACGAAGCCTTCGTCGTCTAAAAAGAGCCAGTCGACGAGGTCATCGACGCCACCATCGACGACTGTCTCGTCGACGAAGAAAGCATCGACGACGAATCCATCGACGGTAGCTCTATCGACATCGAGTCCATCGACGACGGTCCCGTCGACAATTGTCCCGTCGGCGGCAATTCCATCGACGACGATTCCTTCGTCATCTACCTCGTCGACGATAATCCTCCCGGCGTTGACGGCATCTTTTCAGCTGGCAGCTGCACCTTTGTCACCGGTGCCATCAAAACGAATGGATTCAGCTTTAGTGAAGCCTATTACTGGGAATCAGGCTTTTTGTACGCCGCTTTCAACGAAGACCTTTCAACTCGTATCTTACAAGAGGCAACAAAGTTCTTATATGTCGCCACTTATGCCCTTTCATCTTCAAGAATCCTACTCCGATAAGGAAGAAGATGACTTTGAGGATGATGATAATGAAGGAGCTTTTGGTGTGGCGCGTCACCCATCTGATCTCATCATCAAGTGTCAAGATGATGATGAAGACGAAGCTTACTCTGAGCATTACTACCAGGAGGACATTATAGTACCTCATTCTTTGGAACATCAAAGACGGCCTAAGGTCTCAGAAGTCACTCATTTAAGGCCTACCCTGATACAGGACTTACAGGCTATGCTGGCAGATTATAAACGTTACCAAAGGAGGGTTTTACCCAAAGAGTCACTGGGACCTGGGTGCTAGGCAAAACATATAGAGGGGTCCCAGGAAGAAAACGTAACAGAAGAGTACGCAAATTACTTAATCAAATCAATGCAAAAAGGTAGAATTCATCATATTTAATGAAGCCAACATTGTCATTGCATCACAATGTGCTGTCTGTTCCATTCAATTTTTGCAGTATAAAAACATTAAAGCCCCAAACACAGAGAAGAGGGAAAAGAAGTGTGAAGTGTGGGATGAGAAGGGTAAGGTGATTTGAAGAAGAAGAAACCAAATTATATATTCAAATACAAAACATTCATTGTGAATTATAAAAGGCTGTAACTTATTCAAGCCAATATAATGAAACAAATAAGCAAATCATTCTACGGTCACAGTCATAAGTAATCTAATCTTGGATAGTGCCGGATGATGGGGTTGGTAGAGCCGTCGACGTTTCAACCCCTACATGGAAGGTTGACTTGAGCCCTTACAACGGGGTCTTATTTACCGTGGGACTCCCGCCTCGGCGACGGGGAATAATTCAGGCACGTGAATCTTTGAAAGATACCAATACTGAATAACTGAAGTTACAGGTAAGTAACATGTTTTCTTACGCTGGACCCCCACAAGGTAGCATTAGGGTAAAAGCAATACCAGCATTAATGCATTAGGCATACAAATAGTATGAATAACCTATTAGGCGGGAAAAGCATTAGGCATCAACCTGTGGGCATAACCATAGTAGCCCTGGAATGGAAACATCAGGTTAGGCACAGTATACAGAACACCAATGCTGTAGCCTTAGGGGAAAAGAAACCTTAAGCATTAGGCATGAACATGTGCGCCTAGAGGCTTCATCCTTAACATCAAAGCATTAGGCATAAAAGGTAAACATCATGGCATTATCATAGGCACAAGAACACCTTATATACCAGACCAGCCTAAGCCCCCTTACCATGTAGGCGTCATCATGATCAACACATTAGCAATCAGTGCCAGCACTAGGGAAGGTCATTGGCATGCAGCATCTCACATGAGGCATGCAGGTATGAAACACAATTAGCATGGGGGCAATACTGTCACTAGGCATTAATCACAATGTGCATAGATCAGCCTCACTGCATTGGACATCAGCATAAACCTTAGCAGCAATGCAATAAGCATAAAAGCGTTAGCTTTGACACATTAGCATAAATGCACTAAGATCACCACATTGGCGTAAGTCACTTTAGGAGGGGACATAAAACATTAACAGCAATGCAATTTACAAAAGGGGGTGGTGATGAACAGAGTGTCTGAATTGAGCAGACCACTCTTACCCAGTCCAAAGATCAGGGCTTGATCCATCACCGTTATTTATCTCACTGCCCCATCCCAGCTCAGAACCTGGCTATATGCAAATCAGTCTGTCCCTGGCCCAGTGCATCATGGGAACAGGGCAGACTAAACTACCAAGCCAATTCTTTACCAGAAAGGAGACAAGCTACCGGGGACCGGTTTCTGGCATTTCAGCCTCTTCGGCCCGGCTTGCTTGAATCCTGATGGAGCAGTGAGAAAGGGACTCATGTCTGAGTATAACAGCAATGCAGTCTATGAGGGAAAGCGGCACACATTATAAGTGCCATCAGCCTTGCAGGTTAGCCTTTGTCGCCACCGCGCCTGGAAAAAATGGAGCCCCTCTTCCAGGACTCTAAGATTAAAGATGCCCCCTGTTGTGTAGCCACCCTCTCTTCTGTGGTGCAGCTGTGTTGAGTACTAGGAGAATTGGCCCACCGTGTCCTGGGATCCTCCCCTCCGGGGCTACTAACTTCAAAACTGCCCCCAAAAGAACACTGTTGCAGCTGCCCGCTGTCAACCAACCAAGCAGGCACTAGGGAATCCCGCTCACAGGGATTCCCTCGTAGAGCTTTAGAATCCCGGCGCTGCAGACGTCCGCTCCTCTTCTGCTGGGCACAGGTTGTAGCGCCTGGGCAGCAAGCAAAGCACAGTCAATGCTAATATGCACTCTGGCAGCACCACAATGCAGCACACACGCAGGGGAATTGAAATATAGCGCTTTGACAGCACAGCCCTGCAGGCTTCCGCTTCTCTTCACCTGGCACCTTGAATATAGCGCTTGCGAGGGACTAGGTCCCACTAGAAGCTTCAGGGACAGAAGATAGTGTACCTTTTCTGGTAATCAGGAAAACAGTGCCCACCAGGAGCTAGAGTGCAGGCAGAGCAGCACAGTCACTTCAAATATGGCGCTCACCAGGCGCTAAGTGACTCACAGTTCCCGGGGTCCCACCCGTGGGAGTAGCGCCCATGCTCCTCACCTCCTTGGAGTGCAGGCAGTCAAAGTATAGCGCTCACGAGGCGCTAGGGCAGCAGAGCAGGCAGGCCAGGCTGGGCAAGATCAGCAGACAGTGGGCACTCATCAGTACAGGACAGCAGCTCCTAGAAGCAGTAATCTCCCATAAAGTGGCACTCCTCCTGACATACCAGTCTTCACTCCAGTAAAAGCTCTCACTGGCCCTGTGGACAGCAGAGGGGTACAGATGGGCTCAGAGCCCAGCACACAGGCCCATGCAGCGGTACCTCCTGGCAGAGTGTCCCCTCTCAATCCAGTCCACCTTCAATCTGAGCACATGGCATCTTTACTGCTCTACATAGACACCCCTCCATCCACCTACCAGAAAGGGCTGGAAGCTTCTAGAAGGCTCCTGGTTGTTCCAGCCTCAACTGTCACTGGGGGAAGTGTAGAGCACCTTGTCACTTTAAACACTAGACCGCCAACCCACCTCAGGCAGGCAGCACAAGCAGACAGAAATGGCGTCCACTTTCAAAGTGACATTTTACAAAGGTGCCTTTCTGCAATGGTGGAATTACAGGTGCGTACACCATTGCATCACATTTAACATTTGTATTTCACATTCATCAACATGACATGTTGAATCCCACAAAAGCGAAAAAATTCAGGAAAAAGTGCCAAGTCCAACAACCATCGAGCGCATTCCTGGGCCAGAAGTAGGGTGTGGTTGTTATTCCCACTACTTTCTGGTCCCCGAGAAGGACAAGGGGGGGGCTTGCGTCCCATCTTGGATGGAAGGAGAAGTTCAAGATGTTGACTCTGGCTCAGGTCTTGGCTGCCCTCGACCCTGGAGACTGGATGGTAGCGGTGGACTTGCAGGACGCCTATTTTCACATCCCCGGCCAGCCCACCGGCGTTTCCTGCGGTTCACGGTAGGCCAGGAGCATTTTCACTTTGCCGTGCTCCCCTTCAGCCTTACCAGTGTCCCAGGGTGTTCACGAAAGTGATGGCTGTGGTCTCAGCTCAGCTGCGCAGGTCAGGGGTGTCAGTCTTCCCCTAGCTCGACGACTGGCTGTAGAAGGCGGGCTCGTCCCAGGCAGTTGTCACCCACCTCCAGACTACGGCTGACCTCCTGCATTTGCTGGGGTTCTCCATCAACGTGCCAAGGTCACACCTGAGTCCCTCTCAGAAACTGCCCTTCATCGGAGAGGTTCTGGATTCAACGCAGTTTCGGGTTTATCCTCCTGAACAGTGAGTCCGGGATATTCGGGCTATGATTCCCATCTTTCAGCCTCTATCCCGGGTTTCAGTCAGGATGACCCTCCGGCTCCTGGGCCAGATGGCCTCCTGCATCCTGCTAGTGCAACATGCCAGATGGCATATGCGGGCTCTGCAGTGGGACCTGAAGTTCCAGTGGGTGCAGCATCAGGGCAACCTGTCCGATCATGTCCAGATCTCGGAGGGCAGTGCACTTGCAGTAGTGGCACACAAATCGCGATTGGGTCAATGGCAGATCCCTCTCCCTTCCCCAACCAGAGCACACAGTGGTGACGGAGGCGTCCCTCCTGGGATGGGGAGGCCACTTTGGAGAGACGGAGATCTGCGGCCTCTGGTCTCCAGCGGAGTCCTGGCTCCATATCAACCTTTTGGAGCTTCGGGTGATCTGACTTGCACTGAAGGCATTCCTTCCCTCTGTCCGGGGAAGTGTAGTGCAGGTATTCACAGACAACACCACCGCCATGTGGTATTGCAACATACAGGGCGGGGTGGGGTCGTGGACCCTATGTCAGGAGGCTCTGCGCCTCTGGACATGGCTGGAACTCAAAGGCATTACCTTGGTGGTTCAACACCTGGCCGGTTCTCTGAACGCCAGGGCGGACGAACTCAGCCGCCGGTGCTTGATGGATCAAGAATGGCATCTGAACTCGGACGTGGCGCAAGGTCTCTTTCTGCAGTGGGGGGAGCCTTGGTTAGATCTATTCGCCACCGAAGAGAATATGCAATGTCATCAGTTCTGCGCGTTGGAATTTCCAAGGCGGCACTAGCTCGGCAACGCTTTTCGTCGCGAGTGGAGCTGCCGTCTGTTGTACGCCTTTCCGCCTATACCACTTCTGCCCAGAGTGCTGAAGAAGATTCAGCACGACCAGGCCCAAGTCATCCTTGTGGCTCCGGATCGGGCACCAAGATACTGGTATCCCGAGCTACTCAACATGGCAATCGATCCCCCGATCCGACTGCTTCTTCGGGAGGATCTTCTGTCAAAGCAGCAGGGGACGGTCCTCCGTCCTAACCTGTCCAGCCTCCATCTCCATGCGTGGAGATTGAGCGGCGGCAGTTGACCGCTTTCGATAATCCTCCCGAAGTCTGTGATGTTCAAAGTAACATCCTCAGCACACCCTTTAATTGGGAACAACTGTTCGGCAGCACAGTCGACGATAAGTTGAACCAACTGGAAAATGGAAAATGAGACTACAAGGTCAATGGGAGCCCTGCAATTCAGGGGGATGAGAAGGGGAGTACCTCAAAGAAGACCAGCAGGCAGGGGTAACAACCAACCAGCAACATCTCACCAAGCCTTTAACCAAGGCTTCCAAGGGGGAAACCAGGGTCAGCAACAGCAAACATGGCAATGCCAACCTAGGGGCCAGTCCTTTCGTGGGCGCAAAAGAGGACAAGGTAGCACACCCAGAGGAGGCCAACAGCCCGCCTTCAAGTGACTACACAATAATTTCAAAGTACACCCAGACAACATCCACAAGGGCGCGTCATAACAAAACAACCAAAAAACTGTCAGTCCCTCCAACATGCAACACCAGTAAGAGGCAGGATGAAAGAGTGGAGGGACATAACCACAGACAATTGGATACTAAACATAAAGCACGGCTATTGTATAAAACCACAAAGACAACCCCCACACAGAAAGCAAAACGAAAAGATTCACTCAAGAAGAGAACAATCGCAATTGTTACAGGAAACAAAGGAACTTCTAGACAAACGAGCCATAGAAAAGGGACCAGCACATCAGAGAGGGAAGGGGGTTTACTCCACTTACCTTCTCGTACCAAAGGTGGACGAGACGTTACGTCCTATCCTGGACTTAAGGTACCTAAACAAGTTCATAAGAATGCCAAAATTCAAAATGACATCTCTACAATAAGTAATTCCCCAGATACAACAAGGGGATTACATGACTACAATAGATCTCAAAGATGGGTACCTGCACATACCATTGAACAAAAAACACAAACAACTACTAAGGTTTGTGGTAAAGAATATACACTACCAGTTCACAGTGCTAGCTTTTGGTGTAAAATCAGCGCCAAGGGTGTTCACAAAATGCCTGGCAGCAGTGGCGGCACACTTGAGGAGACAGGTAATACACGTATACCTGTATCTCGACGACTGGCCGGTAAAGGCAAGCTCATACGACGCCTGCAAGGAAAATACTCAGACAACAATACAAACACTGTCGAAATTGGGTTTCTCCATCCACTGGGGAAAATCCTCTGCAGAACCAGAGCAGGTGAAAGTCTTCTTGGAAGCAGAGATCAACACCTTACAGGGCAAAGTGTTCCCAAGCACAAAGAGAACCTTGGCTATTCTGAAGGAGGCGAATTTACCGCAAGGGGCAAGCTCTGACAGTGAGGACGGTGGGGAGAACAATGGGCATGATGGCGTCTTGCATACACTTATTCCCCCACATCTGACTACATATGAGACCGTTCCAGGAATGGCTTCAACAGCAGTGGTCACAGGCTACAGGGAGCTGGGAGAACCTTGTGGTTGTCACACAAACAATATATCAATACATGGTGGAACAAAAGAAACCTAACACAGGGGAAACCATTCACACAACTAGCTCCATCAGTGACTATCACTACGGACGCATCCCAGCTGGGATGGGGAGAGCACATGAACAACCTCAAAGTGAGAGGATTGTGGAAGCCCCAAGACACAGTCAAACACATCAACTATCTACAGCTAAAGACAATCTTCCTAGCGTTAAAGGCCTTTCAGGAGCACCTATACGGAAGGCGAGTGTTGATTCAAACAGACAACACCACAACAATGTTCTACTTAAACAAGCAAGGAGGTACTCACTCAGTGATCCTGTCATCCCTAGTACAGGACATTTGGAAATGGGCTATTCCGAAACAAATAGACCTACTAGCAATACACCTTCCAGGAAAGGGCAATGTGGAAGCAGACAGACTGAGCAGACTGTCGTCAGCATCCGACAAATGAGAGATCAACCACCAGGAGGTACATAAAGTATTCAACAAAGGAGGGACACCGCAAGTAGACCTGTTTGCAACACCCCAAAATGGGAAATGCCAACACTTCGCATCGAGACAAACGTGCAGCCAATCCCTTGGGAATGCCCTATGGATAAGTTGGTCAGGGACATTTGCCTACGTTTTCCACTGATACCACTGCTACACAGGGTACTGAGCAAGTGCAGAACAAGCAACATGACGCTGATTCTAATTGCACCACAGTGGGCCAGACAGACCTGGTTCTCACAAATAATGGAAATGGCGTAGGGCCCAGCTCACAAGTTCACAAAAAGAAAATGTCTGCTAAGCATACAAAACGGAAAGGTGTTGCACCCAGAACCGGAGAGCCTCAACCTAGCGGCATGGCTCCTGAAGACTTTAGGAGTTCACACACCTCAAACTGCCAGAGAGCACTAGGACAGTATTGCGGGAGGCATCAAGACCTACCACAAGAAAATGCTACGCAGCCAAATGGAAGAGATTCTCGCAATGGTGCACCAAGGAGAAACTTCAAAACAGGAGAACAAGGGAATCCACAGTATTAAAATACCCAACTCATCTACCCAACTCATCTACTGCAAAGCAAGCTAAGTTACACCTCTCTCAGAGTGCACTTGGCAGCAATAGTAGCGTACACAAGGGTAGAAACAGGAAGAAGTTTCTTCACCTCACTAGTGGTAAAAAGGTTTCTGGAAGAGGGTACCACCGCCAACATGGACCCTCCATGTGGTACTGGCACAATTGATGAAGGTGCTGTGCGAACCCATGCACAAGGCCACACTCCATATGCTCATGCTGCAAACAGCGTTTCTAGTGGCGATCACTTCACTACGAAGGGAAAGCGAGCTACAGGCACTCACATTACAAGAACCCTACACTTCTTACCAAAGGTGGTTTTGAGGTTCCACATCAATCAATCTATTCAAATTCCAAGTTTCTTCTAAAAGCCTACAACAAACACAGAAAGAGCATTACACACACTGGACGCCAGAAGGGCAGGAATGCATTACATAGAACGGACAAAGGAGTGCAGGAAGACAAAACTTTCTTTTGGTCTCATTTGCCACCAGTTTTCTGGGCCGATCGGTAACCAAGAACACTATTGCAAGATGGATTGCACAAACAATACAATACTGCCACAAGCAAGCGGGACAGGAATTGCAAGGCACTACGCAGGCCCACTCAACAAGGAAAAAGGGAGCCACCATGGCGTTCCTAGCAAACACACCTATTCAGGACATCTGCCAAGCGGCAACGTGGGCATCTGTGCACACTTTCACTAAACACTACTGTGTGGACATTCAAATGAATAAGGAAGCTTAAATGGGACAGAAGATCTTACAACACATATTCAGGAATCAGGGCTCCTCTTCCACCCAGCCACCACTGACCTAGCAAACCGCTACAAAGTCTATTCACAGCATAGTGAATCCATAAAGATTCACGCTGCAAAACGAATAGTTTCTTACCTGTGGGTGTAGTTTTGCAGCTTGAAGACTTTCTGGATTCACTAGCGATCCCACCCTCCTTCGCCAGAAGAAGGAGCCAAGAGGAATGGGTTTCATATACAAACAAAAACGCTCAAACAAGAACAGAAAAAAGAATCCAAAGATGGCGACCACAGGAGGGAGCTTCCGCAGGAAGCGCGCCGACATCCCAGGGGACACCAAATGGTAGTACGTCGATGCCCACCCTACCTGGGCCGAAAAAAAAGAGAAAATACGAAAATTCCGGACCCAACCACGAGATGGCGAAATAATGCACAGCATAGTGAATCCAGAAGGTCTTCAAACTGCAAAACTACACCGACAGGTAAGAAACTATGCGTTACTACTTGTGTAACGATATATATGTAAGAGACATTAGTTAGTGATAGATTCCTTACCGCCCCACCCATCCTCCCCGTTCTGCGAACTGATTACTAGGGTGAAGGATATCCCTTTTAGGGCCCTAGTTTCATGGCACCAGTGGTCAGTTTCTTGCATGGCTCTGCGTCCTGGTGCAGAAAGTCATGTACAGAACTGACGTCTGCGCGCATGTGTGGTGCCTAAGTAGTCTCCGTGACGTCATCTCGGCGCATACCACGCCAGCGGCGGGCGCGAAGCCGCACTACACCAGCTACTGTCGTGCAAGGGTACTGCTAGCAAAACTTTCCGGATCCAGTCTGACGCCTGGGGATATTTTAAGGTAAGGAATCTCTCACTAACTAATGTCTCTTATAGATATATCTTCACACAAGTAGTAACTTGTGCTTTTGCTGATTTGATGGAAATCCATCCAGTATTTTCTGAGAAATTATAGTTACTAAAGGGTGCCGGGTAGGCTTAAAAAAGTTAACACTTTAGTACATATTGCCAGTTAAATTCACTAATAATTCTTTAATTGTCTATCACATTTTCATTATCAAGACACATGCTGATGAAGGGAACTAAAAAAAAAATTCTGTCAACTTAAAAATCACTATTTTGGACAACATTAAGCATTTAGACCGTTCAACAAAATCCAAAGGAAACCAATGACAATATGAGAGTTGCCCTGTCCCAGAGGAGTGCTAAGGAACACTAAAGGACATAGAAAATGTGTCTCAGAAATAAAATAAGTAAATAGGCCATGGCATGTTCCCAACTTTGACAGTAATTCCAAGCATGCAGCCACCATTTTGTATTCAGAAACCAGCACCATTATCCCAAATTTGCTCTTTTAAGAGAATTTGCAACTTTCAAGAAATGTATTACTGAAAAAGAGAGGGAGAAGCCATCAAGGCTATGGTTGGGTGGAGGAAAGGGTAGGATGCACAACAGTGTTGCTGCAGGGCCTTACCGTAGGCCTGGCACTGGTAGCACCCACAGTTGGATGGCAACAGTGCCAGCGCGGAATGGGCCTTTTGAAGGATAATCCAGTATAACATAAAATCTCAAAAATTCAATGAAATACCACCATTAAAAGTTGGTTATGAGTCAGCGAACGCAAAACGGAAAAAACCCTGAAATTCACCATTCATGATATGCAATACACAACCACTCCATAACTCACTCCACCATGTTCAGTGCATCTCATTGCCAAACGTGTTTTGAAAGAAAAAAGGCTGTCTACCAACAGCAAAACATGGCAGAGGCTTGAGTGATGGTTTGTGCTGTATGCAATAACTGGCTAATTTCTGGAGTGTATCAGTTTTGTGACCACTGTATTTTTTAATTGAATATACATAATAGACCCAAAGCACTCAACTGTTTAAAATAGTGGTACAATAAATATGGTCAAGCACAAAGAAACATAATACGTATGAAAGTGCAAAACATGTAAACCTAGCGAGCCAAGCTTGGAGCAAAAACATTGTGTTTGTTGCATGTGAGGTTGTAGATACATATGCTCTGCATACTCCTGCCATCTAGTGTTGGGACCGGATGCGTGCAAGTTGTTGTTCTTCGAAGAAGTCTTTTGAGTCACAAGGTAAAGTGACTCCTCCTCTCAGTGATATTGTGCATGGGCATTGACTACATTGTTAGATTGTATTCTTTCCGCCATCCGGCTCGGATATGTTCTTCAGCGCTCCGGTTCGAGGCCGCTTTCAGTTTTCATTAAGGTTGTTGTTATCTTCTTTACCCACTGTTGTTGTTTTTGTTCACATTACTTTTCCAAAACAGAAGCCGTCCCTCGAACTTGATCGTCAATTTGACGTTCTCCAGTCATGGCCTTCGGGCCTCCAATATTTAGGCCTTTCTCCATTGGGCCTTGTTTTGTTATCTCATTGTATTTGACCAACAATACTGTGCTGATGGACCAAACCTCAATTTCAGTTCTGTCCCAACTGCCACACAAATTTCCCCCATACAGACCTTCAACAGGTTTGCAACCTTTGTCTCTCTCCTGACCACAACTAAGACCATTGTGAGGCCTGTCGATCTCTTAATCAAAGAAAACATTGATTCTGGGGATCAGGGGGAAGGAGGAGACGATGATCAGCAGCCCACAGATCCATGGAACAACTATGCCATAGATCTCTCCCGCGGATAATGACCTAGACCATCACCCCCAGAGGATGCAACATCCTTTCAAGAACTTATAGATAGTGCAGCTGTGTATCACCAGGTAATTTCCTCTTTGAAACATTCTCCTCTACTAGTAGAGCATGTCAGTATCTGCCCATGCTAAAAGGGATGCTCCGTCACTCAGATTACATCTTTAAAGATCCAGTATGAGTACACAGTATTAACCACATGTAGATAAAAAATACAGAGCTGCATCCTCAGATCCACCTTACATTAAAGGATAACTTCCCCCAGACTCCCTGGTGGTATCTAATGCCAGCAGAAAAGCGAACTTTTAGACATCAGCAGATTCCCCTCCACATGACAGAGTCTAAACTCATTGATGCTTTGGGAAAAAGGGTGGCAAAGGATTAATTCCTCCAAAGTATTCCTGAGGAGTACAAATAAAGGGCCATCAAGTTGTAAAGGAGGGTAAATTAATATTAAATAACTACATCAGATGTGCCCTTGATTCCGCGTACATAGCCGCCGGGGCATAAATACAAGCATACTACTACATAGACACACTTGGTTACGTATATCAGGCTTTAAGCCAGAGGTACAGCAGGCACTCCTTAATGTCCCTTTTGACCAGCAACATCTGTTTTGTCCCCAAGTAGACACAGAGGTTGCCAAATCAATGGGGGCACCACAAACCCCCTCTCCTAGTGGTTCCTTTCGAAGCTCCAAATATAAACAGGTCTAAAAAGCAATATCATCAACTGCCTCTACTTCTTTTTAAAGCAAGAACATCACATTCCCCGTCAAGAGGATATTACAGGGGCACATACAGGGAATAATTCCAAAGGGCATGCAATGGATTACTCCACTTGTAGCTCACCCTCCAATTCCAAAAAGTGACTCACTTTTCATTCCCCCGACCACTCAGCATCAGTGGGGGGAACAACTACAAGGTTTCTTCTCCAACTGGAAAACCATATCAACAGACCAGTGGGTTTTAGAAATTATCCAACATGGTTATTGGCTGAAGTTCATCAAAACACCCCCAAACATTTCACCTCACAGGCACATACTGTTCGAGGCATGTGGGCTACTGACATTCATATCTGTGCATAGATCGCCGCCTAGTGTTAGGTCCGGATGATTGCACTTTTTTGTCTTGGAAGAGTCTTTGAAGTATCACGAGATAGGTGACTCCTCCCATGGACTACAGTGCGCATGGGCATCTTCTCCATCCTCAGATTGTTTTTTTCCGCCATTGGGTTCGGATGCTAACTCCTATACTCCAACTTCGGAATCGAAAACAAAACTTTTCTAAAGGCCAAAAAGCCTTCGACTTCGACGGTATTGTTCTCGTTCGGTACCTCTCTACTCGATCCAACATTCCATCTCAAATCGGTCGTCGACACGGGCCGTTGGGCCTTTTCGACGCCACGTGAGCCGACCGTCGATGGAAAGAAGCCTGTTTAAAAGGTGCCCACAATGCCACTCCAAGTTCCCACATACTGATAAACACTCAGTATGCAACAAGTGCCTTTCCCCAGACTATAGGGAAGAAACCTGCCCAACCTGCGCCCAGTTTCGGTCCAAGAAAACTATACGAAACCGACTGGCCGCTAGGCAAGAAATGCAGCGACAGGCACCGGACCCGGACAACATCTTTGATGACGACCAGGATCTCCAGGAAGCTCCAGACTCAGACCTAGAAATCGTCACCGTCGAGGACTACTCGGACTCCGATGACGAGATCCCACCGGGGAAATCGTGAGTACCCTGCCCCCGACACCAATTAGCCCGTTACCAAAGGCTCCGGTCGAGGCATCGCCAAAAGGCCTTAGCCAAGATAATAAAAAAGTTTTGCCAGCCCCGCTGTCCGGCTCGGCTCCAAAATCGAAACCGAAACCTTCAGAGACCCCAGTACCATCGTCCCGAAGAAGGTTCCAGAGCCAAAGAAGGGCGTCGATCCTAAAAAGGCCGTACAGCCAAAGAGCGTCGTGCCAAAGAAGTCTGTCGACCCCAAAAAGGCCGTTCAGCCAAAAACTGCCGACCCCAAAAAAGTAGTCGAACCGAACAAAGGCACACCGCCGAAGGGCGCCGAACCAAAGAAGGTCGCCGACCCGAACAAGCCTACTGTTCCGAAATCCGTCGACCCGGCAATCGGGGCGGTGCCGAAGCCCGTAGCAAGGCCGGAAAAACCTGTCGACTCAAAGATAACTGCTCCAAAGACACCAGTCAATCCAAAAAATAACATCGACTTGGAAAAAAAAAACACTCATCCAAAGAAGCCTACGGAGCACAAAAAACGTGTTGAACCGAAAGTTCTGGTCGACCCGAAGACACTCGTCGACCCGAAAAAAAGGGCCCGAGCCGAAAAAGTCCAACAAAACACCAAAAGTTGTCGAAAAACCAGGTGTTACCGACCCAAAAAAGTCTAACATTCAACCCAGGACTGTTGAGGAAGAACTATTCCACCCAGATCCATCAGACGACCAGGCAAAGATATATATTAATCCAGAGACTGGTAAAGTTACCATCCTGCATAGGAAAAAGGGGCCTTTGGACTTTGAACCTCATTCCCCTATTCCATTGAAAAAAAGGACTTTGGGACTTCTCCCTCTAGACCCTTCATCCCTTTTCAACCTATCATGCCTACTACACCTTTTGCTCCCTACTCTCCTTCTCACCACGGGGACAATGAGGGGAAGTCAGGGGATGAGCCACAGCCTCTATATGATTTCCCACAGGATCCTGAACCACAAGAGGAACCTTGGGATAAGTCAACAGACCCTTACAACACCCATCCCATCCCTGATGTACCCACTTATCCTACTAAGCCGTCACCTACTGATGGCACCGTAGCCTTCAATCAACTCATAGACAGGGCAGCACAATTCCACAATGTGGACATGCATAATGACCCTGTGGAAGAAGACTTCTTATTTGACACATTCCCTACTGCAGAAAAAAGTGTCAGAACACTTCCCATGTTAAAGGGAGTTCTAAAACACGCACCTGACATATTTAAGGATACAACCAGGGCACGGGTAATTAATCCCAGAATAGAAAAAAAGTATAGGGCAGCTCATAGGGCAGCTCCTACAGACCCTACTTACATCAAAGGGCAGTTGCCACTAGACTCACTGGTGGTGGCTAACGCACGTAGAAGAGCCAACTCCCAGACAACAGGGGAAGCACCTCCCCCTGACAAAGAGTCAAAAATACTAGAGGCATCAGGCAAAAGGGTAGCAGCACAAGCCTCCAACTCATGGAGGATTGCTAATACACAAGCCCTACTGGCTCGTTACGACAGGGCGCACTATGATCAGCTTGAAAGCCTAATGCAACACCTACCTGAGCCTTTTAAAGCACAAGCTAATGATCTCATACAGGAGGGAAAATTCATATCAAACGCATCCATCAAATATGCGCTTGACGCAGCAGACACCGAAGCTAGGTCAATTAACACTAGCGTCTTACTACGCGGACATGCATGGCTGCGTATTTCCGGTTTTAAGAATGAGGTGCAGTCCACCATCCTTAACCAACCTGCCAATCAGGACTTTCTATTTGGCCCTGCTGGCGACACCATTTTGGATAAAATGAAAAAAGACACAGAAACCGCAAACTCAATGGGTGCATTGCAATTTCTGCAACATAGGGGCTCCTTTCGATGCTCCTCATACAGAGCAAATACACGAGGAAATACCTCGCAAACATCTGCCTCATACAACAGTAACACACAAGGTTCCTTCAACAAGAACACAACCAGAGGAGGTTACAGAGGTAACAATAATAAGGGAAGAGGACGTGGAGGCAATAACACCAGAGCCTCCACTGCCACAAAACAGTGACTTCATTACGCTACCTCCAGACCACTTAACACCGGTCGGAGGCAGACTACAACAGTTCCTACCTGTCTGGCACGCAATTACCACGGACAGGTGGGTGAGAGAAATTATCCAGTCTGGTTATTGCCTAGAACTGACTTCTACACCACCAAACATACCACCCAGACATCGTCCTATGTCCACGGAACACATCACCCTGCTACAACAAGAGGTGAAATGCATGCTGGAAAAGGGGGCCATAGAGCAAGTCCCTTTCCACCAACAAGGGACGGGAGTATACTCCCTATACTTCCTTATTCCAAAGAAGGATGGTTCCCTCAGACCAATATTGGACCTCAGACCCCTAAATCAATATATACTATCGAAGCACTTCCATATGATCACACTGCAACAAGTGCTCCCATTGCTACAGCAAGGAGATTTCCTAGCAACGCTGGACCTCAAAGATGCATATTTTCACATTCCCATCCATCCAGCCCACAGAAAATACCTCAGGTTCACAATAGAAGGTCAACACTACCAATTCAAGGTTTTGCCCTTCGTGGTTACCACTGCTCCAAGAGTGTTTACAAAATGCTTAGCGACAGTGGCAGTACATCTCAGGAGGCAACACGTCCATGTGTACTCTTCCCTGGACGATTGGCTAATACAAGCAAAATCGTACCAAGAGTGTGCAGCACACACGTCCCAAACGATTCAGTTGCTACAAGCCTAGGCTTTTCAATCAACTACACAAAATCGCATCTGCAACCATTCCACATACAGCAGTACCTGGGAGCCACCATAAACACCTCAGTGGCAAAGGCATATCCAAACTCAGCGAGGATAGCCAGTATACAGACACTCATCCGCAAATTCCTGCCAAAACACTCTTTGCCAGCTCAGGTCTTCATGCAGCTCATAGGCATGATGGCCTCCTGCATATTCATTGTCCCCCATGCCAGACTTCAAATGCGCCCATTACAAGAATGCCTGGCACGGCAATGGAGATGCGAGTAAAAATCCTAGGCCATCAATTAAATAGGTGAACAATTGACCTAAACCAGTGGTAAAAGGAACAATCGAAAATAAAAGTTATATAAAACACATGTTTTTAATTGGTATATTAAAAATCATATAGCAAACGAAACAAAGGTCAGACTATATGATGAGAGTAAAACATAAATCATCCAACATATACAGGCGTTATAAAATTAAATACATTACATATAAATAATACTGAATACAATTCAAAATACATTCAAAATCATAGTTGGTGTCTAAAGTGCTGAAGAAACATAAAAGCTCGACGCGCGTTTCGGCAGAAAACGCCTTCCTCAGGAGTCGCAGGTCATATTATTTGAAGACTTTATTACATTGCAGTACATCAAAAGAAGATGATATCTTCATATATTTCTGAAAACTGAGTCTCTCGATAAAGGCTAGTTCCTGATAGAGTCTGCAAGCTATTTGTAGTATTCTATGTTAGGATGACGATGATAAAAACACAAAAAATGTGTAAAGCAGCGAGATAGTTCTTATTGAACAGACGTCGACTCACGTATCGCTAATTGGATGTGAAACTTATTTATTTCGAGTAGATACGATGCGTGATGTCTGGTATACATCAGCAGGCGGGGACGTCTGGGTACAGCAGAAATTTCAAAACTTGGATAAATGAATGGTGGTAGGACAGCAAGATGGTGCTGTTCCGAAGGTCGTGGTGTGGGGTACGGTCCTCCACGGCAATGGAACCAGGCTCAAGGACAACTAAAAGACATAGGCCTAGATGTATCAAGCATTTTGCGATTCGTTAAGGCTGAAATTCGCAGAATTTCGGCCTTAACGAATCGCAAACGGACATTTTACATCTTTTGGGATGTATGTGAAATTAGCAAAATAAGGAATCGCAAAAAATTGCTATTCCTTATTTTGCTTAAGCATTTAAGGAATCGCAATTTTGCTATTCCTTAAATGCCATGTATGAAGCTTTTTTAATTTGCGAATTCAGGTTAAGGAATCGCAAATTAACACCAACTTGAGGTTCGTGTTAATTTGCGAAATCCTTTCAAAAACCAAAATTTGGCAATTTTGAGGGTGGCATGTGACACACATACATGCCCATAGGGCATGTATGTGCACCATATGCACACACATGTAAGTTTCAGGGGTGCAGCAGGGTGTCCATGAGACACCCCTGCATCCTTGCAATAATTCTCAAATTGCGATTAGCAAATTGCGAATTCGCAATTTGAGAATTATTTCGCAATCATTCCTATGGGCCTCCTGGCCCATAGGAATGAATGGGAAATTATTCCTTATTTGCGAATTCGCAACTTGCGAATTCGCAAATAAGGAATAATAAGGAATCGCAAAAAAATAGCGATTTTAAACATACATCCCATTTTGCGATTTCTTAATAGCGATTCGGTAAAAATCGCTATTAAGAAATCGCAAATATGAACGAGGATACATCTAGGCCCTAGTGTTGGTAAACAGTCGCGCTCACAACTCTCTGCAGCGGTGGAACCAACAAAAACCTTTCCAAGGGGCGACTGTTCCAAGAGCCGGTTCCACAACTAGTACTAACAGCGGACGCATCACTGACAGGCTGGGGAGCCCATCTCCTTCAATACACAGTACAAGGGCTCTGGACAACCAAACAGAAAAGGCTGCATATCAACCAACTAGAATTGCTAGCAATATTTCTAGCCCTAAAAGCATTTAAAAAATACTTGTACAACAAGACGGTGTTGATCGGGACGGACAACATGACCGCAATGTACTATATCCAGAAACAGGGAGGAACGCACTCTCCACAGCTGTCCCATCTGGCACAACGCATATGGAAGTGGGCGATTCCCCAAAACATTTTTCTCCTAGCAGAACACCTTCCAGGGAAGGACAATCACATTGCTGACCTGCTCAGCAGGCACAGCCAACAACTACACGAATGGGAGATTCACCCCCAAGTTCTCAACCCATTCTTCAAAGAGTGGGGTCACCCAGAAATAGACCTGTTTGCCACAAAAGAAAACTCCAAATGCCAGTACTTTGCCGCCAGATTCCCACATCCGTTGTCACAGGGCAATGCGATATGGATGAACTGGTCAGGCAGATTTGCGTACGCTTTTCCCCCAGCACCGCTGATCCCGCTGGTGGCACGCAAACTGCGGCAACACTCACTCACGCTGATCCTAGTTGCTCCCACATGGGCGAGACAACCGTGGTACACCACGTTCCTAGAACTTTCAGTAGTTTCTCATCAAAAACTGTGCCTTGCACCCCATCTTCTAACTCAGAACCGTGGAGAAATCAGACACCCAGATCCCAATCAGATGAACCTAGCGATCTGGCTCCTGAGGTCTTAGAGTTTGGATACCTTAGCTTGCCCCCAGATTGCATGAACATCATTAGGGAGGCAAGACGACCAACCACACGAGCATGCTATGCAGCTAAATGAAAGAGATTTGTTATTTACTGCAACAATAACCAAACCAACCCTTTAGACGCTTCCATACAAAACATTATGTTACCTGCTGCATCTACAAAGATGTAACTTCATACTCTTCTATACGACTACACCTCACTGCTATAGCATCATACCTTCAAAAAAGGCAACACCTTTCACTGTTTAGGGTACCAGCAATCAAAGCCTTCATGGAGGGTTTGAAAAGGGTGATCCCTCCACGACACCCCCCTTCCCCAGTCTGGAATCTAAATATAGTACTAACCAGACTTATAGGCCCTCCTTTCGAACCTCTACACTCATGCGAACTACAATTCTTAACGTGGAAGGTTGCCTTCTTGGTTGCCATTACCTCACTCAGAAGAGTGAGCGAATTACAAGCACTAACAATTCAAGAACCTTTCATGCAGGTACATACCAACAGGGTGGTTCTTAGAACCAACCCTAAGTTCATGCCTAAGGTTGTATCCAATTTCCATATCAATTAATCAATAGAACTGCCGGTCTTCTTTCAAAACCTACAGTCAGTAGCTGAAAGAGCCCTACACACATTAGATGTAAAAATACCTCTACTTTATTATGTGGACAGGACTAAATCATTTAGGAAAACAAAACAACTATTTGTTGCTTTTGCACCACAACACAAAGGAAATCCAATTTCAAAGTCAGGAATAGCCAGATGGATAGTTAAATGCATTCAAATATGTTATCAAAAGGCAAAACGCACTTTAACCGTCCCCCCAAGAGCACACTCTACAAGGAAAATGGGGGCCTCCATGGCTTTCCTAGGAAATATTCCTCTTCAAGACATCTGTAAGGCAGCCACATGGACCACCATACACACTTTCACAAAACACTACTGTGTAGACGTGCAAGCAAAACAGCAAGCTGCTGTAGGCCAGGCTGTCCTCAAAACTCTTTTCCAAACTGCTGCAGCTGGCACAGGTAGCCACCGCTAGAGGAGATACTGATATTCAGTCTATGCACAGATATGAATTCAGAAGCCCACATGCCTCGCACGGAATATGCTACTTGCCAGTATGCATCTATTCTTGGCATGTAGGGCTGCTGACATTCATATCATATTTCTGCCTTCCCTTCACCTACCCACCAATTCTATTGTCTCTTTTAGTATTAAATATATTTATTCAGGGGGCGTGGCTGGCGGCCGAGCATGGCGGCAGCATAGAGGACTAGCTCCGGCGAGGAAGCGACCTCTCCATCTATCCGCACGATAATCCGTGATTATTTGTTACCTCCAACGGTAGCACCGAATGCCCGGGACCGGGCGGGACTGGCGGCAGGCTCCCGGACGAAAATCGCACATTGGATGACGGAGTTATCGTCGAATGTTGAATCAACCGGAGCACAGGCCCACCTCCGGGCCCTCAAGTGATCGCTGAGACCGACCGGAAGTGCAGCCTGCTCGGTTGCTAAAGACAGGAAGTGGTCGGCACAAGAGGCCCACACCCAGTGGCGGTCCTGCTCCGCGTCACTCGGCTCGCTATATCTAGCGAAGACTCATTGGAAGGGTGGCCGTACTTTCTCAAGACTTTCAACCGCACTTTGCCCGACAGCCTGCCCTGCGGGGACCACCAAGGCGTCCCGCTTTTGGTGACGGAAGCCCCCTCCATCTTGAACCGAGATCAGCGTAGTGACTGCGCATTCACTTGGTACCCCACCGGACCGACGAACTGTATTCCCTCCGCGAACGAACGATGGCCGGGAAAGGTGTGAAAGGCGGCTCAACCCAGACTCGTATCGACCGCTTCACAAACGATAGGACTGCTTCCCCTCCGGCGGAGGGAAGAACTCCCCCCGTAAAACCGGGCGAGTCTGGGGGACCGAAGAAGGCGACGCTGGACGATGTCATGAAGGCTCTCTCACAGGTCCAAACAACGGTGGGCTCTATCTCGACCGAGATCACCCTTATCCGCGCTGACTTTCACAAGATGGCCGAAAAGGTAGGCTCTTTAGAGCTTGTCACAAAATCGCTGGTGGAGGATGTTTCGGAACTGCAGACGGCCATGGAGGCGGTCATGGCGGAAAACAAGCTCCTTAAGGACAAGCTCGACGACCAGGAGGGCCGCTCCAGGCGGAACAATGTGCGCATTCTTGGCGTTCCGGAGTCTGAAGGTGTGAGGGCTACGGATCTATACGTGGAGGAACTCATCAAGACTCATCTTCAACCCAAAGGCCTATCGACCTTCTTTTCTGTGGAGCGAGCCCACAGGGTCCCGGGAGGTCAACCAAAACCAGGGGCCGCACCGCGGCCAATCCTAGCGAGACTGTTTAACTACCGCGACCGGGACACCATCCTACAGGCGGCACGTGTCTCGCCACCGGTAAAAATCCTCAACTCAACAGTGGCATTTTTCCCGGACTACACGGCGGAGGTGGCCAGGCGGCGAAAAACATTCTTGGATGTCAAAAAGGAACTTAGGAAACGTGAACTCCCCTATTCTATGATCTTCCCAGCCAGGCTTCGGGTGGTGGCGGAGAATAGGACATGGTTTTTTGACGACCCAAGCACTGCGCGAGACTGGCTGGACGGCTGGCGTCCTGCTTCCCACTCTCGCCGTCCTGGTCGGACTAAGAACGGCTCGCCACACTCGGATCACAACGCTGCAGGAGCCGAGGGTACGAACAGTGGCAGAAGCTCTCCGGTACGAGATGAGGCTACTCTGAGTCTGGAGGTGGACCCTTGAACACATGTACGTGCTATTGAAGTTTGGGCCTGCGGCTGGAACCGCCAAGGACACTGGGCCGAGGGCCTCCGTGGAGGGTATGAGGGGTCGCTAATTCCGGAGTACTCCTCACCCCCAACGAGCAAGTAACTGTGTGTTTTCTTTGGGGTGGGTTTAAGCACTCTGCTAAATTGGGGTGGCGGGCAGTTTGGAGTCCGTGTAGCAGGGAAGCAGGGAGGGTGGGGACGTTGGGTATGGGGTTATGTTGGTTGATTGGTTTGAACTGTTTGGCTCTACTTCTCATTTTGAAAATGCTGGTGGTCACATATGACCGTATTCCTGACACCGGGTATACTGCCTCTGATCCTCGAACATTGTATCGGCGCAAACACACGCATCGATGCACGTGGTTGGGGGACCCCCTACTTGATATGGCTCCGTCCCGCCCTCTAGGACACCCAATTGCACGCTTGATCACAATATGGCGGATCCCCCACGACCTGCTGTAGTAACACATGACACTGGGGTGGGGGCGGTACCGCCGCTGCGGGTAGTGTCCTGGAATGTTCGGGGATTAGGAGATAAAGTGAAGAGAGGGCTGGTCTTGCAATGTATTAAAAGACTGAGCTGTGATATCGCCCTCCTCCAGGAGACACACTTAGTGGGGGTGGCCACCAAAGCTCTGGATAGAAGAGGATACCGCATGTTAATACACTCGGACTTTACTTCGGGGTCCCGGGGGACGGGTGTCTGGGTGAAGAGGGCGTCACGATTCATACATCACTCCACGAAAGCGGACAAACATGGCCGCTTTGCGGCGGTGTGTGGGCAGTGGGAGGGCGTGCCCATTAACGTGGTGTCTGCGTACATCCCACCAGCGCTACATTCATCGGCACTTCCGGACCTAGGCAAATTTCTTCTGGAACTCCCGGAAGGGGATCTGTTAGTGGGCGGAGACTTTAATGCATTGGCTGATACTGATATGGACAGGTTCCCGGCTCGCTCCCTCCCTACTGGCCCGACGAAATTTAGGGACTTCTTGGATGCACAGGGTCTGGTGGACATTTGGAGACAACTTCACCCTACTGATCGCCATTATTCATACTATTCCTCCACCCATGCTTGCCTGTCACGCATAGACTATTTTCTCACACTGGGGGGCGGCAAACTCACTTTTGACAAAGTACAGATTGCACCACGGGGCATTTCAGACCATTCTCCCTTGATCGCTGCACTGTCCTGTTCGGCCACGGCCCGCACACGTCTTTATCCCATTTACCCTGGTTATCTAAAAATTCCCCCGATCCGAAAATCTCTCAAAACTGCCACTAAACATTATTTCCAGGAGAACTCCGGGTCGGTGTCCTCACCGACGATTCTCTGGGAAGCATACAAGACGGTACTAAGGGGCCAGGCCATTGCGACCATAACCGATCACAAACGCAAACAAAAACTAGAACTGGTAGAACTGGAACTACAGCTGGAACAGGCTAATGTGACTCATATGACCACGCCGTCAGAGACCACCCGACACGCGCTGACTCTCTGCCAGCAAAAGCACGACGATCTTCTCCGCCGAAGGGTGCTAGAGCGTATGGAATCGACAGCATGTAGAGTATATGATGTGGGCGACAAAGCCAACAAATTGCTGGCTTGGCTGGACAAAAAGCGGGACGGAGGCAGGCACATTCTGCAGTTACGGGACAACATGGGGATATATCACACACACCCTCCTAAGATTGTTGACCTCCTGGCAGACCACTTCCAAGGGGTGTACACCCCAGAGGTGGTGGTCACGGCAGAAAGGGCGGAACTGGCACTTCAAGAAGTAGAAGTGGAGGTGTTAACGCCGGAGGCGCAAACTGAATTAGAAGCGGATCTCACGGTAGAGGAACTCCATACGGCGATAGGCGCGCTGCACACGGGCAGAGCACTGGGCCCCAATGGGATACCAATCGAATGGTTCCAAACGATGTCAGACACACTAGGCCCGCCATTGTTGGCCATGTTCGAGAACTGCCGTGAAACCGGAACGCTACCCTTAGACCAGCGCTTGGCAACAATAGTGGCTATCCCAAAACCTGATAAACCTCCAGAATGTTGCACATCCTATCGCCCGATCTCGCTCATCAATGCAGAGGCGAAGATCCTGGCGAAGGTGATTGCTAATAGATTGACCCCACACCTCTCTCAGCTGATCCACCCAGACCAGTCCGGCTTTATGCCGCACAGGAGTACGGCACTGAATCTCCGTAGAGTGCACGGCGCGTTGGCACGGGCACACTCCCTGACAGAACCGGCGGCCATCTTGTCACTAGACGCCAGGATGGCCTTCGATATGGTAGAGTGGCAGTACCTGTTCGCAGTTCTACATCGGATGGGCTTCGGACCGAAGTTTCTATCGTGGGTTCGACTACTCTACACAGGCCCAATGGCCCACGTGGCGGCCAATGGCCATATCTCCCGAGCGATCTCTTTAGCGCGTGGGACTCGCCAGGGCTGCCCCTTATCCCCGTTGCTGTTCGCATTGGTCCTTGAACCCCTTGCGATCGTTCTCAGAACAACACCACTGTTGAAGGGCATCAGATGGACGGAGACCTGGGAGGATAGAATATCGTTGTATGCGGATGATATGTTGGTGTACGTGTCATCCCCCGAACTGAGTGTTCCGATTTTATTGGCACTCTGCGACAAACACGGTGCGGCCTCTGGCTACACAATCAACTGGACGAAATCGGTCCTTTATGTTTTGATGGGCCCGCGGCCAGTCCTCCCTGAGCACTGTCCGCTGGTGGTGACCGATGTCTCCTTCAAATATTTGGGCATCCATGTCACTAGCGATACGGCCGTCTTTACCGACCGGAACCTGACACCCCCCCTCCTCCGTCTGAAGGCAGACGTGAGACACTGGTCGTCCCTACCGCTCACACTCTTAGGCCGCGCTGCTCTGTTCAAAATGATGGCGCTCCCGCGCTTCCTATACGTCTTTGAAAACACGCCAGCTATGATCCCGCCCTCCTACTTGCAGAAAATCACCGCAGTTGTCACCACTCTGCTTTGGGGTGAGCGTCCCCCGAGAATAGCTCACCTCAAACTTAATCGCGGCTGGTACGATGGTGGAATTGCGCTACCGAATGTGCAGCTTTATTACTGGGCATCCCAACTCAAGGTACTCAACCAGTGGATCCATGCGTCACACACTGACCCGGCCTACATGGCGGACAGGGCCCAACTGGGAACACAAACTCTCCTGGCCCCCCTCTATAACCCAAGTCTCCTTAAGGACCTGATTGGCCCCACTAGACACACAGTTACCTTATGGTACAGAGCCCTCACCAAGCTACAGTGGAAGGGAATCATCACGAAGCTTACCCCGCTTTGGGATACCAAAAAACTGGGCTGCCTACGGACCAGTAAAGGGTTCACCCAGTGGGACAATATAGGCATCTCTACGGTGGGAGATCTCTGGACGTCCACAGGGGTGGTTTCATTCGAGCAACTTCAACAACAATATGCCCTGGGCCCCACAGAAACATACAGATATATCCAAATCAGACACGCTCTCCTGGCGGTGTTGGAACCGGGAACTACAGTCCCGGAATCCTCCCCCCTAGAAGACCGGCTCCTCACGGACTGCATGCAAACAAGGGCCACCTCGCTCACATACCGTAAATTGCTAAATAATCTCCCAGACCCCCTACAGAAATTGCGAGAAAAATGGGAGGATGAATTGGGTGCTATGGATGAGACGGATTGGAATGCTGCGATGGCGTCCCCGAGAGAGGCTGGGGTTTCGGCCAGATTCAGACTCATACAGTTAAAAATACTACACAGAACGTACTACACGAGGACCACCCTACACAAAATGCACAGGGCTGACTCCCCTCATTGTCTTAGGGAATGTGGGGAGGAGGGCACATTGTTGCACACACTATGGGGTTGCCCTCTCATTGCCAGATACTGGCAGCAGGTCATGCGCACGATCTCACAGGCCCTTGATACCTCCCTTACACCCGAGCCGCGCCTTTGTCTCCTGAATATATGGGAGGGCACTGATCTTAACCTCAGACAACAGCAATGGGTTACAATTGGAACAATGGTGGCGAAGCGTGATATGGCGCAGAGATGGGGGGTGGCGGAGCTACCTACTTTGGCGCTATGGTGTAAAAACATGGACAAATTGATGATAACTGAAAGAACTGTCTACAAACTCAGAGCGAACCCAAAGAAGTGGAACAAGGTGTGGGAGGCTTGGAATAGGTACAGAGGGGATCTGTGTGACCCGCTGCAGGAGGACGAAGACGAGGATTCAGAAGATGAGGAGGGAATGATTGCTTAACCTGTGGATCTCTGAGGGGTGGGACTAGAAATGTACTCTTGTAGTTGGAAACTCAGCTCACGCTATGCGGGGGGATGATGGGGGTAGGCCTGGGGTTGGGAGTCGGCGTGTTCTACTAGCATTTTCTGTTCTATATCGCTTCATGTCTATACACTACTATTGAGCCACTATGTTTGGTTTGGTTTTGATTTTTCATAAATGAAACAAGACAAAATGAACCTTAAAAGTAAAACTTCATGACTCCGGTATTTACATCCTGTTGGTCTGCCATATCATCCTCATCCTGTGCTGCCGGACCGGAGGGTTGTCGGCTGAATAGCTGTGTAAAAGTACGTGACATTCTGCTCTTATCTCCTGTCATGATTACTGTGTAATTGTACTGTTGTAACGTGGATGATGAATATCAATAAAAGTTTTACACCAAAAAAAAAAAAAAAAAAAAAATATATATTTATTCAGAGCAAAAATACCGACCCGAAATTCCCCGGTGAGCAACGTCAGAAATGGCTGCCAGATGTCCGCAAACTCCTCGCCCCGCCCTGTCGCTGTCAGGGACAGATTCTCCATCCCCAAAACCATCCAGAGTCTATGTAGCCAGCCAAGGTGTATGGGGGGCTGTGGGTCTCTCCAGCGTGCCACAATGTTCTGTATCGCGGCACCCAGTGCTATGGCAATCAACCTCCCTCTCATGGATTTCAGGGGATACATCAGTGCGTTCGGCAGGCCAAGAAGCACATAAGCAGGGAACCTAGGCAGTTGGGTGTCCAAGTGGGCGTCTACGAGATCCAGGATGGTGGACCAGTATTGTCGCAGCTTCTCACAGCTCCAGAGCAGATGTTCGAGTGTACCCCGTTCCCCACATCCCCTCCAACAGCGATCGCTTGTCCTGGGATCCCAATGATGTATGTTCGCTGGGGTATGGTACCAATACATGGCGACTTTCGTCAGAGTCTCCGTGAGGCCAGTATGGTAGGCCCAGTGTCTGGCTCTATGATAAATCCCTTCCCATTCCTTCCGCGTGAGTTGCCTCCCTAGGTCTTCCTCCCATCTAGCCTTCCCTGGGTGGTAGGTGTATATGTGAGTAAGGAGTAGGTGTTGGTATAGGTCTGAAAGTAGTTTCTTCTCTGATGTGCGCGTGAGAAGCCATTTCTCATACGGCGTGAGAAAACGTTGCGCTCCCGGCCGAATGGAAGGGTGTAAGACCCAGTGCCGGACCTGCAAGTACGGGAGTCGATCCACCTCCTGTATCCCATACTCCTCCCTCACTTTCTGAAAGGAGAGGATGCCCTTCAGGTTGAACATATGCCCCACCTCCCTGCAGGGAGTAGTCCTCCATGTTTTGAAAACCTGCGGGTCCAAGCCCAGTGTGAAGTTGGGATTCCCGAATATGGGCGTCAGCGGGGAGGGAAACGAGGTGAGTTCTCTCCGTACAGCCACTTGATCCCAGACTTTCATCACAGTGCTCGTGATGTATGATGCATTCAGGTTAGGGGGTCTGTGACGCCGCGGGAGAAAGGGTACACCCTGGAGGGGACGGCCAGCCACAGCCTGGTCCTGAAAGAGCCAATGTTTGCTGGACTCAAGTTGGTACCATTCCACTAGAGTACGCAGCTGTGCCGCTTGGAAGTACAGGGTGAGGTCCGGCAGACCCACGCCTCCATGAGCCGGTGGGAAAGTCGCTATGCGCTGCTTAAAGCGGGGACGGCGTCCGTTCCAGACATAGCGCGCCAAGTCCGCCTGGGTCTTCTGAAGCCAACCCGTAGGCGGGCGTAGCGGAAGGGTCTGAAAGATGTAAAGAATCTGCGGCAAAAGGGTCATCTTGATCGCCGCCACGCGTCCGAGCCAGGAAAGTGTGAGGCGGTTCCACTTCCGCAGCGTCTCATTAATTTGCGAGCTCAGTTTGGCATAGTTGGCTTCGGCCGTGCCCCGCACTGTCGGCGCCAGTAGGACCCCTAGATATGGGACCGTGGAAACAGACCACTGCAGGTCAAATTCGGTTTTGGCATCTGCCAGCACGTCGGCGGGTAAGGATACATACAGGGCCACCGATTTGTCCACGTTGATTTTAAAACCCGAGGCCTGCGCAAAGGAGTGCAGTTCGACCAGAAGTGCCCGTAGGGATTGCATAGGGTCCATTAGGGAAAGCAAGATGTCGTCTGCATACAGGCTGATCTTGTGTGTGTCTCCCCCAAAGGGGATGCCCCGAATTCGATGATGATGCCTGACCCGTTGTGCCATTGGCTCCATGTAGAGCGCAAACAGGAGAGGGGAGAGCGGGCAGCCCTGCCTGGTTCCCCTGCCTATCGGGAGACGCGGTGAGGTATGGCCATTAACCCGTACCATTGCAGTGGGCTGTCTATAGCAATTAAATATCCGGTTTCGGGTGGTCTCCCCAAGACCGAATCTCTGGAATGTCTGTTCGAGATAGGGCCAGTGCACCCGATCGAACGCCTTCTCGGCATCGATGGCAAGAAGCATACACCCCGGCCTCGTGCGTAAGCCCGTCTCAATAAGGTGGAGGACGCGCCTGATGTTGTCGCTCGTTTGCCGCTGGGGGATGAAGCCGGTCTGATCAGGGTCGATCAGTTGCTGCATGTACGGTGCCAACCGGCTTGCGATGATACCTGTGTACAGCTTCAGGTCCACATTCAATAGAGATATTGGCCTGTAGGAGCCGCACCGGGTGGGGTCCCTCCCCGCTTTGGGTATCACCGATATTGCCGCCTCCAGCATTTTGGGAGGAATAGTCCCGGCCTGATCGAAGGTGTTGAACAGGTCCCGCAGTAGGGGGGGCCACTTGCTGGCAGAACTTCTTATAAAAAGCCGCAGAGTAGCCGTCGGGGCCCGGGGATTTCCCCAACTTAAGGCGGGAGATCGCGGAAATGACCTCTTCCAGACCTATGGGCCTGTCAAGAAATTGAGACTGTGCTTCGGTCAGTGACGGGAGAGTTGCACCATCAAGTGAGTCGCTGCCGTGTTGCAGGTCTAGCCTGTCTGCTTCATACAGGCCGGCATAAAAGGTCCTGAATGCTGCCGCTATGGCGGCGTTTTCGGTGAGCAGGTCCCCCCGGTCGGGCTGGATGGCATGGATGCGCCGTCGCTGCCGTTGTTCCCGTAGCTTGCATGCCAACAGTTTCCCGCATCGGTCCCCCCCTGTGTAGTAGGCATGCTTCATGCGTATCGCGGCAAATTCAGCGACATCCTGTTGTAGCGCAGCTAGCATCTTCCGCTCCGTGCAGAGTTGGCGCCACGCCCTGGCCGCCCCGGTGCGCTGATGTAGCCGTTCCAACTCCTTTACGCGCTGCGTGAGGTCGGCTCTCTTCTGCGCGCGCTCCCTATTGTTGGCCGCTGCCAGTGAGATGAACTCGCCGCGGAGGACCGCTTTTAGTGCAACACACTGGGTAGCTTTGTAAGTGTCCCCGTTAGCATTGTGCGTGAGAAATTGGCTGATGGCTGCCTTGATCTTCTCCACAGAAGAAGGGTTCTGCGGCAGGCCGTCGCGTAAACGCCAGTGGCGTTGCGGGCTGGGGGTATCGGGCACTAGGAAGGTCGCCGAAACCGGGGAGTGGTCAGAGAGCGAGGCCGGGTGGATCTCTACCTCTTGAGCGCGTGTCGCGAGTTGGGCCGAGCAAAGCAGGTAGTCTAGTCGCGCATAAGACTTATGGGCTGCGGAATAGTGGGTGTAGGCTATGTCATGAGGATGAAAGTGTCTCCACAAATCGATCAGTCCCAAGTCTGCAA
This sequence comes from Lissotriton vulgaris, assembly GCF_964263255.1. Classification (NCBI taxonomy): domain Eukaryota; kingdom Metazoa; phylum Chordata; class Amphibia; order Caudata; family Salamandridae; genus Lissotriton; species Lissotriton vulgaris. Next base: position 1,435,935,733 of record NC_141695.1, on the reverse strand, counting down.
GATGTGTGTGGCCCTCTGTCGATAATGCCCCCACCTGACCCACCCTTTGGTTGGAGCGATCGGTGATATTGCGGAACACTAGGTTTAAGTCCCCCCCAGAAGTAAGTGTTGGTGCGTGTTGGCCGTGGCTGCCTCAAGCGCAGAGCGCAGGTACCTTTCTTGACCTTCGTTGGGTGCATACATGGAGCCTATTAGTATCGTCTGCCCTGCCACAAGGAAGCGGTGGATCAATAGCCTGCCCTTAACTTCCGCCTCCTTTTGCAGCACCCTCCCTCTAAAGGACCTCGCCACCAGTATGGCCACCCCAGCTACTTTCTTAGACGCGGATGAGAAAAGCTGCTCAGGGAAGGCACGGGACCGAAGCCTATGATGATCTTTGGATAGCAGGTGTGTCTCTTGCAGGAGACAGATGTCGGCCCGTGAGCGCTCTAGGAAGGAGAGAATCACCCTGCGCTTGTTAGGGCTGTTAAGTCCCCTAACATTTAGGGAAAGAATGGTGAAAGGATGCATCAGCCTAGGCGCGGGGCGGGGGTGAGCTCATGGTCAGTGCGAGCAGGTGGCCTGAAGGATAAAAGGTCAATGACACCTCGTGGCTCCAGCGGACAAGAAGGTTCCCTCCCACCCTTCCCCCCCTCCCCCCCCTCCAAACAACTGCCCCTCTCGCACCCCAACTAACAAATCCCACAGGTCCCCCCCCCACCCTTACCCAACTTCCCTCCCCATCTCCTCCCCCCCGTGGAACCTCAACTTGGAACCCAAAGGAACAAACCATAGTCCCGGCCCTGGTGAGCACCACAGGTCCGTAGAAGAGTGTCTGTAGGAAACGTGACAGTGGCGGCCTTCTCCCGGCTCCCCGACCCCCCCATATCAAAGCAAGGTGTGATGAGTGGCCCCCATCGTGCTGCTCACGGGGCAACAGTGGTATCTCGCTCCACTTCCTGCACTGCCGCTGCCTGTTCTTGGGCAATTGTCTCAGGGTCCGGCTTCAGTCGAGCACTACGCCTGCCCCGCCGTGCAGCCCTCTGCAGTCGCCCTGACCGCGCTGTGCCGGCCCCTCCCGAGAACCGTGTGGCAGTCCATCCTCCGAGTCCGAGGGGTCCGACAGGTCAATGTTCAAAAGGGAGCAGGTGTCTCTGAGAGAGCGAAGTTGGTGCAGCTTCCCCTGCCATTTGAAAATGATCCGAAACGGGTGGCCCCATGAATACGGTACTTCTTTCTCACGTAGAAAGGTGGTCACGAACTTGAATTCGCGCCTCTTTTGTAGCGTGATAGCTGACAAGTCCTGAAACAACGCTACTCCCACTCCTCGGAATTGCAAAGGTTGCTGTCGCCGAGCCTCCTAGAGAATTCGTTCCTTCACAGGTAAGTCAAGGAGGTAGGCCAGAATGTCGGGTGGTGGGGCCGGGACCTGTCTCGGCAGGCCCACCCTGTGAGCACGGTCTTTGCGAATGGGGAAGGCCTCCGCTTCCCCCAACACCGCTCGAAAGAGGGCCTGCAGGTATCCAGTGACACTGTTCCCTTCGGCACCCTGCGGCACATTCCGGACTCGTATATTATTTCTTCGAGAGCGGTTCTCCTGGTCCTCAGCGTGCGCCTGGAGGCCCACCTGTTACTCTTGAAGTCGGAGGACCTCTTGCTGTACGTGCGCCAGCTCTTCACTTCGGGCATGGCCGGACTCCTCCACCGCCGCCACCCTCTCCCCCAAACCATCCAGGTCTCGACGGAGTTCCCGCTGTTCCCCAGCGATGTCCTGTTTAAGAGCCTGGAAGTCATCTCTAAGGGTATTGAATAGCGCTTCCAGGAAGGTGTGCGTGATGGGACTCCGGGGGGGAAGCCCACTCTCGTCTGCTAGCGGTCGGCTCAGGCCTTCCGTCGGGGTCCCTGTGGCCCTCAGGCCTCCCCCACCGTCACCTCTGTGCTGGACCCCTCTGTGGGGCTCGTCGTCTCTTGCCCCCACTTGCCTCCACTCTCTCGCACACCTCCCGCCGGGGGCCCGATCACCCTGCCCCCCGAGATCTTCGGCCCGGTCTGCTCTTCGATACAGGCCTCCCGGCACCCGGGGGCCCCTCCAACAGTCAAGAAGCGTGGGGTTCCCTCACAGCCGCAACCGGGTCAACCCCGCTCTCTGCCCTCCGGGGGGGTATCTGTCTCTTTCCTCTTGCTTTGGAGGGCCCAGTCCGCCCAGCCGTCACCTCCCGGGTCGGGCCTTCCGCTCTACCGCCCCGATCTGCCCCCGTTTAGTGGCCGGGGTCCCACGTGGTCGGGGGGCCCGCGCTCCGCCTCCCAGGCCCCAGCGTAGCTTCTCAGGGTTGATGGCTCAGTGCTCCGCCCGAACCCCGCACTCCGGCCCTGATGCGTGGTACCAACAGCACACTCCGGGGTCTCCTGCTGCTTGCACTGCTCCCAAAGGCTGGCGCTACGTGGCCCCGGGGACGCGCGGCCTCACCTCAAGTCTCGGCCCAGACCTGGCCGTGTTGCTGTGGGGGGGCAGAGACGCCACCCGTAGAGCCCCCCCTCCTCTGTGCCTGCACTATGACCGCTGGGCCTCCACCACATCGGCCCCAATTCGTTGCTGTGCCGGCCCGCTGGGCTCCGCGGTGTCTTCCTAGGCCCAAAGCCGGGGCCTCGCCACGGACAGCCCGCCGACCGGGGGCCGGGCGTATGCCGCTCCTCGCTGTCTCCGGTACCTCCAGAGGATCGCGGAGCTCCAACCAGTTGCCAAGGCCGGCAGACACGTCCGCGCCTCCTGCGGGGCCCTCCACTGTCGCTGCCGGTGAGGTCCCGGAGCGTCCGCTCAGGCCTGAAGCCGGGGCCTCAATCGGGGTGACTGTCCGGTCGGGAATCAGGCAGCTGCCGCTCCTCGCTGCCTAGGGGGCCTCACCACTCCTGCCAGTGGCCGGGTCTGCAGCGACCCAAAGCGCGACCCCACTGCCTGTATTGTGGCTTGCAGGATCGATCCGCTGCGCTCAACGGTCCACTCCGCCCCCGGGGCCCGCCTCGGCCGAGGCCATCCTTCGCTCCGGGCCAACGTGCGAGCCGCGTCTTCCCCGCCCGCAACTCCGGGCTGGGGGTCGGTCTCGTTGCTGGTGACCACTGCCCACCTCTCATGGGCAAAAAGGCGCTTAGTTTCGAGGGCCACTACCGCGGAAAGGAAGCTATTTGGGGCTTGGGCCGGGGAGCCGAGGTCAACCACGTCTGCTCAGCCCGCCATCTTGGCCACGCCCCCCTATTGTCTCTTTTAACAGATTTGAATACATCTTTTTACTTAAACGGCCATTTTTGTATGTGTATATTGCAATGATTTTAAATAATTGTGCAATAAAAACGTTACCTTACCTTACAGAATCACATCTTCAGCCTTCACAGATTCAACCTTATCTAGAGGCTATTCACAACACACAGTTAGAGTTAGTCTACACAAATGCGGGCAGGTTTCACATCATCACAGAACTACTACACCAATTTCACCCTAATCAACACATAACAGTCAAAATAGTTCAATGATTTATAGGCATGATTGCATCTTGTATTGCAATAGTGCCACATGCAAGACTACATATGCGTCCATTGCAAGAATGTCTAGTGAGTCAATATTCTCTGTCACAGGGTCATTGACAAGATCTAGTGTTGATAGACCGCTGCACAGATCACTTTCTGCAGTGGTAAAATACACAGAACGTATAAAAATGGCAGCCACTCCTCCACCCTGTTCCCCAGACCATTCTCACAGCGACGCATCCCTTACAGGATGGGGTGCACATCTAGAGAATCTCAAAGTTTAGGGTCTCTGGGACACCAAAAATCGAAGTCTCTACATCAACTACCTAGAGCTTCAAGCAGATCACCTAGCATTGAAATAATTTCTAGTCAACATCGAAGGTAAAGTTGTCTTCGTCCGGACGGACAACACAACAGCCATGCTCTAGTTACAAAAACAGGGGGACACACTCTCTACAGTTATCATGCCTATCTCAGATGGCTTGGCGTTGGGCAGTACGTCACAACATTCATCTGTTAGCAGAGCATCTTTCAAGGATGAACAACGATTTTGCCAACCTCCTCAGCAGGATGCAGCAACAAGTCCACAAGTGGGAACACAGGTGGGGTTTCCACAGATAAACTCTTCAAAACCGCAGACAACACAAAATGCCCAAACTTTGCCTCCAGGTTTCCACACCCAAGGGCCGTGCTCTATGGTGAACTGGTCAGAGATATTTGCCTGCGCTTTTCCACCTCTCCCTCCTATTCCATTTGTGGTTCGAAAGCTCAGACAAACGTCTTGCACCCTCATTCTCATTGCTCCCACTTTGGCTCGACATCTATGGTTCACCACACTACTAAAACTTTCATTAGTTCCACACGAGTATCTATCCCTCAGTCTGGATCTTCTCACTCATAACCATTGATAGGGTCAGGCACCCTAATCCAAAGGAACCCAACCTTGCGATTTGGCTACTGAGGTCATAGAATTTGGTTACTTAAATCTCCCACCAGAATGTATGACCATTCTCAAAGAGGCACATAAACCTACAACCAGAGCATGTTACACTTTAAAGTGGAAAAGATTTGTCTTCTACTGTCGTGGTAAACACATTGACCCGTTTAATGCAACTGTTCAAAACATGGTCTGCTATCTACTATATTTGCAGACTTCTGGACTAGCGTGTGCTACATCTAGCTGTAGTAGCAGCCTACCTGCAAACTAGACAACATCTATCATTGTTTAAGGTACCAGTTCTTAAGGGATTCACAGAAGGCCTTAAAGGAGTAATTCCACCCAGACTTCCCCTTGCACCTTTTTACAATCTCAACATTGTACTTACCAAACTTATGGGTCCACCATTTGAACCCTTAAATAATTGCCCCCTCCAATTCCTATCTTGGAAGGTAGCTTTTTAGTAGCCATCACCTCATTTAGATGTGTCAGTGAACTCCAGGCACTACCCTTGGAAGAACCCTTCTTCCAGGTACACAGGGATAGGGTAGTACTTCAATCTAACCCAATATTCCTTCCAAAGGTACTTTCTACCTTTCAGCTAAAATCAGTCAGTTAAATTACCTGTCTTCTTTCCACAGCCTGATTCAGTTACATAAAGAGCCCTTCGTACACTAGATGGTAAAGGAGCTTTAATGTATTATATTAGCAGAACTACAGAGTTTTGTCAAACTAAACAACTCTTTGTAGTTTTTTCAGCCCCTCACATAGGACAGCTCAAATCTAAATCAGTTATCTCTAGATAAATAAAAATGCATTGACATGTTACTTCAAAGCTAAAAGAACTGTGTCCACTCCCCCTAGAGCACACTCTACTCATAGGATAGGAGCATATATAACTATATGGGCAATATACCAACAGCTGAAATGTGTAAAGCGGCTACATGGTCAACCTCAAACACTTTCACTAAACATTACTGTGGTGATGATTTAGCACACCAACAAGTTAAAGTAGGACTAGCAGTGCTATGTACTCTTTTTCCAACAATTGTAACATCCATAGGTTAACCACCGCTTTTTGGAGGGCACTGCTTTATAGTCTATGCAAAGCATGTGTCTCTACAATTACATATGTCTTTGAAAGGATTATGTTACACCCTGTAAGCATCTGTTTGTGGCATGTACAGCTGTAGATTCACATGCACCTCCCCGGACACCTGTGGCCGTTGCAGTACCTAGCTGCACTAGCATATCCAGGGTCATCTTTTTAGTAACACTTACTTATACGCCATCCTCACCCAACTGCGGGAAAACAATCTCACAATGGAGTCAATATCCATGCTCAATATCACGGAGAGGAGGAGTAACTTCGAGGGATGCTGTGAATCGAGGGACGCTGTGGAACAAATTAAATTCCTGGGGAATACCATCTCCTCTTCTCTCAGCCTTGATATCCTTGCACCACAAAACCTGGGTTAGGATCAAAACTAGCGCACAAACATTATCTAAAAAAATTGCAACAGAAAAAGGCCTAAAATAAGGCAGCGTACTTGCCCCGCTACTATTCAACCTCTACACCGCTGACTTACCAAAGGAACTGGCAGGCGCAGCCCTGGCCGCCCCAAAACTGGGCAGGCTGCGTCTACAGACAATGCAATATGCCGACGATATCATCATCATGGACCACACGAAAATCGGATTGCAAAGATCGCTCACTGCTCTCAATAAATATAATACAAAGAACCATCTTGTGATGAACGAATCCAAAACCAAAATTTTGATCTTTGGGAGCTACAAAAAAAAGGAAAATCTTACTTATAGAGCAGGGGGATCACAAATAGCGACCTGCACCAGCTACAACTACTTAGGAGTTTGGTTCAACGCCAGGGCACTTAAGGCCTAAGGTATGGGGATCATTCACAGCCTGAGGCGCTTGAATCGTCATTTGCACAGCCCTTCACCCGAACCAATCCTAAGGGAGCTACGGGCCAAACTACTACCTGCAGTGACCTACGGCCACTTTGCATTTCCCGGGAAAATGGACGCATTTCTGGGAAACTTACAAATAAAAGCTTATAAGAAAATCTTCTCCGTCCCGCAGCACGCGAGGAGGTCGAGGATGAGACTCTAGCTGGGACTGACATGTGCAAACCTTCACTGCCTGGGAGACCTAATCAAGTTCTACATACACACCCTACGAGCACCAGGACAATTTCTGAAAGAGCAACTACAAGCTGCGTTCAAGGACGAACACTCCCTTTGGCATAACCAGTTGCACCTCGCCATTTCCACACTAAAGATTGAACCAACCTCTCTCACTAACCCAACTATCCCCCTGTCAACGTGGAAAAAAACAATAACAAAACAAATCATCTCAGTTTCATTTCAGACAGACGTTGCCGGGCTATCTAAAAACGAACTTTTCAACGGTTTGAATGAATCATATATCAAGGGGAAACCCCAGCTATACTTTAACTACTCCCTCAATCCCCAGACTCGCAACAAAATATTATACATGAGGCTGCTAGCCCTACCAATCTTTCACTTTAACCCACAGTGGGCTTGGTGGAATGAGCAGCCCATTTGCAGGCTTTGCAATTACATACACGAGTCCTGGCTCCACCTGCTTTGCTGCTGCCCATTCTTTGCTACCGACCGCCGCCTACTGATCCCTGTCTTTCGGGAACAATCACTGAGACACTGTAGGGAAGCCTCGACTTTGTGTCATCCCAGGCCTTAGCAAGAGCTGGGAAGTTTGTTAATATTATTTTAATCGCACTGCATAATGCTTAGCATCAAGAACTTGATCATGTTTTTATACTTTTTTTAAAAAAAAATGATTCTAGCATGCATTGCTATGTTTGTACATTACAGTTTTTATTAACTGTATAATAATAAAGGAGGAGTAACTTTACTTCTGTAGTAGGGGATCTCTGTGTATAGTCATAATCTAGTGAATAGTCTCGCCCATGTGCGTGGACCCCGGAGCAATCAAAAATAATCTCTTAAAGTGTCGAAAAAATGCAGAACTGCACAGACACTTAAGAGAGAATTTAAAGACATATAATGCAGCCTATAAAAAGGCTACACTGTCCAGTACTTCAACTAGAAGTTCCACCAAAAATCCACAAAACAGCAAAGCCTGTCCAGATTTCCCTTGCCTTCAGCAAAAACCCTCTGGAATGATAGAGAGGAAGACATGGACAGACAAGCCCCATAGGCTGCCATTATATGGCTCAAAACAGGATACTGTGCCTTTAAGAGAACTTTCCAGAACTTCACAGTATCCCAGAATGCACTGCAGGTCCCTTTTACTTTCAGTTCTTTTTTCCGGCTCCTGCTAGCAGGACCCTGGAGCTTTGAGCTCTCCCTTTTTAGGGTTTTTTGGTGATTGTTTCACTGTTTTTTCTCAATTAAGTGCTTTATTGTACTTTGGTGCCTTTCTCCTTTGTCTTGCACTCTTTTCCTTGTCGAATATGCCTGCTTTATTCGATAAATGCCCGGAGTGCTCAAGGAAGAAGGCCAAATCGGATCCCCATGAGGTGTGTATCCTCTGCCTTCCTTCTTCACATATCCCTGAGGAGTGTGTGATATGTCAAGGCGTCTCTGGCAGGACCCTGAAGGACAGGAAGAAGATCAGACTTCAGGGCCTCGAGGAAAGAAGATTGAAGGCACAAGGTGGGTCTGGAGGGGCTTCTTCTGCCCATGCTGAGGCCTCTGGGGGGCTCCCCAGGGGCAGGAAGGCCAGCAAACCCCACCATTCTCCGCCTGGGTCCTTTGCGCCCACTACGGCGTCGAGAGGGATGACTATGGTCTGCTCCCCGACGTCAGAGACTAAACGACATCGACGCTCGGCATCGAGGGATGTTACTAGACCTTCGAAGTCCCCGGTGACTGTTTCTTCGTCGTCCTCGTCGGCGTCGAGCTTTCGACGTCGACAGGCCTGGCGTCGGCGCTCGCCGTCGAGGCGACACCACCGTTCGCCGTCGGCGAAAAGGAGGCGTTCGGCGTCGAGGGAGTCCTCGTCGTCAAGGTCGCCGTCGAGGCACAGGTCGCCGTCGAAGCAAGGGTCGACGTCGAAGCCCAGGTCGCCGTCGAAATCCCGATCGCCGTCGAGGCATGGCAGATCGCCGTCGAGGCATGGAAGATCGCCGTCGAGGCATGGAAGATCGCCGTCGAGGCATGGAAGATCGCCGTCGAGGCATGGAAGATCGCCGTCGAGGCGTAGAAGATTGCCGTCGAGGCACAGACGGTCGCCGTCGAGGCGCCGAAGAACGACGTCGAGGCGTCGTCGATCGCCGTCGAGGCGCCGAAGATCGCCGTCAAGGCGCAGAATGCCGCCGCCGAGGCGTAGAAGATCGCAGTCGAGGCGAAAGCGCTCGTCGCCGAATAAGAGGTGCTCGACGTCAGGAGGCAGGCGCTCGCCGTCTGGTCGCCGTTCCTCGACGTCGAAGAGGGGTGGAGAGAGGCCTGACGCTGTGGGAAGTTCACCAACATCCCAGGCTGGTAGAGGTGGAGGATCACCGGGCTCGGTGTATTCCGAGGTGTATACCCCGTCGGGGAAGGTGGTTCCCCCTCCTCCGTTATCGAGGGGACTCCCTCCGAGGACCCCTAGTCCTCCTCCGTTGCCTCCACCGCACCCTGGCCCAGGGTTGCCAGTGAAGCCGCCTCCAGTTCCACCGAGGTCTACTTCACTGCCTGTTCTTCCTACACCTCCCAGGGGTACGTCTAAGCCGAAGGCTCCGTCCAGGCCCAAGTCACCCGCTCCGGTGGACCCAGTTGACCGCCGTCGGCCGAGGAAGTCACGTTCACGCTCCGGATGGAGAGGAAGATCGAGGAGTTGTCATAGATCCTCCACCAGATCAAGGCGTCGCCATAGGAGGCGGGAGTCGAGGTCGCGAACTGACTCTTCCAGGACCCGTTCCTACTCCCCGACCTTGTCGGACTCCCCGGAGTCCAGAGTTTCTCCGGTGGATGACATTGCCACTTTCCAGGAGGTCCTCCTGAGGGGGGCTGCGAAGTTGGGTATCGCTGTGACGGCTCCTACACCTTCAACGTCAGTGATATTTGAGACACTCCACAAGAGGCATCTGTCTCGCCCTTTGCTTTCGCTAGTGCCTGGATTGAAGGAACCCGCAGAGGAGCTGTTCCTCACACTAGCTGTGGTGAAGGCTGCTCCATCCCGACTTCTAAAGAAGTACAGGGCCCCGGATTCGGACACTGCTTTTCTGAGAGTTGATCCGGTACCGGATTCGGTGATAGTGACGGCGCCCAGGAAGCTACACTCTACCTCCCCGTCCTCCACCGTGCCTCCAGATAAAAGAAGTAGATGGATCGGCTCAGCTGGACGGAAGGCGTGTGGGACCGCTTCCACAGCCATGAAGGCGTCCAGTGATACAGCTCTGCTGGGACGTTATGATCGGGCTCTGTGGGACTCCCTGCAACAGTTCGTGGAACTGCTACTGAGAGACATGAGGGAGGACTTCCAGGAGATCCTCAAGGAAGGAATGCTGGTGTCCAATCAGGTCATCAGCGCAGCTGCAGATGTCTCCTTGTTGGCTGCCCATGGTTACTGCCATGGAATCAATCAGCGACGACATGCCTGGCTCCGGCTCACGTCACTCAAGCCGGAGGCCCAGCAGAGGGTGGCCAACCTGCCTTTTTCCGGGGATACTTTGTTCGGAAAACACGCAGGTGACGAGATGACCCGCATGAAGGCGGAGGCGGAGACCCTTACGGCTGTGGGCTTGGAGAAGCCTAAAGAGAAGAAATCTTTCAGGCCTTTCCAGAGGCGCTACGGTGCACAAGGAAGAGGACGGGGGCAGTCTTCGGGACAGCAGCAGCAACAACAGCAGCAGTTCCGGAGACCCTTCCAGAAACGTCAGAAGGGTAGAGGGGGACAGCAGTCCTTTACCGCGAACAAGGGCCCGGCCGGGTCTCGACCCTGAGCGGTTACTTATCCTTCATCCGTTACCCGCTCCGGTGGCGGGAAGCGTTCAATTTTTTCTGGCAGAGTGGAGAACAATTACTCAGGACAAGTGGGTGCTGAATATTGTTTGCAATGGATACAGTCTTCGGTTCATAAGCCCTCCCCCACCGATCCCTCCGGTCAGCTCGCAGTATCAGCTGCGCGAACTCCAGGCGGAGGCCGATATCCTGTTAAGGAAAAGGGGGTTAGAAGACGTACCTCTGTCTCAAAGAGGAAGAGGTCTGTACTCTCGGTTCTTCCTGGTTCGCAAGAAGGACAAGAACGAGTTCAGGCCCATTCTGGACTTGCGGCAGGCAAGCAAGTGGATTTGCAGAGAAAAGTTTCGCATGCTGTCGTTGCATCAGATTTTTCCTCAGTTACAACAGGGGGACTGGCTTTGTGCCATAGACCTACAGGATGCGTACTTCCACGTGCCCATCGCGTACAAACACAGGACGTTTCTGCGATTTCAAGTCGGCACCAACCATTATCAATACACAGTGCTTCCATTCGGGCTGAAATCTGCGCCCAGGACAATCTCGAAGTGCATGGCAGTGGTAGCGGCACACCTCAGGAAGAACAAGGTGTTTGTCTACCCGTACCTGGACGATTGGTTGATCAAGGCCTCCTCCTTCTCGGAAGCTCAAGCAGACTTCCGGAAGACGTGCGGTCTCTTGAACAAGTTAGGGTTGCACATCAACATGTCCAAGTCTGTCCCGATCCCGGTCCAGTGCATTCAGTACTTGGGAGCCACCATCAATACGCTGTCAGCAAGCGTGTCTCCTTCGGAGGAGCGACGGTGATCGATCCTTCGGAAGGCTCAGGCTCTTATGACCGCTCCATCTACAACAGTGAGGACGGTGTCTTCTCTACTGGGGTTGATGGCCTCTTGTATCTTCCTCACTCCTCATGCGCGACTACACATGAGACCTCTGCAGGAGTGCTTGGAGGACCAATGGGACCAGAGGAAAGGATCTTGGGACGACAAGATACGACTGTCTCTGCATGCTCTTCAGTCTCTGAAGTGGTGGTGTTCAGCGGAGAATCTCCTCAGAGGGGTTCCTTTCCACAAGGACATTCCTACTCAGACTATCGTGACGGATGCTTCTCTCCACGGCTGGGGAGCGCATTCGGGAGACTTACAAATTCAAGGAACGTGGTCTCAGGTGGAGTCCACGTATCACATCAATTTCCTGGAACTCAGAGCTGTTCACTTGGCGCTGAAGGCCTTTCATCCGTCCTTCCAGACCAACTCTCTGCTTGAACAGACGGACAATACGACCACGATGTATTATCTCAACAAGCAGGGGGGGGTCGAGATCGCGCACCCTGTCTCGGGAGGCGCAGACGATCTGGCACTGGCTTCTGGCCAGAGGATTGACGATAACGGCTACCCATCTACCAGGTGTGCAGAATGTTCAGGCAGACACACTGAGCAGACTGATTCAGGAAAACCACGAATGGGTCATAAACGACGACGTACTAGGAGAAGTCTTCGAAAGGTGGGGGACTCCAGACGTATATCTGTTCGCCACCGCCGAAAACAGCAAATGCCGAGACTTCGCCTCCAGGTAATACCAGCAAGGGACGCTGGGGAATGCACTCTGGATCAACTGGTCGAACAGCTTTTTTTAAGCTTTTCCGCCCATTCCCCAGATTCCAGCGGTGCTCATCAAGCTGTCCCGGTCCAGGGCACGGATGATCCTGATTGCCCCGGAATGGCCCAGGCAGTGGTGGTTCACGGAACTTCTCCACCGGTCTCTCCTTCCGCACATTCGGCTGCCGTGCAGGCCGGACCTTCTCACGAAGTTCGGGGGGCAGATGTTGCACCCCAACCTCTCGTCCTTGAGTTTGGCGGCATGGCTCCTGAGATAGTGCAATATGGCCATTTGAATCTGCCCGAAGATTGCATGGACATACTGTAGGAGTCTAAGCGACCTTCCACTCGGACTTCTTATGCTTACAAGTGGAAGAGGTTTTGTATCTGGTGTGTGTCCAAGAACTTTGATCCAACGACGTGCAAGGAAGAAGTCATCCTTCCTTACCTTCTGTATTTGGCGCGGTCTTGCCTTAATGTTCATTCCATTAAGGTTCATCTCGCTGCATTGACTGCCTACAGGAAAAGCCCTTCACAGACTTCCTTCTTCCAGATCCCTTTGATCAAAGATTTTTTGGAAGGCTTGAAGAAAGTGTTCCCTCCTGTCAGGCTTCCTTCGCCTTCATGGGAATTGAATCCGGTTTGATGAAGGAGCCTTTTGAACCCATTCATAAGTAGGCTTTCCTGTTTTCAGTTTCTATTTCTGGGAAATTCTGGTGGTGTTTTCTCAGTGTTTTCCAGTGATTTCAATACCTCAAAAAAACAATTATTTTCAGTTGTTACTCATTTTCGCGCCATAAAAAAACAATTGAAACAGTGTTTTACCTGTGTTTATGGAACGCTTTGCTTTTATTATTGCTTTTTCCATTTTCCTTTAGAAATTGTATACTGCTCTACATTTCAGAAGCTTAATACAGTCATGAAATACTTTCCATTGTCATTTGATGCTGCCGCTCAGATTTAACAAGCATTTGCAATGCAATAGGTTTCGCATTTATGCGAGTTTTAGCTATTTGCATTGTAAATGACAAAGCCTTATATTTATGTTTTAAAAACGGATTCAAAAATAAAAGGCATTGTTATGTGCAATGTCAATAGCTCAAACTCGCCTAAATGCGACACCTATTGCATTGCAAATGCTTGTTTTAAATGAAAACGTGAATTGGTCCCTCAGCAAGTTGGAAGTTACAGTCTGTGTTCCAGAGTCACTACCCCTCTTCTGCTCAGAGAGTGTTGCACTCCACGAAGGACATGGTCACCTGACTAGTGCAGTGTCTGCTTCTTAAGCGTGTTTCTGGTAGCCTACCAACTCTGATTAAGGACTTGGTAAACATCAGTTGTATAGTTTGAGTTTGCAGTTCAATGAAGACGGGGTATCGTGCACATTTAAAAAACAAGCATTGGCATAGCCAATAGGCCTCACCTTGAGGAGCACATGGTTATGAGCGGGGTCGGCAATTGGGTTGCTACAGGTGAAAGTGTGTTGGGAAAGGGGCTCTCTTCCATGTATTGCATAAGAAACATGGCAGACTCAAATGAATCCTTCTCAGTAGGGAGCCAATGTAATCTATGAGTGAAAACAGACACATGCTCCTGTCTCCTCAAACCAAGTATTAACTGGAAGACTGAATTCTGTACTACCTGAATTTTGGACAACCCAGCATTTGAAATGCCAAGATAGAGACTATTACGATAATCCATGCTTGACAGAATGAGGGCTTGTACAGCTAATTTCTGACTCTAGAATGGATTCCCCCCCCCGTAGTTTAGAATGGAAGAAGCCAGTTGGTATGAGTATTGTGTCTTGTTTTCATTTTTATTGCGCAACCACAAGTAAAGTAAAAGCTGACTTTTAATGGTTGGAATAGTGCTATTTGTTACCAACACCCTTTAGGACACTTCATTTGTCAAAAATTAATTGCGAGTTTCCCCTGAATGTGCTTTCACACCTAGCAAACAAATATAATCGTAATAAAAAACTTTGACACATCGAGTATGTTGCGCTGCTGGCATTTCAGTGACAGCAATCTGTTTAAATTCATGTGTGGCACGAAATTTCCAGAGCAAGTGTTTCCTCAGATGGATAGAGGTAAATATCCTAAGCAGGGAAAATGTAGAATCCAGGACTGCTACAGGTATCGTGCTGCATGCTGCTAGCCACGATGTATGGTTTTAGACAAACAGTTTTACAGCGAACCCCTTACAAAGGCAATTCCGACGAGGCAACCATCTTACATGACCAACCTTTCCTGTCCCACATTATTAATTTAAGCAGCAAACGTGCACTACGTCATTGTATCAGCGGGAGATGGCACATGGTCACCCAGTTCTTGGAAATAAAAGAGCATAAAGTAAATAGGTGTCAGAATGTATGCCCAAATGGCGTGGCAAAAACATCATTGGCCCTTACGTAAGCATTTCTTAATTCTATTTAAAAGCAAGGACTCAGGGCCAGATGTAGGTAGGCATTTACCGGTAGGCATTTACCGGTCGGTAACGGCCGAATTCGGCCGTTACCGACCGGTAAATGCAATTTGAGATGTAGGGCCCTGTATTTTACAGAATCGGTAAATTTACCGATCGGTAAATTTACCGATTCTGTAAAATACCGAATCGGTATTTTTACCGATTCGGTAAAATTGATATGTAGGTGGGACTCTTCTGAGTCCCACAACCCTTACCGAATCGGTATTTTACCATCAAATATATTTGATGGTAAAATACCGATTCCGGTGTGCATGCACATGTGTGCATGCACACCTGTGCCATATGACAGGCAGACCTGCCCTTAGGGCAGGTATGCCTGCCACATGGCCCCCAAACCTTTTGTGGGGGTGCTAGAGGGTGTCAAAGTGACACCCCCTGCACCCTTGTCAAAATCGGTATTTACCGATTCGGTAAATACCGACCGGTAATGCCCCATTCATTCCTATGGGCTTCAAAGCCCATAGGAATGAATGGAGCATTACCGGTCGGTATTTACCGAATCGGTAAATACAGATAATTACCGATTCGGTAAATGGAACATCTGGATGTTCCTACATACCCCCCCTTCTTATTTACCGATTCTTAATTACCGAATCGGTAAAATTCGGTAATTAAGGATCGGTAAATAAGTTCTACCTACATCTGGCCCTTTAACCTTTAAAGCTCCAAATCAGGGATACAACACTGGAGCTAGATGATCTCAATGTTAAACAGATCTGGAAATTGAGCCCTAGACTTCAACGGGCTTATTTACAAGGCCCATTCGCCACTTTTGTGTCATTTTTAACATGGAGAAAGTGATGCAAAAGTGGCGCAAGGGGCTTGTAAATCTGCCCCAAAGTTCTTATCACTGGGTCAATTTACGTCTGGCTGCTGATGAACAGGAAAGTCTTTTTTTTTTAAACTGTGAAACTGAGGACTTCTGTTTTTTAACAAGCTAAGCAGTGCACTCAAAGAAGATTGGAATACCTCACGGCGCTGAACAATGCCTGCTCATGCCACCCAAAAATATCTATATGACGGACAACAGGGGGCCTTAAAAAGACTGCTACCTCCTCACAAATATCAGTCAATCTAGGATTTATGAAACACGGGGACCTCCAAGAATTACATGGTTCTGCTATCAAAGGCTATTTTAATAAACCGTTCATAGAAATATATTAACAGACATTCATCTTTAAAAATGTTCCGACCTTTAGACTGGAGAGACCTTGCTTTTGGAAAACAGAAGTACTAAGTACTGCAAATACCGCAAAGGCACAGCAGACCTGCCCTGGACAAATGCCATGTGTTTTCTTGAGCACCCTAAACAGCTTCATTGGAAGGGCTTGCATATTGTTTTTATTGCATCTAACGCGCGCCGTGAGTCACTGTCTGGCGCAGCTCCACTTACACGGGATCCTCCCAGCAAGACCCCTGACCCAGTTGTCTGAGTAGGTGAAAGAAAACTCAGCAATAGTGAAAAGGAAAAACAGCGCCAAAGACTTAGAAATACATGGGCCCGAGCTCGGTAAACGTCCCCGACTCCCACCCAGTGTGACATGAACGGTCAAAATGGCAAAAGCAATGCTGCAGTGTGGTTCCCGCTATGGCGGCGTAGCCACGGTCTGCACAGAGCAAAACCCTCTCTTCAGATTTTGCAGTTAACCATTGCAATTCTTCCATGATTGTTTAGCTCTTGAAAAAGACTGGCTAATCCCAGGGCAGAAACTAGAGGGAATTACTACATTGAGAGCAGAGCTGTGAGTGAGTATGGCCACAACGAGAGCCAAGCTACGAGAGAGTGGGGGTGACATCGAGAGCAGAGCTCCGAAAATGCGGTTTAATAATATCCTGACCAGACTTCGGAAAAGCTTGGTAACACACGTCCGGGTTCAACGCCATCAAGGAAGGCAGTAATAGACTGGATTGTGGTAGGCGCCTGCAGGGCTGCGCTAGGTGAGAACTAAGATGCAAGAAACTTGAGTGTGCCGCCTCTTTCTCCGGTGCCCGTCCCCCATCGCCCACTACTTTCTTAACAAAGCCTTGTTATGTAAATGGTCTTTTGAAAGACCTGTAAAGTACTCGTGCGCGGCCGGCTGCAGTAAGACGCAGACCACAACAGCTCCTCTCCCCCCCCCCCCCCACCCCCACGTGAGCCAGGCAGGGGGCCTGGTGTTACTCTGGCCCTTGGGCCATTCACACCTCGGCTGCCCATTTGCAGAAGCAGTGTTTTCCCCAGACACCTCCGTGTCAGACACTACAGGCAGGCCAATGATTTGTATTGCGTTGGCTCCATCAAGTGGCCAAGAGGCGCTACAACAATGAAAATCAGTGAGACTCGGTTTCAACCGAGTCAGCTGATTTTAATTCAGTAGTGTATTGTCGTTTACAATCGGTTTTAACCGAATTCCGAACAGCCTATTCATAAGGCTTCGTTGCAGCACCTGTCCTGGAAGGCGGCGTTCCTCGTGGCCATTACATCGGCCCGCAGGGTGAGTGAAATTCAGGCGTTGTGTTGCAATGAACCTTATACTGTGTTTCATGCTGCTAAGGTTGTTATGCGTACTCACCCTAAATTTCTTCCCAAGGTTATTTCTGATTCAGACTATAACTTTGCCTACGTTTTTTCAGAACCCTTCATCTCCAGCGGAAAGGTCTCTACATTCCCTGGATGTTAGGAGGGTGTTGAAATTTTATCTGGATAAGACCAAAGGTATTCGTAGGTCAGACCAATTGTTTATCAATTATGGATCGGTCAGGATGGGTCTTGCGACCTCTAAGCAGTCCATCTCTAGGTGGATTGTGTCCTGCATACAGCTGTGTTACCAGAAAGCTAATAAGACCTTAGGAGGTAAGCCTAAGGCTCATTCCACCAGGGGCAAAGCTGCCACGACAGCCTTGCTCCCTAATGTGCCGATTGCAGAAATTTGCAAGGCCGCCACTTGGAAATCGGTTCATACCTTTGCTAAGCATTACTGTCTGGACACTGATGCCAGGGCAGATGCTCAGGTTGGACAGGCTTCGCTGCGGAATTTGTTCGCACAGTAGTGGTGTTGGTTTCTTTTCTCCACCGCCGCTTTGGTGTGGGGATGGGCTTGCCATTCTATTCACTAGATTATGACTATACACAGAGATCCCCTACTACAGAAGGATTAGTTTCTTTTCTGTAACTCCAGTTCTGTAGTAGGGGTATCTCTGTTATAGTCATAAGCGCCCACCCTCCTCCCCGGTGGAGAGATATTCATGTAAGGAATGCTACAGGTCTGGCGTGTTACGCCTTCAAAAAGAACTGAAAGTAAAAGGGGTCTGCCGTGCATTCTGGGATACTGTGAAGTTCTGGAAAGTTCTCTTAAAGGCACAGTATCCTGTTTTGAGCCACATAATGGCAGCCTATGGGGCTTGTCTGTCCATGTCTTCCTCTCTATCATTCCAGAGGGTTTTTGCTGAAGGCAAGGGAAATCTGGACAGGCTTTGCTGTTTTGTGGATTTTCGGTGGAACTTCTAGTTGAAGTACTGGACAGTGTAGCCTTTTTATAGGCTGCATTATATGTCTTTAAATTCTCTCTAAAGTGTCTGTGCAGTTCTGCATTTTTTCGACACTTTAAGAGATTATTTTTGATTGCTCCGGGGTCCACGCACATGGACGGGACTATTCACTAGATTATGACTATAACAGAGATACCCCTACAACAGAACTGGAGTTACAGAAAAGAAACTACTCCCTCAAGACTCTAAAGACTTCTTTGAAGAAAAACAACTTGCACACAGCCTGACTCAACACTAGATGGCAGGAGTATGCAAAGTATGTCAATCTACAGCAATACATGCCACTGCCACGGACAGATGCTTATAGGGTAAGTAACATAATTCTTTTTGAAAAAGAATGAAGGAACGAAGTGAAGGAACTGACAGTATGGCAAGAATAGGAGAGTGCCAAAGATTGGCAGTTAGTATGGTGGGGGAATGAAAACTGGATTGGATGTATGGGCATCAAAGATAAATTGAGAGGCATAGCAAAGGGTGGGAGTCGTAATGTCTGTCAATAGTAATAGAAATTAACCAAATTAACAGGTATTGAAATAGAGCGCATTGTAGTGCAGTGAGGGATGATTGGGAAGTGAGAGGAGAAATTGTATGTAAGAATTATAGATCAGATTCTGAGAAACAAGTGAATATGAAGGGATTCCGACATAAAGTGATGTGCAGTAGTCCTAGCAGGAAAGGATATGAATGGAGATGAGCATTTTAGTAACTTTCTAGGTGGGAAACCATTGCATTTTCCTAAAGTTGTAAAATATTCTACTTTCAAAAGAAGCCACTAAAACAAATTTGTTAAGAGAAGGCAAAAGGAGGGGGGTCATGGATAACCCCATAATTGCAAGGTAAGGAAGATAGTTGGAAGGAAGTCTGAGTGAAGAAGTATAGAAGATGGGGGAGATCAAGCATACGGGAAAGAAAAACAAATTATTTAGTGGACTTACGGTGAACTGAGTGGGAGAACATCCAGTACAGGATTGTGGTGAGACACATTGAGACTGAAGCACTGAGGACATGTTTAAATGAAAGGAATGGAAGCTTGATCTAACAATCAAACGGGGAAAAATGCTCCAGTCCAACATATCTGCACAGCACTGTTGTTCATTTTGATATTCCTTACATTTTCAAAGTTACAAGTTGTAGGTGGGTTCTTCCCTCTCAACATGGATAGGAAAGGCGATCCAGGCTCGTTAAAATAGTGCTAAGTTGTCAATGTGAACTTAAATGCACATTGTCACATCAAGGGGTCTGTCAGACAGCCATATGTGCTGCTAATCATGACTTTAGAGCTCCTTTTAACACCTTTTTTTTATAAACTGCCTTGTTGATACTTGCTTACCACTAGTTGCCAGTAGGACAGAGCATGGTCTAAGCTTAAGGAAAAGCAGATGGTGTGCTTTAATAGAAAAGGCTCCTAATATTTGCAGTACCCACCCTTTAAAATTTACATTATTCTGACTATCTGTTTGCTAACAGATAAATCAAGAACAAACTGAGGTTGAAGGAATGTGGAGTGAAAGGTGCCAACTGGCCCGTATCAAAGGGCTGCTGTACCTGGTCTTGTAATACTTGACTATCTGCCAGTAAATCATCCCACACTTCACCCTGAGTAATCAATTTAGGCTTGATTACCTCTATACAGAGAGTCAGAGCTTTTACACAGCTCGTGTATGTAGAATAATCGGAGGCGCCATACCAAAAACTTCAAAACTCTCATGCCACTCAGCGGTGCTGGCTTTAGAATGATGCCTGAAGTGGGGCCAGGTGAAGTCCCCAAAGCCATATAGTGCCTGCCCCAGTGCAACAACGTCAGTTTTTTGTTTTCCACACCTTCGACCAGGACCTGGAGCTCACTACCCCCTGAGAGTCATCAGTCTTGCCTCATAATACATTTCTTCACAAAAAGTGCAGGGACTGCAAGAGACAGATTTCCATAACTGACACCATTACATCTGTCTGTGGTGCTTGGGCTCAGCCTGTGACTCCCAACACTGCGATTATTGCCTCAATATGAACCCAAAGGCCCTTAAGGAAAGCGAGGCAAAACTCTTCAGAGCTCTGCCACACGACAAGAGAAGGAACTGTCTTTGACAATCAAGTCCCTTGTCAAGGTCTCCTTCTTCACAGATCATGAAGAAGAAGCACATGAAGCACAAGAAGCAATTGGGAAGAAGTAAGTCCCCCAAACAACCCTGCCCTTCAACAGGTTCTTAATTCTCGGAGACCAAGCTAGTTGAAATAGGGCCCATTGACCTTGCTCCAGATGACTATGTGCCTGCTCATGCATCTCAGCCGGACCCAACTTTCGAGCCTGTCATACCGACTCCATCGACGCCAGCCTTTCAACTAGATAAATTCGGTTCACAGAGATCAGCGTTTCCAGTGGCATCTCCATCCTTCCTGGAATTCCAGATGTTTCTTAGCCCGTTTCTAAATTCAGTTTTCGCAAGGGTATCAAATCCATCAGGAGCACCATACCATTTAGGCCCCCTGGGTTCATGCCTATGGTGCCCTACAGCATCAGGCCAGTGGCCCCGATGTCGATTCTAGTTTTTACACCAGCGGCCAACTACTTAAACCAGCCATCAACGCCGTGGCTATCGTTGCCACAGAAGCCACCGACGTGTCCTCTACCATCGAAGCTACATTCTAACTCATCAGCACCTCCTTTCCCTCCTGCTGAGCCTCTCGCTCAGCATAGGTCCAGACAAGAAGCACATAGGTTGATGGCAGAAGAAAACTACAACCAAAGGATACAGGGCATCTTGGCTCAGATTATGATCCTTTAAAGTTTTACCACGGTGGACATGAGTTGGTTGACAATCCTTACAAAATTCATGGGTTAGCCTATGAAAGTTCCATGGATACCTCACCAGAGATACAAATGAAGTTTCCTGCTGGACCAGGAAAGCCAAAGGTCATGTCCCTCCATTCTGTGGTCAAGAAGATGCCATAGGTTCCCAATTTGCAACTTCACTCTTTTGAGATATGTTAAAACTAACCACTGTTAGCGTAGTATTCCCCCAAATATTATGCCATTCACTTCCCTGTTTTTGCTGAACTTGTTTTGGTTGGCATTAGGACTCTGTGCATTTTACCACTGATAACCAGTGGTACAGTGTTTGTGCTCTCCATTCCAAACATAGTAACATTGGTATACACACAAATGCCACATTTAATTTACTTGTAAATCCCTAGTAAATGGTACTATTAGTACCCAGGGCCTGGAAATTAAAGTTTTCAAGTGGGTTGCAGCACTTATTTTGCCAATCACTAAAGTAGCATTGTAAAACTGTCTCCATCTTCCCACTGCAGCCTGTAGTGCAGTGTTAAACTGGCTTTTCCACCTAGCAAAATGAGCCTTTTGCCAGGCCCAAACCTTCTTTAAATACTGATATGTTACTCCTAAGGTAGGCCCTGAAACCTCATAGGGCAGGTACATGCTGTCACCATCAGATAGGGAATCCAAGCGGCTTGAAGCATGGGGGAAGAAGATCTTCTCAGTAGGCAGCATGGCCCTGAGGTCTTTAAATGCAAACAGCCTGCTGGCTCGTTACGCGCATGCCCTTCTGGGTATGGCCCCATTTTTTTGTTAAATACTTTTTATTGACAAATATCAGCATTGCAATCACATTACATAGGAAGTAATAAATCCTGCAACACAACTACAGTGGGCAATAGAAATTCTTACAGAATATTTCCTGGAAAGTCTAGGGGGAAGGGGGTTCTTTGTTGCCTATGGCAAGATGAGATTGACAAATATCCCCCCGATATTCAATCCACAAACCCCATACTCGAGTCCACTTCTTAGGGCACCCTCGGGACACATACACTGTTTTCTCCCGAAACATCGACCAATCCAAATCTTTCTCCCAATCTTCTGCTGTAGGTGGGAGTAGCGCTCCCCAACGCTAAGCAATATTTCTCTTGGCAATCATTAGCCACCAAGTAACCCACTGTGTTGGGTAGTCATTGAGGTCTGTCGGCTCCCATATATTTATTAGGCTTCTACGGGCTTCCAAGCAAGGATGTGTGGACAAGACTGCATTAATGGTGTTGTTTATGATGAGCCAATAAGGTTGTATAAGCTCGCATTCCCAAATTATATGCATAAAGGTGCCCACCTGACCACACCCCCGTCTGCACTCACCCCCGTCCAATCTCCCCATGCGTACCAGCTGAGGTCCAGTCACATAAACCCTGTGGAGTATTTTTTGTTGGACTAGTCGAAGGCGAGCAGGTATGGCCACGACTCTGGGCAAGGAGACGACGTCCTGCCATTCCTCATCATCCATCTATATCCCGTCTTTGGACCATTTCTCCCGAAGTGTGTGGAGAGGGTCTGGCATGCTATTGATAAGCTTTTTATATATCAGCGAGATAGTCCTATCTGGGATGTGGCCGTCTAATACTCTATCCTCCAGTGGGGAGGATTCAGGAGAGGTAGTTCCACGCTGCAAGTGGGAGCTCAGGGTGTGCCTAACCTGTGCATAACGGAAGAATTCCGAGTCAGCCAATTCAAATTGCTGTTGCAGTGTAGAGAATGGTTTAACATCCGTCTTGTCCCACAGGTCACCCACGCGTGAGAGGCCTAATAGGTCCCATTTTTCAAACCCCTTACTTTTCCACAAACTACCAAGCCTTTCCGAGTCTCATAATGGTGTTGCAAGCGTAAGTCTGTGTTCCCAACCCAGGCCCTTGGAGGATGCGTGCCAGATATGTACTGAGTGCTTGGTGGGGCCCGTGAGTGGGAATTGTTGCGGTTTGGAATAAAGGACTCTATTGTAATTCCCACCAGAGAGCTGCCATCTGTCCATGTTATAGCCTGAATCTCCGGGCCGGGCGTAGGTACTGTGGTTGATGGAGGCCAAGTGAGGCTCCCAATAATGGTTTTTAATGTCTGGGAGGCTAATACCCCCATCGTACCAGTTCAGGGAGAGTTTACCAAGAGCAATACATGGCTTTTCCTCCCATAACAAATCTCGCTGGAGGCTTTCCACCTCCCTGAAGTAGGAGGCCGGAACCTAAGGAATTTTGCAGGACATATAAAAACCGGGGCACGGTCATCATTTTAAAAAGGGCCTCCGTTCCCAGCAGGGAAAGGGGAAGTGACTTCCAGTTATTTATGTCTTTTCACAGCTGAATTAAAGGGGGACGTAGGTTTTGGGTGTAACGAAGTTAAGGGTCCAAGGAAAGAACGATTCCCAGATACTTGAAGCCATCAGTGCGTATCTGTATTGGACACCGCCTGCGGTGGGACCGGCGGCTCCCCCACCACCACAAACAGCAGGGATTTACTCCAGTTAATAGAGTATCCGGAAAATCTATTGAAATCAGTTAGGATATCTAAGACCGCAATCAAGGACTGCCTCGGATACATTAGGTAAAGTAGAATATCGTCTGCGTAAAGGGAGATACGGTCTTCCCATTCCGTAGACCAACGCATGCCCCGAATCATTGGGTCTTAGCGTATCCAGGTCGCTAGTGGTTCCAGTGCCAGGGCAAACAGGAGGGGGGACAATGGACATCCCTGCTGGGTCCCCCGACTCAACTCAAAGGTTGCAGACTCTTTGTTATTGACTACCACTTGGGCAAGAGGCTGAGCATATAAAAGTTGTACCCACTGAATATATTGCGGGCCAAACCCCATCTTCTCCAACACCGCCAAAGATACAGCCATGCAATGGTGTTGAATGCCATAGTGGCATCTAGTGAGACTATAATAGCTGGCTCTAGGAAGGTGGCTGTGCTGCCCAGAACTCCATGCACCCTACGCAAGTTAAGGGCAGTGTTTCGATGCAGAATAAAACCCGATTGGTCTGGATGGACCAATGCCTCGATCACTGTGATCAACCGGTTAGCCAGCATTTTAGCCAGGATCTTGGCCTCCACATTTAAAAGGGATACAGACCGTTACGACCTACACCCAGTTTTGGGCTTCCCTTCCTTGTGAATGGTGATTATGGTCGCCGTTCTCTGGTCTATCGGTAGGTACCCCCTGACTCTGGCATCTTCGTACATATTCTTAGGATATGGGACCAGCCTGTCCGGTTTGAGTTTGTATAGTTCGATCGGTAAACCATTAGGACCAGTGGCTTTACCTGAATTGAGGGATCTAATTGCTGTGGCTACTTCATCTTTGGATATAGCTTTATCTAGGAAGTCGCGGTCAGCAACCGAAAGCCTGGGCAGCGTTATGTCAGTTAACATCTGGCGGGAGTCCTCCCCAGAATATGGAGTCACTGAGGTGTAGACAGCTCCGAAATCAGCTGCACACCTATCCAGAATATCCTGGGGATCCGTAAGGGTCCCAGCCCCTTTGCTCATGGAGCTCAGGCACCAGCCGGCTGGCCCACTCTTTCTTGTCTAACCACGCCAGGAGTTTCCCAGCTTTGACTCCCACCTCATAGAGCCACCCCTGTGCTGCTCTCCCCAGGACTTTAACCTGTTGGGTAGCTAGCACTCTAAATTCCTGCTGTTTAAGTGTAAGGTAGTGAAGTTTTTCTGGTGAGACTTCTGAAATCAGGTCAGACTCTAGTTGGCTAATCTCCGTCTCAATGGCTTCCATTTCCCCATGACGCTCCTTCTTATTTCCTGAGATTGAGGAGATGGCTTGACCCCGAATCACCGTTTTGAAGGTCTCCCACAGGATCTGCGGGGATTCTACAGAGCCCTCATTGTCGATAAAGTAGTTGTCTATTGCCACGAGGAGTTCCTTGCGGATTTTAGGATTACGGAAATACCATGGGTTGATGGGGGTCACCCGTCCCACCTGTCTATAGCTGGGGACCATGTCGAGCCAAACTGGCGAGTGGTCAGAAATGCATCTAACACGATGTTTAATCTCATGAATGTGGGCAACCTGGGACGCTGGGATGAGAAATAATCTGTACGTGAGAGGCTCCCATGGGCCCCGGAGTGAAAGGTGTGGTGCACTGTGTTCGGGTGATTAGACCGCCAACCATCCACCAATCCTATAGATCCAAGGAAGTCGGGGAGCCAACAGGAAGTGGAGCTAATTTCACCGGAGGGGGTGGCGATCCAGTGTACCCGAGACTACTGAGTTCAGGTCTCCTCCCAATATTAGCAGACCCTCTAGGATAGTTAACAGTAGCGCCCCTAGGTCCCCGAAGGTTGTAGCTTGCAAGCCAGGGGCACATAAACCGACAGAAGTGTAAGGGACTGACCTTCCCATGTGCCCGAAACCCCAATATATTGTCCTTGACCATCTGTCCAGGTTGCTTGTACCACAAGGGGAAATGATTCCTTCACCATGATACCCACCCCTCGTGAGCTAGAGGTAAATCCAGCATGTGCCAACAATATGTAACACCCTCGATGTAGGGCCTTGCATGCATTTCCAATAACAGGCGTTTCCTGAAGCAAAATGACATCAGGGGTGTGGCGCTTGAGGTATTGGAGGACCACACTGCTCTTTATCTTGTCCCCCAACCCATTCACATTCCAGCTTAACAGTTTAATACCGCCGTCCCCTCATGTAGGCATGACCTGTTGAAAATTCTCTTCATCTCCTTTACGGAGAGTGCAATGTGCATGCTTACTTCCCCTTCAAAGATTACAGTAGACATTGCTGAAATAATGAATCTGATAGGAACATAACAAAACACCCCCTCCCAACAACCCCCCCGCCCCTGCTGCCCTGCGCTCTGGGCCTAAAACTGCCCATTGAAAACTTGCAGAGTGCCTGTCGCCCTTATAAGGAATCAAGGATGAAAAAGAGGGGAATTAAAGTGCTCCGTGTCCCTACCCCCAACTATATCACATGGAGGACCCCATGAAAGCGAGCAACTCAAAACCATATAAATCTATAGGCCCCATCAATCCTAAACACAAAACCACCCTCCAAGGCCCACCCCACTCCAGATCCCCGTTACTCAGTCCAAATGTCGCCGTCAGCCAAGTCTCGCTCTCAAGCATGTCGGCTGTCCGCGCCCTCCCTTTCACCGCGATCGTTCAAGATCCTCATCCCGCGATGGTCAATCCATTCCGCCACTGCTTCAGGTTGGTCGAAGAACCACGCTCTGCCCTCCGCCTCGACCCAGAGGCGTGCCGGGACCAGCATCGAATATTTCAGTCTCCTCTCTCTGAGGTCGCGCTTCACGGAAAGGAATGACCTCCTTTGCCTTTGCACTCTCTGCGGGAAGTCCGGTAAAAAGGAGATGTCAGCGTTTTTGTAGCGAAGGGGGGCCCCTGATCTAGAGTTCTGGAGAATAACATCTCTGTCCCGATAGTTCAAGACCTGAGAAAGCATGGGCCGCGGGGAGAGCCCGGTTTGGGACGGCCGCCCGGGACCCTGTGAGCTCGCTCGATGACAAAGAACTTACTGAGGCCTTTGGGTTGCGGATGTTTGAGAATGATTTCTTCAACAAAAAGATCAGGGGGTTGCCCTTCCGAGTTCTCCGGAACACCCAGAATGCAGAGGTTTTGCGCCGCTGACGACCTTCCTAGTCATCCAGCTTGAGGTCCGCGAGTTTGCGAGAGTCTTGGAGCTCGCGGACTTCCCCCTGCAGCTGCGAGACATCACCAACAAGACTGGCGGTCGTTACTTCAACCTGTTTGACCTTTTCATTGAGCTTCCCCAGATCTGCCCTTATAAGGTTGATGTCAAT
This sequence comes from Lissotriton vulgaris, assembly GCF_964263255.1. NCBI lineage: Eukaryota > Metazoa > Chordata > Amphibia > Caudata > Salamandridae > Lissotriton > Lissotriton vulgaris. The sequence goes on along the minus strand of NC_141695.1, from coordinate 1,435,909,097 downwards.
CGCCCTAGTGTTCATTTTGTGCTCTAATGAAGTTTTGACTCCGGTAATCGCCTCCATAACATCTTTCAGCGAGAGTTCCTGTTCCTATTCCCCCAGGCTCCCCTGGGTGGCGTCTCTATACAACCGGTTCTGCTGCGTTTCTTTTGAGACCGTGTCCCGGTCCAGTTAGTTAGTCTGCGTCGGTTTTGTCCCTCGGGGCACCGAGCCTTTAATACGCTCCATTTTGATGTCAAGTGTCTGCTCCCAACCAACCTGGGGCACCCGGGGCAGGTGGATGTGCAGCCTCTCCCAGCTCACGACAGATGTGCCGGCCGGCAGGGGCCCCAATGGTCGGTTCCGGGCACCGGGGGACCCAACACCAATTCCGACACCCACCGGGGAATTGTGCCCTTCAGTTCAGTCCTCCGTGGCAGCGGTGGTGCCGGATCTCTAGGACGTTATCTACTATCGTGCCCAGCTGAGCACCCCTCACCGACCACCCGTTGGGTCCTCTTTCACTCTACTGGCACTAGACAGCGTTAGTTATTGGGTGTATCCCAGGAGCCCCATCACCGTAACACTTCACCTCCCAGGACCTCTAGGGTACCGCTCCATATCACTTGGGAGCAGCAGGTGAACTCAGTAAGGTTGGCGGTGATCAATTAATGCAGCCTCAATATGCACTGAGAAGAGGAGTAGAGCACATAACGTAGTTAATTATGGGTGCCCCACCGCCATTTGCAATTTTGCGGCTGTTGCGCGCTATGCCAGTGTCAGGAAGTGTGTCCCCCTGCCTCACCAGTTCCTCCTCATGGGCCTCCAGTTACCGTGGGAGTGATGAGACCTCGGTCTTTGCCCTGCAGCGTGGCTCCGTCTATACCGCGGCGGCACCTTTAGGGTCTGGCACAACCGCGGGAAGCCGTCAGGACGATCGGATCTCTCTCCCGGCTTTCTCAGGCCCTGTGGTTCCCGGCTTTGGACTTGGGCGCAGGCCTCACATCTCTAGGGCCCGTATCTTCAGTTTCTGACGTGCTGGGCGAGTCAGGATAAGCGGGATGGTGATCGCTACTATTCCGCCACACAGGGCCGCCGTCAGACGGGACGTATCTTCAATCAGGATAGACGCGGGGAAGGGATGGGTATCGGCGCCTCACTTTACGCGGCCATCTTCGATCGCCGCTTGGCCACTCCCCCCGGGTATGGCCCCATTTATGGTGCCTCATGTACCTGAAGACCTCGGGGAGCAGTTTCAAGAGGTACTTTCGAACAGACAGAACTTGTATAGGCACATTATTAAGTCAAGCCTAGACAAATAGCGGATTCTGTGGCCCGAGCTTTGGGTACTAAGGTATCCAATAGATGTCATGCAGAACATCGGGCTTTTCCACAGCCTAATGGATCTGCCATTTGTTGGTGCAAAATTGTATAATGAAAATGTTGATGCAGCAATGAAACATTCAAGACCAACAAAGCTATAACACACTTGTGTCTCCAGCAACTCCAGAGGGATTTCAGGCAAGTTTGCATGTGATTCAGCAGAGGTTTCTCCTTTAGCCAAAGGCAACCTTATCACTCTCAGACGCAGCAGTCCTAGAACCTGCTGTTCCGTCAATACAGATGCAGAGTCATAGGAAAGGGTTGCTGATGCACCCAGCAACCCTCCTATGTCTCCTATGCCTCTTCTTCCATTTTACCCCCCAGGAAAGCAGTCTTAACTATCTGTCCCTAACACACTTGGATCCTTTATGGATGGGTGTCCTACTTTCTGCAGGTCTGGCCTGGAAGCCCATTACTTCGGACCTGTGGTTCCTTCAAATAGTGGAAAGAGGCTATAGCCATCCCTTCCTTCATGGCCCACCCTGTCCCACCCCTCCTGTCTCTTCCACTTCAGATCACATGGCCGTACCATCTCTGATGTTAACTTTGAAAACAGTGTTTTGCTGGCTATCACTTCTGCCAGCAGAACGAGTGTGCTGAGTTCTCATCCTCTCTTCACTACCTTTTTACCAGACGAGTTAGTATTGCGAACTAGAGTTCCTTTCCTGCCAAAGGTGGTTACATCCTTTCACCTTGGACAGTCTGTCACCCTTCCAACCTTTTATACCCTGTACCTTTTCATTAAGGAGGAGGAGTGGTTGCACAGGTTGCATACTGTGCAGAGTTCAACTACTACCTAGCCCCCAAAAAGGACATTCATCTTTATGAACAGCTCTTCTTGGGATACTGTGGTGCCGAGAAGGGCAAATCAGTGGAGAAAATAACTCTTCCGAGGTAGAAAATACTTTGCATCAAGACCTGCTACACTTTGGCTAAGACGGAACCTCCAGAGGGGATCAGGGCCGTATCACTAGGGCCAATTCTCCACTTCAACTTTGGCAAGAGGGTCTCAATCGCAGACATCTTCAAAGAAGTCACTTTGTCATCACTGCACACTTTTGCCAAGCATTACTGCCTGGAATCAGAAGCCCACGGTGATGGTTACTTTGCCAGAACTGTCCTGCAGGATTTTCTTATATAACCATCCATCAACCCTTCGAGTAATGCTCGGTGATCTATTCTACAGGTGAGGAATTTGTAGGTAGAAGTATCCATCAGAAGAAAACGGTCCTTAAATGTCTTTCTGATGGATACTCTACCTGCAGATTCCTCACGCAGGGTTGTATGACATTGCCGCGCCTTCCTTCACCATGCACGTCTATGCATTGCATATTTTACAATGCATACCACTACCACACATTTACATCTACTCACATTAGAAACACCTTCACCACGCATTTCACTGCAAAACATAATTTTACCATACTTACTGTTTCTGAAACATCCTGTCACGGTCTAACACTGCCACCTACTGTTCAAAAATTATACGTTAATTGTTAATACATGTTTTATTGCATTTGTCATTTATTGGTTTGGTACTCTTTAAAAATGTTATATTTTTAGGGGGAGGACCCCCCCTCCCCAGCCGCCTTTTCTAATTACCCTCAAATGGGTGGATTTGTTTTGCACTGTAAATACTTGCGTGCCAGCTGTCTTTATGACGTAAAAATGCGTGGAAAATATAATACGAAGTAAAAACTTCGTAGTAAATGCTCTTCCCCCTCACCCATCCGCCTCCCTGTTTGATGGATTGTTATAGGGACAGTTAATAAGATTCCAAATACACACATTTTGGCATTGCACTACTCTACCAGTACCACTCTGTCTGATCGCCTCGAAGGCTTGGAAACAATGGATGATAACTGAGTGTCACCAATCTGATCCTACAAACTATACAAAATACCTCCGGGAGTCAACTGTGCCCTTTCTGTGTTACAGGGCAGATGCCTACAAACTATACAAAATACCTCCCGGGAGTCAACTGTGCCCTTTCTGTGTTACAGGGCCGATACCTCCATGAGGACCTAACAGGTAGACCGGCAGCTCAAGACGCAACATACCATCCACTCGACCTTTGTGTCACACCAAGAAGGAAGGCAGAACCCCAAATGCACAAAGAAGAGAAGCAAGGAGAGGATTGGTGGATTTGGACTACATCAAGCACAGAGGAAAGAGGAGAAGGTGCCGGGGAACTACAGTCCGCCGGGATGGGAGAGATGCTGAAACCCCAGCACCTTAGGCAGGACCCCCGGATTCCTGACCAACCCTGGAGAATCGAGATACCAGGAAAAGAACCCAAGCTCCCGTTCCTGCACGCCGGCAGACCCTTTCTTTCCGCCATGCTTCCGGAGGAGTGTGGCTTTGTCAGGTGTGTGGACGACTCCTTAACCGAGACTATGCACGAGCTGGCAACACTTAAGAGGGAGGAAGTTAGGGTGACCAACCGTCCGTAAATTTCACGGACCGTCCGTCATTTTGGAGTGATGTCCGTTGTCCGTAATCATTCCTTTTACTGGTGCCTCTTGTCTATAATTTTACAGATTAACTACAGCGAGCTGTGTTGTTCACCTGCGAGAAGCCCCAAGAGATTAAAAGTTCTCAGGGACCAGCTCGTACTTCTCTGTTGAACTCCAGAGGCTGCAGCAGCCCCTCACTGAGCTCGTACAGACTGTGGACAGGCCTGTGTCGTTCTGACTGAGGCTGATTATCCCCTTTCAAATTACAATGCGCCGTCTGCCTTTAGCATATCATGTGCCGGTAAGTGCCTTGGAGGCCAGTGACTCACTTGGAGCCAGTAGATCGTAGTTAAAGATAACAGAGGAGCTTTCCCCAAACTGTACTGTGGGGAGCTTGCGGCCTTGTGTACTTTGCCAATGTTGTTCACTGAGAGTGACGGGGTAGGAGCAGTGACAGTGCACTCATCCCCCAACTCCTCTCCATAGCAGCAGGCCTATGGAGTGCAGACCCCGCATAAGGCTTGTCCCAGCAAAACTTTACAGAGGATGAGGAACTCAAAGAACAGACAGGCCAGGATGCCTTGCACACAGCAGTCTTGACGTTGTCATTTGTTTGAAGAGGTAAATGTCGGAGGCTGGGAGGAAGGGAGGTGTCGCGCACCGTGGGAGCAAATCTCGACTCGGAGGGAAGCCACGACGCCCTGGGCGTATCTCACCTAGGGACCATTCATGGGGAGTGCCATAAGCAGCCTTATCTGTGCCCCTCCACCTTTCATTTGTGTGTATAAATTCCTAGGCAACAATATAACAATGAAAAAGGACAAGGTTGCAAAAAATAACATGTATAAAACAAAATATCAGAAAGAGTTAATATTTATTACATAATAAAATTAGCAGATCGTATATTACATAATCATCATCAATGAATACAGTGTTGAATTAGAAACAAACAGTAAATAATAACCAATCAATAGATAAACATATGAATTAAAAAAGAAGATAATTAATATACTCGACTCGCGTTTCGGCGTTAAAAGAACGCCTTCTTCAGGAGCCACAAAGTATTCTGAAATACACAATAAAAAGAAAAAGAAAAATAATCAATATATACCAGTAGGTTAAAATATATACATTCAATATAAAAATATCCAGTTCATCTAATTCATATATACAATCCGACATATCAAAACACCTATTTACAAAGCAAACCTTATCCTAATTTCCCCTCCACCTTTCATGCATTTAAGTTTAGGGGGTACCTTTTAATTTGCAGTTACGCTTCACCGATCAGCTCAGACTAACTGGCTGAGGGCGGAGCGGAACTCTGCGGAATTTCACTGAGTTTTTATGCGACTCCGCGGAATTCTGCATAATGCAACTCTGCAAACTCTCCCCACCCATAGGGGTGAGCGGGGTTGGGGCGGGAACTCTGCTACGCGGTGAAATCAGAGTTTTTTGTCGAACTCCGCGCTCCCAGTTGAGCAAGAAGTTGGCAAAACTCTGCTGGCGGAGCAGAGTTCACAGCTCACCCCTAGTGAGAACTCTAGAGGTACAAAGACTGTCTACCAGAAAGATTGTTAGCACAGGCAAGTAACGTTTTCTTTGGTTTCTGTTCTCCTCTCTCTGAGGTCGCGCTTCACGGAAAGGAATGACCTCCTTTGCCTTTGCACTCTCTGCGGGAAGTCCGGTAAAAAGGAGATGTCAGCGTTTTTGTAGCGAAGGGGGGCCCCTGATCTAGAGTTCTGGAGAATAACATCTCTGTCCCGATAGTTCAAGACCTGAGAAAGCATGGGCCGCGGGGAGCGCCCGGTTTGGGACGGCCGCCCGGGACCCTGTGAGCTTGCTCGATGACAAAGAACTTACTGAGGCCTTTGGGTTGCGGATGTTTGAGAATGATTTCTTCAACAAAAAGATCAGGGGGTTGCCCTTCCGAGTTCTCCGGAACACCCAGAATGCAGAGGTTTTGCGCCGCTGACGACCTTCCTAGTCATCCAGCTTGAGGTCCGCGAGTTTGCGAGAGTCTTGGAGCTCGCGGACTTCCCCCTGCAGCTGCGAGACATCACCAACAAGACTGGCGGTCGTTACTTCAACCTGTTTGACCTTTTCATTGAGCTTCCCCAGATCTGCCCTTATAAGGTTGATGTCAATCGCCCTAGTGTTCATTTTGTGCTCTAATGAAGTTTTGACTCCGGTAATCGCCTCCATAACATCTTTCAGCGAGAGTTCCTGTTCCTATTCCCCCAGGCTCCCCTGGGTGGCGTCTCTATACAACCGGTTCTGCTGCGTTTCTTTTGAGACCGTGTCCCGGTCCAGTTAGTTAGTCTGCGTCGGTTTTGTCCCTCGGGGCACCGAGCCTTTAATACGCTCCATTTTGATGTCAAGTGTCTGCTCCCAACCAACCTGGGGCACCCGGGGCAGGTGGATGTGCAGCCTCTCCCAGCTCACGACAGATGTGCCGGCCGGCAGGGGCCCCAATGGTCGGTTCCGGGCACCGGGGGACCCAACACCAATTCCGACACCCACCGGGGAATTGTGCCCTTCAGTTCAGTCCTCCGTGGCAGCGGTGGTGCCGGATCTCTAGGACGTTATCTACTATCGTGCCCAGCTGAGCACCCCTCACCGACCACCCGTTGGGTCCTCTTTCACTCTACTGGCACTAGACAGCGTTAGTTATTGGGTGTATCCCAGGAGCCCCATCACCGTAACACTTCACCTCCCAGGACCTCTAGGGTACCGCTCCATATCACTTGGGAGCAGCAGGTGAACTCAGTAAGGTTGGCGGTGATCAATTAATGCAGCCTCAATATGCACTGAGAAGAGGAGTAGAGCACATAACGTAGTTAATTATGGATGCCCCACCGCCATTTGCAATTTTGCGGCTGTTGCGCGCTATGCCAGTGTCAGGAAGTGTGTCCCCCTGCCTCACCAGTTCCTCCTCATGGGCCTCCAGTTACCGTGGGAGTGATGAGACCTCGGTCTTTGCCCTGCAGCGTGGCTCCGTCTATACCGCGGCGGCACCTTTAGGGTCTGGCACAACCGTGGGAAGCCGTCAGGACGATCGGATCTCTCTCCCGGCTTTCTCAGGCCCTGTGGTTCCCGGCTTTGGACTTGGGCGCAGGCCTCACATCTCTAGGGCCCGTATCTTCAGTTTCTGACGTGCTGGGCGAGTCAGGATAAGCGGGATGGTGATCGCTACTATTCCGCCACACAGGGCCGCCGTCAGACGGGACGTATCTTCAATCAGGATAGACGCGGGGAAGGGATGGGTATCGGCGCCTCACTTTACGCGGCCATCTTCGATCGCCGCTTGGCCTCTCCCCCCAGGTATGGCCCCATTTATGGTGCCTCATGTACCTGAAGACCTCGGGGAGCAGTTTCAAGAGGTACTTTCGAACAGACAGAACTTGTATAGGCACATTATTAAGTCAAGCCTAGACAAATAGCGGATTCTGTGGCCCGAGCTTTGGGTACTAAGGTATCCAATAGATGTCATGCAGAACATCGGGCTTTTCCACAGCCTAATGGATCTGCCATTTGTTGGTGCAAAATTGTATAGGGAAAATGTTGATGCAGCAATGAAACATTCAAGACCAACAAAGCTATAACACACTTGTGTCTCCAGCAACTCCAGAGGGATTTCAGGCAAGTTTGCATGTGATTCAGCAGAGGTTTCTCCTTTAGCCAAAGGCAACCTTATCACTCTCAGACGCAGCAGTCCTAGAACCTGCTGTTCCGTCAATACAGATGCAGAGTCATAGGAAAGGGTTGCTGATGCACCCAGCAACCCTCCTATGTCTCCTATGCCTCTTCTTCCATTTTACCCCCCAGGAAAGCAGTCTTAACTATCTGTCCCTAACACACTTGGATCCTTTATGGATGGGTGTCCTACTTTCTGCAGGTCTGGCCTGGAAGCCCATTACTTCGGACCTGTGGTTCCTTCAAATAGTGGAAAGAGGCTATAGCCATCCCTTCCTTCATGGCCCACCCTGTCCCACCCCTCCTGTCTCTTCCACTTCAGATCACATGGCCGTACCATCTCTGATGTTAACTTTGAAAACAGTGTTTTGCTGGCTATCACTTCTGCCAGCAGAACGAGTGTGCTGAGTTCTCATCCTCTCTTCACTACCTTTTTACCAGACGAGTTAGTATTGCGAACTAGAGTTCCTTTCCTGCCAAAGGTGGTTACATCCTTTCACCTTGGACAGTCTGTCACCCTTCCAACCTTTTATACCCTGTACCTTTTCATTAAGGAGGAGGAGTGGTTGCACAGGTTGCATACTGTGCAGAGTTCAACTACTACCTAGCCCCCAAAAAGGACATTCATCTTTATGAACAGCTCTTCTTGGGATACTGTGGTGCCGAGAAGGGCAAATCAGTGGAGAAAATAACTCTTCCGAGGTAGAAAATACTTTGCATCAAGACCTGCTACACTTTGGCTAAGACGGAACCTCCAGAGGGGATCAGGGCCGTATCACTAGGGCCAATTCTCCACTTCAACTTTGGCAAGAGGGTCTCAATCGCAGACATCTTCAAAGAAGTCACTTTGTCATCACTGCACACTTTTGCCAAGCATTACTGCCTGGAATCAGAAGCCCACGGTGATGGTTACTTTGCCAGAACTGTCCTGCAGGATTTTCTTATATAACCATCCATCAACCCTTCGAGTAATGCTCGGTGATCTATTCTACAGGTGAGGAATTTGTAGGTAGAAGTATCCATCAGAAGAAAACGGTCCTTAAATGTCTTTCTGATGGATACTCTACCTGCAGATTCCTCACGCAGGGTTGTATGACATTGCCGCGCCTTCCTTCACCATGCACGTCTATGCATTGCATATTTTACAATGCATACCACTACCACACATTTACATCTACTCACATTAGAAACACCTTCACCACGCATTTCACTGCAAAACATAATTTTACCATACTTACTGTTTCTGAAACATCCTGTCACGGTCTAACACTGCCACCTACTGTTCAAAAATTATACGTTAATTGTTAATACATGTTTTATTGCATTTGTCATTTATTGGTTTGGTACTCTTTAAAAATGTTATATTTTTAGGGGGAGGACCCCCCCTCCCCAGCCGCCTTTTCTAATTACCCTCAAATGGGTGGATTTGTTTTGCACTGTAAATACTTGCGTGCCAGCTGTCTTTATGACGTAAAAATGCGTGGAAAATATAATACGAAGTAAAAACTTCGTAGTAAATGCTCTTCCCCCTCACCCATCCGCCTCCCTGTTTGATGGATTGTTATAGGGACAGTTAATAAGATTCCAAATACACACATTTTGGCATTGCACTACTCTACCAGTACCACTCTGTCTGATCGCCTCGAAGGCTTGGAAACAATGGATGATAACTGAGTGTCACCAATCTGATCCTACAAACTATACAAAATACCTCCGGGAGTCAACTGTGCCCTTTCTGTGTTACAGGGCAGATGCCTACAAACTATACAAAATACCTCCAGGGAGTCAACTGTGCCCTTTCTGTGTTACAGGGCCGATACCTCCATGAGGACCTAACAGGTAGACCGGCAGCTCAAGACGCAACATACCATCCACTCAACCTTTGTGTCACACCAAGAAGGAAGGCAGAACCCCAAATGCACAAAGAAGAGAAGCAAGGAGAGGATTGGTGGATTTGGACTACATCAAGCACAGAGGAAAGAGGAGAAGGTGCCGGGGAACTACAGTCCGCCGGGATGGGAGAGCTGCTGAAACCCCAGCACCTTAGGCAGGACCCCCGGATTCCTGACCAACCCTGGAGAATCGAGATACCAGGAAAAGAACCCAAGCTCCCGTTCCTGCACGCCGGCAGACCCTTTCTTTCCGCCACGCTTCCGGAGGAGTGTGGCTTTGTCAGGTGTGTGGACGACTCCTTAACCGAGACTATGCACGAGCTGGCAACACTTAAGAGGGAGGAAGTTAGGGTGACCAACCGTCCGTAAATTTCACGGACCGTCCGTCATTTTGGAGTGATGTCCGTTGTCCGTAATCATTCCTTTTACTGGTGCCTCTTGTCTATAATTTTACAGATTATCTACAGCGAGCTGTGCTGTTCACCTGCGAGAAGCCCCAAGAGATTAAAAGTTCTCAGGGACCAGCTCGTACTTCTCTGTTGAACTCCAGAGGCTGCAGCAGCCCCTCACTGAGCTCGTACAGACTGTGGACAGGCCTGTGTCGTTCTGACTGAGGCTGATTATCCCCTTTCAAATTACAATGCGCCGTCTGCCTTTAGCATATCATGTGCCGGTAAGTGCCTTGGAGGCCAGTGACTCACTTGGAGCCAGTAGATCGTAGTTAAAGATAACAGAGGAGCTTTCCCCAAACTGTACTGTGGGGAGCTTGCGGCCTTGTGTACTTTGCCAATGTTGTTCACTGAGAGTGACGGGGTAGGAGCAGTGACAGTGCACTCATCCCCCAACTCCTCTCCATAGCAGCAGGCCTATGGAGTGCAGACCCTGCATAAGGCTTGTCCCAGCAAAACTTTACAGAGGATGAGGAACTCAAAGAACAGACAGGCCAGGATGCCTTGCACACAGCAGTCTTGACGTTGTCATTTGTTTGAAGAGGTAAATGTCGGAGGCTGGGAGGAAGGGAGGTGTCGCGCACCGTGGGAGCAAATCTCGACTCGGAGGGAAGCCATGACGCCCTGGGCGTATCTCACCTAGGGACCATTCATGGGGAGTGCCATAAGCAGCCTTATCTGTGCCCCTCCACCTTTCATTTGTGTGTATAAATTCCTAGGCAACAATATAACAATGAAAAAGGACAAGGTTGCAAAAAATAACATGTATAAAACAAAATATCAGAAAGAGTTAATATTTATTACATAATAAAATTAGCAGATCGTATATTACATAATCATCATCAATGAATACAGTGTTGAATTAGAAACAAACAGTAAATAATAACCAATCAATAGATAAACATATGAATTAAAAAAGAAGATAATTAATATACTCGACTCGCGTTTCGGCGTTAAAAGAACGCCTTCTTCAGGAGCCACAAAGTATTCTGAAATACACAATAAAAAGAAAAAGAAAAATAATCAATATATACCAGTAGGTTAAAATATATACATTCAATATAAAAATATCCAGTTCATCTAATTCATATATACAATCCGACATATCAAAACACCTATTTACAAAGCAAACCTTATCCTAATTTCCCCTCCACCTTTCATGCATTTAAGTTTAGGGGGTACCTTTTAATTTGCAGTTACGCTTCACCGATCAGCTCAGACTAACTGGCTGAGGGCGGAGCGGAACTCTGCGGAATTTCACTGAGTTTTTATGCGACTCCGCGGAATTCTGCATAATGCAACTCTGCAAACTCTCCCCACCCATAGGGGTGAGCGGGGTTGGGGCGGGAACTCTGCTACGCGGTGAAATCAGAGTTTTTTGTCGAACTCCGCGCTCCCAGTTGAGCAAGGAGTTGGCAAAACTCTGCTGGCGGAGCAGAGTTCACAGCTCACCCCTAGTGAGAACTCTAGAGGTACAAAGACTGTCTACCAGAAAGATTGTTAGCACAGGCAAGTAACGTTTTCTTTGGTTTCTGTTCTGAGAAACAACCACGATTCCACTGATTAATGTTCTCTGATGCTGCTCGAGAATTCTCACTGTGAAATACAGTTAAGGACTTTTGCACCAATGCCATGAATTGTCTTTGACATTATAACCATTGCCATATGTTTCACTATGAGATAGGTCTGCAACATATGAATAGCACATGGGCTTTGTAGCATAAGGCTGCATAGGTCATTTTGATATGCATATCCGAATAAATATTGAAACCCAGCATTTTTTCTCTTATACTTTCTATTTTGTTACTCATAGCATTATATCAGATCATTAGGGTACTGTCTGCATGTTAAAAACTGCATGAGTTACAATGTCAACTTTCGAGCCAATAAATATTGAAAATAGCACTGAAATGTGCTTAGATTGTGTGTAGCATCTTGGAATGTGGTAGCCCAGTGTGCTGATGCGCATTGGGGAATCAGTGGCTCAAGAACGTGAATCTGTCTGCCAGACTGTGATGGATTTCTACAAGGTGCAGTATTCAAAACAGCTGGTGCACTGTGTATCTGCTACAGTGCTTAATTTGTAAAAAATAAAATAATAATAAGTGCCAGGGCTCTTGTCAATAGGCCACAGCAGCTTGCACCTGCCATGCTGCCAATGATAGTAACAACACAACTACTAACCATCATACTCCTACAGGTGTGACAATTCAGACTATTTCAGGCCCCCAAAGCTATAAGAATGGCTTGGGCGGCAGATAATAGTGTTTTTTAAATGTATATCAAATTAATAATTGTTGTTGTGGTCATCTCTAAATTGGCCAGACAGCGCCACCTTGTGGCAGACTGTCACAAGCCCTGGTGCTGACAATAAAGGTGCCAGTGCCGAGCACAGGAAACCACCGGCTTAAATTAAGCACTGCTGCTGAGTGAGCAAAAGTTTGGAGTGGGATCTGCAAGTCCTCAGCACCTCCAATAATACATATGTCAGATGATTTCAGAAGTTGCTGACCCTGTGTGCAAATGAAGAATGTCCATTATTCCTAGTTGTAATGGCTAATCAGGATACATATTCTATTCTGGAAAGACTGCTTGCTGAAAGATTTAATTACTGTTCCATCTTTTGAGGATTGTGACTTGTTCAGGTGCTGAAATTGAATTATGAGTGAAAATCTGTTGCGTGGAGTGTAGGTAGCAGCAGGGACCATCTTGACATGGAGCTGGAAAATGGATCCTGGCACGTCACATGAATTTGTGACTGCCTCACTGAACCCTTGAATGGCATTTGTGTGCTGTGCCGGGTATTAGATTAATTTATTCATTTTACTTTTCATTGTTTTTTCAGGTGAGAGTGACCTGCATCAGGTGGCTAATGTCTGCATCAACTATCTGAGCGCCCGGCAGCCTATCCGATTACAAGAGGCGGCTCGAAGGTAAAGAATGGAGAGTTTCTTGAACTTTTTATGCTGAACATGTACAGGTATAGGGTCTGCAGCAAGGCAAACTCTGACGTAGGACATTGGCATGTGAACAGTCCAGATGAGGGTGTGGAGGCATATATGCATGATTGTGTAGTCCTCTACAGTTCATACATGGATCTCTATTGTTTCAGCACTTTTCTTGAGTGTCTAATGCCCTAGATTGAGTTTGCCATTGTTCGAAGTTGCGCGATCAGTCATTTCAACAACACTGGAGTCCCATTCCTTCCTCACGGCTGACCTTTACGTTCATTCTCACTCTTTTTTTTCTTTTTAACATTTTTTTTTTGTGAAAACCTTTATTGAACATTCTCAACCAGATACAAACTCGGGCCTACAACCCCCAGGGCTGGCCGCTAAGCAATTGCAACACAGTACTACAGTGAAAATTTCAGACCCAGCCTCCCGGGGGCATAATCGTTACTCCCACAGTACTTATTGGTTGGAAAACCTACCAAATTGGAATCAGGATACAAAAGGTTTCATTTTATAATATAAGATAGAAAGATCAGGTGCCATACAATATCTCAAGCTACAAAGTGGGGGCGAGTGAAATAGCAATGTGTCCATAGGTAATCCATTTTCATGTAAAGCAGTGGCGTTTAAGCAAACGACACCCAGGATAGAGAAGCATACTATTACGATTCACGCCAGCAGTTATGCCCGCCCCTTGGCCCTGAAACATCGCAAGAGTTGAGGCACAGATGTGAAACAGAGATGGACCTAACAAGGAACCCACTACACTGACCCGGAAAAGGAGAAAAGAAAAGGCCTAGGAAAGATAAGAAAAGAAAAAGGCCATAGAAACAAAGAAAAACATAAAACCCACCCCCCACCCTGCACCCCTGCAGATGACTACGGCCTACCCCCCTAGCAGCGTGCCTGTCGCCCAAAAACCGAAACCCGAAATATAGAAGAAACAGAGAAAAAAGAGAAGAAAGTAAACCCCACCCGAAGAGGGGAAATGGAGGAGGGCTTTATACAACGCACTCCCGGTCTCCCGCCCCCGACCTAACCAACCCCGCCCCGGACTCCGTTAAGTCAAAACAATCCCGTTAACCATGATACCACAGTAAACCACCCAGAAAACAAGCTCAGCCTTGGCCCCGTCGATTAAATTTGCTAAGTCCGTAAGAGGAAGAAAGCCCCGTCCTCAAAATGTCGAATAGTACACAGAAATTAGTGGAACAGGGGTCCACAGATGAAAAAAGGACTGCAGGTCCCAAGGTAGTCGGCTGGTACCAACGATGCCCCTCCCCGTCTCCGAAGCCAGTCTTCATCCCATCCGCCATCTTGAGAGACCGACTGGGGAGGGGGGTCGACACAGTTCACAGTCCCAATTAAAAGGAACCGAAGTGGGGGCAGCATTCAAGTGTTCCGACAGTTGCAAAACCGGGGATCCCAACGGATTATTTGAATCACAAAGCACAGTATTTTCGGGTAGTTCCACTGTGATGGGGGCAAATGCAGCTTCCAGCGCCGGGGCTAAGTACGCCACCGGGGCGCCAATCGAAAAGCGAGCTGGCCGCCGGGTCTCGGGCGTCAAGTCGGGATCCGGTCTCAATCCTTTGATTCCATCCGCCGCCAACAACAGGCTGCGAGTCTGAGCTTTAACCGTCTCCTGAAGTGTCACAAGGGCCTCCAGCACCGTCCGCAGTGACGGGCCACTCTGAGCCTGCTCCGTCAGCCCCCAGTTTCCTTTGGGCATGGTGATCCCCACGGAGAGGCGCCTTCTCCGGGGCACGATTTAGGCGGAGCGGGTTTTAGCCAGGAGGGATAAACTGTTAGCGTGCAGTAGCGCGCAGCGAGACTCCAACCCAAGGGGCGCCGGCGGTATGAATCCCGGACCGGGACCCCCGCAACCCAGCACCGCGCGTCTTCGTCACCTCACCTCCTATAGAGCAGCAGGCAGCAGGCGGTAGCAAAGCAATTCCAAAATTTCGAATGTTCCAGAGACCGGACCCAACCACTTCCAGCAGTCCGTTGTTGTTCAACTCGGACCCGGCAAGGCCAGCACTCGAGACCCCGGCTTCTCGGCTAGGTTAGGCCTCAAATCAATACTCGATGTTACTTCGCTTCACGATGTTGGAGAAACTCCGGGAGCACCTCATTTAAGTGAAAAACAGGTCATACACACGGATCCGGGGCAGGAAATCAGGATAGATGGCAGGATATTAGAGCGTAGGACGGAGGTCAGCGGAGCCGGGAGACTATGCGGCCATCTTGGTTGGTGTCGTGGCTCCTCCTTTTTAACATTTTTAACTTCCCTGCCAAATGTGAAGGATTTATGTTCCTGACAATGTTGATCTGTGTCCTTTTGTTCTCCACTGACCAATGCCTTTCACCCGTTCGCATGATTCAGTATATCATAATTCTGTCTTCTTCTTTATTGTGCGTCCTGTGTACCACTTACCTGTTTCTGATGCTGCCTCAGGTTTGCCTGTTGTAAGCATGGGCGGAAAATCCGTTTCGCTCGCGGATTTTGCGGATTTTCGGTAAATTCGCAATCCGCGAGATTCGCGAATCTCCCGCAAAATCCGCAAATCCGCGAGCAGCGGATTTTGCTCGCACTGTTCGCACTGTTCGCGTGAGTTCGCGGCTTCCCAGTACAACTTCGCGCCCCGCGAATAAGTGCAAAATTGCAGAAATACGATCTTAGCAAAACTGAAACTACTTACCAGGTTCAAAAGTTCAGGCTCATCATTAGTAGCCATTTCCTGTAGTGCTTCCTGAGGGGCCCCTCCAGAGTTCAGTTGCCAGTTGCAACTATTATGTGACCCTGCTCTGAACCTCAGAATAGTTACACATATGCCACAAAGGTCCTGAATTACAGCTAAGGGAGACAAGCAGGAGCCAGGCTGGAAGTTCAAATCCATTAATCAGCCCCTAATTCATTATTGTCAGTTGGGGCAGGGCAGGTGTTGTAACTAATTTTGCAACAATGAAAGCTCTTAGCAAGTGCAAAAGATCACTAATCAGGAAGCACTAAGGAAGCAGGTGCCAGCTAAAAAAATATTCTGTGACACATTAATCAGCCCCAAATTAATTCAGGTCACTTGAGGCAGGGAAGGTGTGCTTGCGTTGCCACAATAATGTACACTGACTGGACAACCAGAGGGTGCTGTGATGAAACAGAGGGTGGCATGGGTGGGCCAGAGGGTGGCATGAGTAGTCAGAGAGTGGCAGTGGTGACAGAGAGTGGCAGTGATGAAGAAGAGTGTCCCAAACAGGCTGGACACGTAGAAACAACAAGTTCGCGAAACTTGCGACCCGACAGGTAAGTTCCCAATTTGCGACATTGTACAAAACCCTCGCGAACTGGCAGAAACCCGCGCAAACACAAAAAAAAAAATCCGCAAATTCGCGAGAATTCGCGGATTTTGCGGATTGCGAGTTCGCAAATCCGCAAAATTCGCGAACGCGAGATTTAGCAAAATTCGCCCATGCTTAGCCTGTTGTGATGTTAGTTTCTCCGTGTATTTTGGTGGAGTGCCTGAATTAAATTCTATGTTTTTCTGTCCTGCTTTCTCCTCGCACCCAAATCCTCAATTTCCCTTCTTCCTATTGGTAAAGCTTGATATAGCCTTTTGGCATCATAGGCAGAGAAGGCCTATCTGGTTTTCACTAGGTACTGTAAAAGCACCATCTGCCATACCAACATTGGCACTATAATATCTTTACTCCGTCCATGACCATAACACCCTTGATTCTCTTAGCATTTTTGGTGCTGAGGTGTTTCTTTTGCACTTTCTTTTAAGGCGGCTGTTTCTGATTATCTGTGTGACATGGACCTTGATTCCCAAAGATTGTGTTATCTTTGGGAGTCTGTGCTCAAGCTGACCCTTGAGTTCCTATTGCTTCTGGCATTGGTGTACTGTCATCTCTTGTCTCTTCTGCTCAATTAGTGATGGGCATTACCTTAGGAATTAAATTCTCCAGGATTTCAACAGTGACCATGTACTTTAAGTTGGGGCTTCCAATACTCACCAGTGCTAGTACGATTATGGTATGCTAGATGATGCCATTACTGAGAAAGGCTTTCCAAACTGTATTCCAGTCTCAACACGTCATTGTGTCTTATGAATAGGGCTCCCAGTTTTATGGTATTTTTTTTAACATTTCTGTCTGTATTTATCCATATTTATTTTCTGGCCATCTTATTGGTATTTACCCACTTTTATTGTGTGTTTTGAGAATAAATGGGGCTTTAAAATTGTATATTTCCACGTTTATTTAACTCTTGGACGTGCACTCATTCATGGATGCTAGCACATTTTAGCATATTAAGCAGACTACACTCACAGGTACATATTAGCATTATACTACAAACATTTGTTTACATATGGTTGTATTTTAGGAAATCTCATCCTTTTTTTTTAACTCTCCATGCTGTCTATCTGCTCAGCTTTTGCCTGGAATTCACGAAATACAACATGGAGAGTCTCTCACCAGAAGCATACATTTCTGTATTTTTCCGCTTTTCAAAAATAGATACAGACTGGAAACACATTGTTTTCTGTCTGTATTTATCTGTAAAAATCAGTAAAAACGGAAAACCGGAAGCCTTACTTATGATCTATTTACTCATGGTGCTGGTACAGAAAAATATCTTCATAGGTAGGCAAGCTCCAGTTTCAGAGCTGGGTCTTGAAGAGGTTCAAGCACAGCTTTTCTTCAGTCCATTGTTAGCACTCCATGAACACTGGCCTGATGTACTCTGGACCTTTTGTCACTTTCTACCCAGGCCTGTCGTAGTTGAACTACAACTACAGAAAATTTGCATCAGAAATATTCCTTGTGCCTCAAGAAAGCTCAGGTTTTGGATATTTTGTTAACTGGGTGTGGATTCAACCCTCCAGGACCTACCTTGGACACCCTTGATTTACAGCAGAGTAACAGCATGAGAAGGCTGGAGCTATACATTTTCAAAGATTAACATTTTAATTCATTATAAACACCATTTTCCGTTATAACATTTTGTGCCGCTTCAATGACTGTTTTGCCAGTTCCTAGTGTTAAGAACCCTTTAATACAGTAGATGCTTTATTTATATAATTAGTGTTACATTTGATAAGAAGTGCATTTTCCATGACAATATAATAAATCAGGTCAAACAAAGAGGGATAGATTAATTTTATTTTCTGGAGCATATTAACATGGCCGGCAGTTCAGTTCCTCTACCTTCTATTTCCAGTCTGTGTCAGTCCATAAATTAAAATCATACTGATTTCTGATGCAGGATATTATTAAGAGTCTCAGACCGATATCATTGTGGTTCACCCTAAATAGTTTCCAATTCTGAATATTTCAAGGGAGGCTTGACCACCGAGGTACAAATATTTTCTTCCAGATCATTCTAATGTGGGATGTTATGTTTTTTGGGGTGGCTTGAAGACAGTTAATACCAATAATATCTATCTGGGAGCTTAATGATTAATTTAGTAGCTACTGTGCCATTAAACAGTATCAAAGTGATTTTGCAATTTCATGCTTTTAATATGATTGCAAGGATATATCCTCTCTAATTTTGGTTTTCAGTCCTTAAGCCTATTTGATTGAAGACTTGGATTGAAATTAAAAATGAGGCATTTACAATTTTAGTGATAGTGCTTCAAAATGACGTTGATTCTAAGCTTACTGCTTTCCCAAGTAAATAATGTTATGTTTGTTTCGGTTGCATTCGACCCAGTTTCTTGAGATTGTAATAATTACCAACCTCTAAGAACCGCTTTTGGAGTACAATAAGTGTCTGGCCAATGAGAACAGGATTATGTGTATGTAGTATCCAGCGGGTTAATTCACAGCCTAAATATAGCAGATGAAATTGGACCCTGCTTAGTTCCCATTCAAAATGTATGGAATAAAGATTTAGAATTAGGGGTGAGACAACACCCATTAAATTACCCTACACCACAATGAGGAATAAACCCTTTTGACTTCCGAAATGTTTCATACCACAAAGTATGATGTGATAGAGAGATGATAATTTTAGAAAACTGATATATAAAGCAGACAGTCCCCTCTTTGCTCGTATCCTCTTCAAGACCTTTGACATCATCTACAAGGCCAACAGAAACAATACTAAGACATACCGGCCAAAAGATGAACCACCTCATGCGAACAGTACCGCAACCGGGGGCAGGGTATCACCAGTCTGCAGACGAAAAATTGTAAGAAGGGAAAAATAAAAAAAAGGTAGGCCTTCCCATCTGCACACCCTGGATATCGAACAGCATCCTTATTGACATCAGAACTGCTGTGATCCTCCTGTAAATTAGAAAGAAAACTGAAGACATCCCTAGTTAAGCAGGATTATCACCCGCCACACTCTCAGTATAACAGGCCTATTAATTTACCTAGTTGTAAACAATGTGATTTTACCCCTCGGTTTCTTTCCACTCGTTCGCCTCTCTATTGCTTATCAGCTAGGCTGCGCCATATAAGACAACTACAAACGGAGGAACATCTACAGATCTTTTTTTATCCATTTAAAACACTTATGACATTGATGACAAAACACATACCCTTTCCATCTCATTATTAAACACCAGGATTATGTAGAGGGCACTCTATCTTGGTTTAGGCTGTGGTGCACCCTTAACTTGATGCCCCAGGTGCAGATTAGGACTGTGGACACCATTAAAGTTAATGGACAGCTGCAAGCTTGCGTTGGGACTGCGCATTAGTGAATGGTGGACCAGCTGTTTGAGGCATCCTGCCCGTCTTTCACTTTGTAGGCGACAACTTGACCTGCCTTTCAAAGGGGAATAGAGATCCCTCTGCAGGCTGTTGCAGTGAGTGATGGTAGCTGCCTGACAGGGTGATGTCTGGAAGATCCAAGGGACCACTTTTCCTTCCTTCTAAGAGTTGCTCTTCATAGTACATTGTCAGAGTAGTCACTGACAGCTCCTGTGCCTCTGCTCCTGCATCTGTAATATGGCAGAGGTGCAGAATTAAACTGTTCCCCATTTGCATGGAGCCTCATGTGCATGCAAATGAGGATATGTCCCCTTGAGTTCATGCAGCTCACATTTATCACTGGTGCGATCTATTTTACAAAAGGGTCGGCACAAGCACCTGCATGCCTGCTTCTAATACAAAGAGCATCGGGGTACAGAAAGCGGGAACAAGCCTGATACACCGCCAAGGCACTTCTGGCTTTATTTAATTATTGGACCCACGCTGATTGTGCCTTTTATTTAATTATTGGACCCACGCTGATTGTGCCTTTTATTTAATTATTGGACCCACGCTGATTGTGCCTTTTATTTAATTGTTTGACCCACGCTGCTTCTGCCTTTTAATTAACTGCTTTAAACGTCGCTGGCATATTTGCTTGTACTGCCATTCATTTACTTGTTGTATGCTCGCTAGCTTATTTGCACTGCCATTTAACGTAATTAATTGTTGAACCTCGCCGCTTGCCTGCCGGTTTCACTGTACTGAGCTGCATTGCTTCACTGTGCCTGCATTGTGTGATCCTCGCCTGCTTGCACCATCGTTTTCTTGCCAAAGTCATAGCGCGATACCCCCCAGCGCCCTGCTCGACTCCCCCCTCCATTTTGGAGCTGTTGTTGTTGTGCTTCGTGTTGACCCGAGCCCGCCCCGCCTCCCAGCCGAGCCGCCCTCGCCCCTCCCCCTTCCCACCATCCATATATGACAGCAGCCCAAACGCGCAGCGTTCACGCGCAGCGACCGCGCCCAATCCGCGCCGAAGGTGCGCCAAAGGTAAGCCCGTCTACGCCCGTCCGCGCCTGGACCGCGCCCAGCGCCAGACCCCCTGTCCCTCGCGCTGCCCAGCCCCCCCGCGTCACCTACGATGCCACCACCCTCCTAGCCCTCAACCCCGGCCGTCCCCCCAACTGCGTCCAAGCCGCTCCTGGACACACCCATGGACCTTTCTCCTGCTACTCCTGCAAATTCAGCGGCACCTACAACATCTCCGCTACGACCACAACACAGATTCCCGACCCCAACCACCTAAAATGCATCCTTCTCAACACCCGCTCGGTCCACAGGCACGCCATTGACCTTTGGAACCTACTAGACACCATCTCTCCTGACGTCGCCTTCCTAACGGAAACATGGATGAACGCTTCCTCCGCCCCTGACATCGCCATCGCTATCCCTGACGACTATAAGATCACACGCAAGGACCGCACCGACCATACAGGAGGTGGAATCGCTATCGTCCATAAGAAATCAATCCGCATCTCAACCAGCTCGGACGCCAACCTCGCCAACTCCGAACACCTTCACTTCCAGATCCACATCGACCCCAAGACCACACTCAGAGGCACCCTCCTCTACAGACCACCAGGACCCCGCGCAAAATTCAGTGAAGACATCACGGACTTCATCACCCCACACGCGCTCCCCTCCAAAAACTACATCCTTCTGGGAGACCTCAACTTCCACCTTGAAAAGATCAACGACCACAACACCGCCACCCTCTTGGACAACCTAGCCAACCTCGGACTTAAACAACTGGTCACTTCCCCCACCCACATCGCAGGCCACACACTCGACCCCATCTTCACCTCCAGCAATCATGTCTCCTTCAGCCACACTACGGATCTCCTCTGGACTGACCACAGCTGCGTTCACTTCACCTACAACAAGCCGAAACCCACCATCCACCTCCAACCAACTCTACAAAGAAACTGGAACAAAATCACCACGGAGCAGATCTCCACATCGCTCCTTCAAAGCTCCCCAGCCCTCTCTTCTAACGCCAACGAAGCCGCCTCCAACCTCACCCTTTGGTTATCCAACACCGCCGACACCTTAGCACCACTGAAAAAACGTCAACACAAACTTGGCATCAAGAAGGCCTCATGGTTCAACGATGACCTCAAGAAGTCCAAGAAACTGTGCCGCTCCCTTGAAAAGGCCTGGAAAAAAGACCCATCCACCAGCAACAAGGACGCCTTCAAAAGCGCCATCCGTACTCACCACCAACTGATCCGAAAAGCCAAGAAAACAGCATTCAAGGATCGACTTGACAACAACGCCCACAACAGCAAGGAACTTTTCAACATCGTCAAGGAATTTTCCAACCCCTCGGCCAACTCCAACGACATCACCCCCTCTCAAACCCTCTGCGATTCCCTAGCCTCTTTTTTCCACAACAAGATTGCTGACATCCACAACAGCTTTGACAACCAACCCGGAAGCCAACCCACCCTACCATCAGCTGACCATCTTCCCCCCGTTAACACCCTTAACGCCTGGAACCCAATCTCCACTGAGGACACCATCCGCCTGATGACTTCCATCCACTCTGGATCCCCCACAGACCCATGCCCTCACCACATCTTCAACAAAGCAGACTCCGTCATAGCTCCGCACCTCCGAGACGTCATCAACTGCTCCTTCAACTCCGCTACCTTCCCAGAAGACTGGAAACACGCTGAACTCACCGCCCTTCTGAAAAAACCAACAGCAGACCCCACCGAACTCAAAAACTACCGCCCCATCTCGCTTCTTCCATTCCCGGCCAAAGTCATCGAGAAAGCTGTCAACAACCAGCTCGCCGCCTTCCTCGAAGCCAACAAATCACTCGACCCCTCACAATCTGGCTTCCGAGCCAAACACAGCACTGAGACCGCCCTCATCGCAGCAACAGACGACATTCGAACTCTACTGGACAATGGAGACACAGTCGCCCTCATCCTCCTCGACCTCTCTGCAGCCTTCGACACAGTCTGCCACAGCACCCTTTTACAACGCCTCAGAAACATCGGAATCCAAGGAAAGGCACTGGAATGGATCACCTCGTTCCTCACCGGAAGAACCCAGAGAGTCCGCCTCCCACCATTCAAGTCCGAGGCCTCTGAAATCATCTGCGGCGTACCACAAGTATCCTCACTCAGTCCCACCCTCTTCAACGTATACATGAGCCCCCTCGCGGCCATCGCACGCCAACACAACCTCAACATCATCTCTTATGCGGATGACACTCAACTGATCCTTTCTCTCACCAATGACCCCAGCACCGCCAAAACTAACCTACACGAAGGAATGAAAGAAGTCGCCGAAT
Organism: Lissotriton vulgaris; assembly: GCF_964263255.1. NCBI lineage: Eukaryota > Metazoa > Chordata > Amphibia > Caudata > Salamandridae > Lissotriton > Lissotriton vulgaris. Next base: position 1,435,886,228 of record NC_141695.1, on the reverse strand, counting down.
GGATGAAACAAAGCCGTCTGAAACTGAACTCAGACAAAACAGAAGTCCTCATCTTAGGTAAATCCCCCTCTGCATGGGACGACTCCTGGTGGCCGGAAGCCCTCGGAAATGCACCCATCCCGACAAACCACGCACGGAACCTTGGCGTCATCCTGGATTCTTCACTCTCAATGAACAGACAAGTCAGCGCCGTATCCTCTTCCTGCTTTAACATTCTTCGCATGCTCAGAAAAACATTTCGCTGGATCCCCACCGAAACAAGGAAAACAGTCACCCACGCTCTAGTCACGAGCCGACTGGACTACGGAAACACCCTCTACGCAGGTACCACCGCTAAACTCCAGAAGAAACTACAACGAATCCAAAACGCCTCAGCCAGGCTCATATTAGACATCCCACGCAACGAACACATCTCTGGTCACCTTAAAGACCTCCACTGGCTACCCGTCAATAAGAGGATTACTTTCCGACTGCTTACCCACGCACACAAATCACTCTACGACATCGGACCAGATTGTCTCAACTCTCGACTGTCCTTCTACACCCCCTCCCGCCAACTTCGCTCTTCCAGCCAAGCCTTCGCCACTGTACCTCGCATCAACAAGACCACCATGGGAGGCAGATCCTTCTCATACCTAGCTGCCAAAACATGGAACTCACTCCCCGCTTACCTTCGCCTTACCCAGAATCACCTAGCGTTCAGAAAGCAGCTTAAAACGTGGATATTTGACAAATAATCCTCCTCCCCTTCCTAAGCGCCTTGAAACCCTCTGGGTATGTAGTGCGCTATATAAATTTTATGACTTGACTTGACTTGACTTGTGTAATACAGGTCCTGGTTTCAAACCTGCATTAGCAAAACAACACAACAACTTTGCAGTTAATCCCCAAGTTTTTTTGTAGCTTGCGCAGAAATATATTTTATATGTTCCAGCAACATGAGTTGGTTAATTATTTGTTACTTTTATATACTGCACACCAGATCTTTACTTACAGGTTGGTTGGGGGCAATATGTTTCAGGAGGTACAATATTTGTTTGTGTGGAGGGGGAACCGGGTCATTGGAGTACATTTGAAAATAAAGATCTGTATTTGAGAATCAATATGATAAGCTGTAGGGACTTTATATTTACAGATAAAAGAAAATTTGAGTAAGAGAACAGAACTTCCACAGTAGTGGTCACTCAGGTCCGATTACCAATCACAATCATATCTGTTTGATGGCTTCATACTTATATTCGCAATAATTTTTGTAGAACGAGTTAGGTCTGCAAATAATGGCTGGCATACAGGTTGCTTGAATTTTAAAGAATGAATGAGCACCCCTATGATTGTGTCATCAATACAGAATAGAAGCACTGTATTTTCTTAATAGCATCTGGTGAATACATGCTATAATATATTGGTATCAACTGATAGATTCCTGCTGTAAACACAGACCTACCAACTAAATCAAAAATGTCAGTGTGAGGTGAGGCATGGGCCTCATGTTGCGGAAGTACCTAAGAGGCACTGTTGCCCTCTCCCCATCCCTACAACTCCTCCAAAATAAACACAAAAGTTGAGTGAGGCTGGTGCGGATGTCCTGGGGAGTTTTCATACCCTTTTCAGCTCATCTTCCCTCACCGTGTGACTGTGAAGGGAGCCAATATCATGTGTCACAGTCACGGCGAGTGAGTTGGCAAGTCTTTAAACATATCTGTCAACAAGTTAGGCTAAATCAAAGAGGAAGCCATTTATACATTTTTATAACAATTAGCCACTCTTTAGACTTTTATTCACCACTGTCCATAAATTCTCTGAAAGATTGTGTATCTAATCCCAGAGTGATAAACATTTTGGACGTGGTAAAGTGGCTTTAAATTAAACCACAATATCTAATGTCAGCATAGCACGCGGGTGGCGGGGTGGGTCGCGCGGAGATGTCGCACATTTTTTAATAAACATAAAAAAAATATAAACTCATTTTGCGCCAGGTCCTGTGTCTCTGCTCCTGCTCTCCTCATGGATCTCGATTAACAGGAAGCAGGCCCCACTGACCAATCTGGTAAGCACCCAGGCACCCCTGACCAATCACCACGGTGCAGAACAGCATTGTGATTGGTTTTGAGCATCCTGGTTCGATGCTCAACCGGGGAATGGGGGCCTGGGCTTATTCTCTATGTAGGCTGTAATGCAGCCTATGGAGAACAGGAAAGTGCGAATGAGTGGTTTGGGTGGCCTGAGAGGGTCATTGCGCACTTAGGGGTGGGCAAATCACTGAGAGCATAGCAGCCCCACCCACCCACAAAGCAGCACGAAGCATAAAATGATAATAACTTAAAGTTATGATCATTTTATGTTTGTTCTTCGAAATGCTTAAAAACAGTGGGGCGACGCTTCTCTGCCATTACAGAGGAGCTTCCACTGAACGCCAGTGATGCACCACCTAATAATAGTAAAAATTCAGCACCACAAAAGCTGCTCTGGCATAACTTACATTCACCTGTTTTGGTGTAGTGCTAGAAAATAGTTAACTCTGAAATTAGGGTTGCTGTCTCTCCAATGGAAAAATACTGGTCGTTTGATCTTGTTTTAAGAGACTGCAAAGGCCTGGAGGTGATAATAAATAGGACTGTAAACAAAATTGTATGTATTCATTTGTAACTGTAGAATTGCCTGTAGAATAATCACGCTGACACCAGATGTCTGTAACACGCTTATTTATTTATAGATAACTGGCTTGCTAAAGAGCGCCGGCCGGCGCTGCTGTGTCTCTCGCTCTGGCGCCTTCCGAACCCCCGATGCGCGCGCATCGCGCCCATGATGGCCGCCGCACGTCACGTCCTACGTGACGTGCATAAACTAGTGCGCTCACTACATATCTCCCCTTTTTCCAAACAAAGGATGAGTCACTTACAGTTCATAGTCCATATTGAAATCTCGGAACCTGGAGGGTCTCACCACCGGCCTTCCACTCCTGGTCACCCTGACGAGGTTCTCCGAGGCCCCTTGGCTCTGCGTCTCGGTGTTTCCAACCTCTCCCTGCGCAGCCGCGCCGTCGTCCGTTCTCCTCCCTTGCAAGTCCATACCAGTTCCTCGGTTTCCACTCGCTCTCCTTTCCTCCACTCGTTCCCTGCTAGCACTTCCTCCAACCTGCTGCTCACCTGCACCCTGTTCCATCTCTGCGTTCGAATCTTCCATGTCCTCCCATTCATTTCCGTTTTGCTCCCATCGCAAGATCTTGTTACACCGGGCCATGCGGTCTTGGGACCACACGTTCCCTCCCATCACTTAGCAGGGCCGCTCGGTCGTACACCTCCTTAACTTGGATGGGTTTGCTATATTTACTGTCTCCTTTCTTCTGTAATGTTGCTAACTTTACTCTTACCCACTCGCCCCTTTCCAGATTGGTCCCTTTCACATTCCTCCGTTTGTGTTAGTGGTTGGTATAGATAGTCTGAGCCCTTTCCAGGTTGGCACGTACCACTGCGGGGGACCATTCGCTGGTGATAACCTTCTCCTTCCAAATCCGGTTGTCATGCGTGAAGGGTTCACGCCCTCTCAAGATCTGGAATGGGCTGTATCTGGTTCCGGTGGGAGTGATCCTGTAGGCCCACACCATGTTCTCTATGGCTTTTTCCCAGTCCTTGTTGCTGGAGATCGCAGCTTGTACGGCTCCCATCACCACCCTGTTAAATCGCTCCACCAAGCCATTCCCGGCTGGATGGTAGATCGCCGTGTGTTTGATGATGATTCCGTTCCTTTGCATAAATTTGTTCCACTTTTCCGACGTGAATTGGGGGCCATTATCACTCAAGATAGACTTGGGGATTCCCTCTCTCACAAAGGTGTCTGACAGAAATTTTAGAATGTTTTCAGTGTCCATTGTCTCATCCACCCTTAACTCCGGCCATTTGGAGTATCGATCCATGAGGACACATACGTACTTCTTCGTGCCCTGGTCATCTAGGATGGGTCCCAATATGTCTATTGATAGCTCTTCCCACGGGTTCTGCGGGGGTCGAACTTTCCTAATGCTGGACGCAGGGGTTTGAGCGTCTTGTCAGCTCCTTGGCACTGTGGACACTTTCTGACGTGCCTTTCCGCCCTAATGTCCATGCCTAGCCACCAATAGTTTTGTTTGGCTCTTAATTTCAATTTCCCTATGCCTAGGTGACCCTCGTGTAGCATGTCCAGTAACTTAGTGATGAGGTTCCTTGGGGGGATCACCTTGTCTCCTCTGTATGTGAACACTCCCTTGTCTCCTATCGACAATTCTTCCCTTACTTCATAGTATGGCTTGACATTTTCACTCACGTGTCTTTTGTCTGGCCAGCCCTTGACAATGTGCCTCTTCACTTCCTTCATGATGCTGTCCTCCTCATATGCCACTGTCCACTCCTGGTAGCTGATGATTTTCTCCTGGTCCTCCACGAGTGCAACCAATTCCCCTTTGCCTGTAGGGTCTTCCTCACCTGGCTCCATGGCTGCTGCTCTGCTCAGGTAATCTGCTACTCGGTTCCGATTTCCGGGGATGTATTCCACATCATATCTGAACTCAAGTAATTTCAAAGTCATTTTGGATATCCTGGGAGTGGCATTTGCGTGTCCACTAGATGTTAACACCTTCACCAACGGCTTATGATCCGTCTTGAGTAGAAATCGGGTTCCCCATAGAAATTGTCGAAATCTCGTCATGGCCCACACCACAGCCAGCATCTCCTTCTCGATCACACTGTATTTGCTTTCGGTATCTGTCAATGCCCGGGATGCAAAACTGATCGTCTCCATCTCTCCTTGTCCACGGTCCTGCATGAGCACTGCGCCCAGGCCCTTGTCGCTGGCGTCGGTTGTGAGCACCGTGGCGCCTTGTGGGTCATATCTCTTGAGCGGTACAGCTCCCGCGACGTCCTTCTTGATTGTCTCGAACTCACTTTGTGTCTCTGGTGTCCATTGGAAAATCGTGCTCTCCCTGGTCAGCCTCCTCATATGGTGTGTCTTCGAGGCAAAGTGCACCACAAATTCGCTGTAGTACTCCGCCATCCCCAAAAACGATCTGACCTCTTCCTTGTTGGTGGGGGGCGGAGCTTCCGCGATTGCTTTCACGTTTTCTGCCTTTGGTGTGATGCCTTGCACTCCTATCTCATGGCCTAGATTAGTCACTGACTCTAGGCCCAATCAGCACTTTGTCCATTCTGCTGTGAGGCCTTTGATTTCCAAGGTTTTCAACACTTTTCCGAGCTTCTGATCATGGTCCATTTTGTCACGTCCCATTACTAGAATGTCGTCCTGGAAATATTAGACGCCTGTTATGTTCCTAAACAGCTGGTGCATCAACTTCTGGAATACTGCGGCTGCCGAGGCCAGTCCATCGGCATGCGGCAGAACTGATAGCATCCAAACGGGGTGATGAATGATGTGAGTTTTCTGCTGTCCGGATGCAATACTATTTGGTGGTAGGCGGAGGTCAAGTCAATGGTGGAGTACCATCTGACTCCCCTGGTTTTCGCCAGCATTTCATCAATCCTTGGAAGGGGGAATTTTTCCACGACAATGTTCTTATTTAGTTCTCTCAGGTCAACACAAAGCCTGACCTTCCCGTTGGGCTTCATGACTACCACCAATGGCGCGAGCCACTCTGCACAAGTGATGGGTTCAATGATCCCTTTTTTCTCAAAGTCTTGGAGTTCTGTTTGAACCGCCTCTCTCACCGCTATGGGTACGTTTCTTACTCTGTGGGCGATGGGGATGGCACCCTCCTTGAGCACAATCTTGTGTTGGAATCTCTCCAGTTTCCCCACTGTACCTCCGAACACGTTTGGGTAGTCCTCCTTCCATTTGTTCAGATTGGGCCACGCTTCCGGTTCCGTGAGCAGGATTTGTTCCTTCCCTCCAGGGTCCAATTTGATACCCAGGTCGCCCTGGTCTAGCCATCCCAAGACGGAGGGTCCCCTTCTCTGCAATGTACAGCTTGCAGAACGCTGACCGGCCTCTGAACTCAAACTTCAGGCGTCGGAATCCCACCATTGGGATGCGATCGCCGTTATATGTAACTGGTCGGATGTCCAGTTTCTCCAACTCTGGGCCCAACTTCGGTCTGAATGTTTCGTCCCACACGGCTCGTTGAACTATTGTGTAGGGGGAGCCTGTATCCGCCACTACGCTGATGGTTATTCCGCCGATTGTCAGTTCTAACACGGGTTTGGTTGTCCTTTTCCCTTCTACGCATAGTACCTGGTCATATATGCACAAGAAGGTGACTACATCTTCCTCTGTGGTCTCGTCCTGGTCTTCCTCGCCTTGGTCGATGCATTTCACCACGCTTTTGGATAATTTCTTCCGGCACACCTTCTCGTAATGGCCAATGATGCCACAGTGCAGACACTTGGCCCGGAACGCAGGACATCTTCTGTCGTGTGCCTCGTGGGACCAACTCCCGCATCTGTAGCACGTTTTCTTGTTGTCGTTGCCTGCTTGTTTCCCTTGCGGTCCGGCATTGCCTTGCCATTTGTTGGCTCCTTTGGGTGCTGGGCCCTTGTATTTCTGGTCTCTGCGATGTTCCTCCTCATATATCCTATTCACCATGGCAGGGGCTGCCGTGTCTTTCTTGGTCGCGTCGGCGCACCTTCGTGCAAGTTCTGCCCTTTTGACGATGACCATTGCGTCCTTGAGTGTGGTGTCTCTGCTTGCCCATAGCTTGTCCTGAACGTTCGTGCTGGTGGTGTGCATCACGATCTGATCTTTGATAAACTCCTCCTCCCAAGTTCCATATCTGCACGTGGTCGCTAGTTTCTTCAGGGCTGCTACGTATTCCTCAATGGACTCTCCAGCCCGTTGTTTCCTCTGCTGGAAATTGAATCTGTCGACTGACACACAGACCGTGGGTCGGTAGTGTTCGTTCAGGTCTTCGATGGCGTGAGCGTATGCGTCATCGTCCGTACTTCCTCTCTGTTTGGGCACCAGGCTCTTGTAGATCCTGAGTCCTTCTGGCCCCAAATTTAGTAGTAGTATGTGTTTTTTCCTTTGGGGGGTGAAGTTTTCCTCATTCTCGTCCTCCAGGACCCCTATGAAGTTGTCGATGTATTCTTTCCAGTCCTCCCACTTCATTAGTGGTTCCCCTGGTTTCGGTAGGAACTGGACTGGTGCTATGGCGTACCCCGCTGGTGTGCTCATCTTCTCTTCCTTGACTGCGGGTGCTTTGTCCCCTTTGCCGGTGGGGCTACCTGGGGTGCTATCCTTTACTACTTTACTGGGTTGTGCCTGGGGACTCTCAGTGTCAGCCCCCTCCCCCTCCTCTTTGGTAGCCAGCTCTGTTCCTCACTTTTTCCGTGGTTATGTCGGAATTGGCGCGCTTGATCTGGCTGCTCTGTGCCACCTTCCTGATGTCTGTGAAGTAGTGTGGCTCACTGGTTAGAGGCGGCAGACCCGAGAGCAGAGGACGGCCCGGGACCAGGGTTCGATTCCCGGCGCGGCAGGTTTCTGGACCAGGGTCAGCGGACTCGATAATTCTCTCGCCTCGGTGCCCACTCTGATCAGCGATCACACTCGGCAACTCTGGGCATTAGCTTGCCTCATCTTCACTAACGGCCCCACCAGACCGCCGGGGATGCCTGGTCTCACCCTGGAGATACCCATTAAGGGACCATCTCTCAGGGAAGCCAGGAAGGGTTTCGCAGCGGTCGAAGCGCCTTGGGACCCTACGGGTAAGTAGTGCGCTATATAAATGCCAATACATGTCTTCACTGCCTGTGTGTGCAGCTATGGCTCTGCCACGCTCTTCAGGTTCGCCGTACCTTATGTGGGTCTGGTGGTCCTGCTGTGTCCCTTTTGTGCTGCTCAGGGTCACTGGCTGTGCAGGATCGACCTCCAACAGGATCTGGTTAGGGTGGAGTGCTGTTAACTCCTCTACTGTTCACGTGGTGGGTCCGTTTGATTTCCGTTTTTTTTTTTTTATATACTCGTTTCCTGGTCACCTCCCGACCTCGTCGCCACTGTAGAATTGCCTGTAGAATAATCACGCTGACACCAGATGTCTGTAACACGCTTATTTATTTGCTAAAGAGCGCCGGCCGGCGCTGCTGTGTCTCTCGCTCTGGCGCCTTCCGAACCCCCTATGCGCGCGCATCGCGCCCAAGATGGCCGCCGCACGTCACGTCCTATAAACTAGTGCGCTCACTACAGTAACCTGACTTTTCTGATATGTTTACTTTTATTAGTCAGGCATTATTTACGCAGCTCTAGAGCACATCTAAAAGTGCTTTATATCTATATTTGCTGTTTGAAGTATGTAAAGATAAAAGCTAAAAATACCTGCTTTAGGTGAATTTGCTTATTCTTGTCCGGCCGAAGCGTTAAAATACCTGTAGCGCAAGTATAAAACTGGTCAGTTGGCAACCCTATCTCGAATGCATCCCATGGGGTTAAATTAGCCCCTGCTTTTCATTGCCTTTGTTAGCACGAAAACCTGAGGTTAAAATGGCGTCTTCTGACCTTACTTGAAGAGTCCTCCTAATTAGTACCGTGAAGAAAATGCATTTTGCTAGTCAATGAGGAAGAGAACCCCTCTTCCTCGGTTAATATTTCCATTATTAAACAAATTCTTGGCATTAGGCCTTAGGGATATTATTCACAATACAATTTAGAAGATGTCGAATCTATTCGTACTAGGGAGGTCATCTCGAATTAACCATCCCTTGGAAAGTTTCCATACCATCTTCCAATACTGAAGCAACTGGCTACTCCAGTTCGGCAAACCTTGACTTTTTCATATTTTAAGGCTCTCACCCATAAGCAGCTTTACAATATATCCACTCCATTAAAAAATGTAATTTTCTTTTTAATACACTTAATAAATAATATCCTTAAAAAGATTAAAATGTTCTTGCACAGAATACAAGCGTTAGATACTGGGTACTTAAAGAGGGCGGATTACCGGCAGGGGGCAGTATTGTACAGCAGTTCATGAAAACTTGTTTCAGATACGGCATGTCAAATTGAAGTCCTATGACTGCCCCAGACTTGATCCTGCGCGTTCATTCCCCACCCACATCCGCCCCCACAGCTGTGCACAGCGCCCCCAGTTGAAACTTTGTGGGTGGAGCACACTAACTTGTTGGGAAGGAAGGGTTCAGCGTTCAAGTGTAAGACGGGTTCACTTTAGCGAAGCTGGCAAGTAGTTTTCATTGTGATCATGTGTGATATTTTTATGTTTTCAGGTTGATTATATGTGGCATTTCAGTGTCTTAGGTGTGACACTTTCAGTAACGCACAAGTGGAGCAAAGCAGCTATGTCCCTGTGATTAGTTACATTTGACAAATGACACTTTTTTTGTGCACTGAAGGGATATGTGAACAGTTCTGCAGCTTGCACACCGTTGTAATAGGATGAAACTGAAGCGTCGGTTACACTTCATAAGCACTGGAAAGGTAATTCAGAAAGCGACATCTGGATGTGAAGTGTGAGCTCACAGTTTGATAGGAAACATAGCGCCTAGAAATGGAAGGCCTGTGGTACAACTCACTCTAAAAATAATGGTATTATTGTGTGAGGGTTCGTTGCACTTCGCAAGGCAGTCAGTCTGAGGAGCATGAGATAAACCACACGGCCTCATGCAGCTTCGAGGTCTGAGGCTTCTCTGCATCAGGTTTAAACAGCAAGGCCTGTGTTGCAGCTGGGAGATTGAGGAACCTATGTCAAAATTCATCTTAATCCCCAGAATTGTTATATTAAAAATAACAGTGAGTGAGGTTCACAGTCTAAACAGTGGGCATGTTAATCCCAGTCAAACGGTTCATTCTGTACACAAACTTAGACTAAGCAGCCTGATTGAAAAAATAAGTGGACTAACACTTTTCATGTTGTGACACTAGAACTGTCAAACAAATCTTTGATTTTAAAGCAGTTATAGAAATGTGAATTCGAGTAATTTCTGGTTTTTGTGAACTGCAGCCTCTCTATCCCTGTATTGGATGGTCCATGGGACCTATTATGTGTGACGTATGCCTTTTAGTAAGGTGATGCGGACACCAGTGGCGTTTCATAGGCCCTGCAGCGCCCTCGGTGCGGCGCCTGCCCCCGAGCTCCATGGGACGCCCCTCAGGATAGTACCCTGGCCTGATGGCTCCTGATTGATTTCAAAGGGGGCCTCTCCCCCTCACGGTACTTACGCCACTGGCAGACACCAGTACCAAAAATGGGTTATTCTGACCCCTGATGTGTGGTGCTTGGCAGGGCTGGTTTCAGGCCACCTGCTCCTTGTGCCAGGCGCTCATGTGTAAATCTTCCAACTAAATAGTGGCCAGATTTTCACTTATATGTCGCATTTCCAAGTTTTCAGTAAATTTATTTCAGTGTTGTGTGTGTGACACTTTGAGTGACATTTTATCCTGTCAAGTCAAGTCAGATGCATTTGTAACACGCACATATCACGTCCAAGGAGTCTCATGGCGCTTGCAGACGACTCTGATATGAGAAGACAGCTAAGTTTGCAAAGAGCCATGTCTTCAACTTCTTACGGAAGCAGCTGTGCTCTAAGGTGGTGCGCAGGTTCAGGGGCATCTTATTCCAGAGGGAGGGGGCAAGAAAGGAAAAGGCGCGACCCCCATTTCTGCAGGTTTGTATTCTCAGAGGAGTGAGGAATGACACAGTGCTAGATCTGAGTTGCCTTAGGGGTGCATACCATGTGTAAAACAAAGCATGTATGTCCATGTAATGAGGGAAAATTATCAAATGAGCTGTTTCTGTGCAATGCTGTGGGCTAGATTTGGCCTCAAATTATCCCCTAGGCAACGTCACTTATTTGTCTCCCTTTTTAACAGGATCGTCCTGGACACATTAGTTGTGCTACTTAGAGGTAGTTAAACACCTTTTTAACTTATGATGGTATAGTTTAGTAGAGGAGTTCGATGCCTTGGCCAAGTTTAGCCCTGTAGACTGTAAACATGACCTTTGCAGGAATACCTGCTCACCCGATGGAATGGCAAATGTATCCTCTGCGCCAGCATCATGTGATTTATGCAAACCAAAAGAAAATTGCATTCTGAGACAAGTAGTGAGTTTTTTTATGGGCTGTAAAGTGGAAAACAAAAAAAGGTACACGTGAGCCGCATTCGTGCACAGCACACATAATATGTTTACTAGCAGCAGTGGTAGGAACATATTAGTGGGACAGAAGCTATTAACATATTTCATAAATAACCCTACGCCATCTCCGCAACACTGTGTTCTGACATTTACATACATTTTTTTTGTATTTTAGTAACCCCTTCTATGCTGATGGCGGCCCGCGTCCGTCATGCACCGCGGTGGGTGTGTGCTGATGACGGCTGGGGGCCGTCATGAACCCGCCCACTTATTAAAAGCGCCGCACAGGAGCAGAATCGCGGACGCGTCCAAGGGGTTAAGTTTACAAATTAAACTTTTAGCACCAACCTGTAAGAAATAGAGTTGTTGGCTAAGAGGGAGGAGGGGGCTGGGGTGGGGTGAGAGGGGGCAAGTACCCACCTCAAACAATCACATTCCTTGTCGTGGTGAACAACAAAAGTCACTAAATAAACTTGGTAGCTATGCCACAGAGCAGGCAGGCTTAACTTAGAGGTCTTACGGAAAGAATGTATGCAGTACTAGAACAGTCATAAAGTAGAAATTCAAAACAATAAAAATCTCAAAGTGAATTAGAAAAATAGAAATTGAATGAACAGAACGGCACAAAAATTACAGAAATACATTAAGTGGAACAAGAGATATGAATTTCTAAAGTTTTAAGTAGAAATAGCTCTAGGAAAGCACAAATTGGCAGTGACATTAATGCTTGTGCTGCAACAGGACAAAAGAAGGTCCCCATCTCTGCCCATTCAGGTTAGCCTGTTGTTTGCTCCTGGGAGCTAGTTCACACATCATTCACACCTACTGAAATGCTAATTACTGGCTGGCAGAAGTGAGAGAGCAAAATGCTGACTTGGGGCCTAATTCCAAATGTGATGGTCTGTGGACCGACAAACCCGTGGTAGTGCAGCGGTGGCAGTGCGGCTACCACCACACTGGCGGTCTGACCACTGTATTATGACTCTGGCGGGCAGACCGCCATGGGACTGCCGCAAACGGTTGGGATCCTGCAGCGGTTTTGCGGCAGACTGAGGCTCGCAATATGCTGGCCGTGCTGCTGCGGCACTGCCAGGCATATTACAAGTTTCCTCACTGCCACAGTTTTCATGGTGGTGAGCCTGCCATTAAAAGTGTGGTGGTGAGGAAACTAAGGGTACTCTACAGGATCCTCTGTTGCCTCAGGGCCTCGAAATGCATGCAGGGGGGCATGCACCCTGTGTTCCTGCATGACATGGACTGCATAGTCCATGCAGTGCAGAAACAGGTTTTGGCGGTCCCTCTGCGCTGCTTTTCTATGGCCCACTTATGAGCCTTAGAACTGCACCTCTGCAGGACCGCCCACCAGACTATGAGCTAACTCCTAATATAGCAAACAGCCGACTTTGGTGGTGTGGCAGCAGGGCGCTGGCATGGCGACCCGCTGCCACACCGCCAAAGTCATAATCAGGCCCTTAGTTTCCAAGGACTTCAGTCAGAACAAAAGTAACTGTCTAAAAGTCATCTTTCCAAAATATTTATTACAAATCTGATTTCACCAGTGAATTGGGCGTGTGATAAATATTTCAAAAAGTTCGAAAACTAAATTTGCAGCTAGCTGTTTCATATATTGTTTTCCAGTGCTTTCCTTTGGAATAGCCAACACTGCTACTATAAAAATATATTTTAGGGTCTTTTCACTGTAAGGACATGTTTAACATTAAACCTTTAATGTCCTAATTTAGAATGCCATGCACCCTGCCTTATGTGGTACAAAAGGGGGTGGTGATGGACGGAGCATCTGAATCAATCAAACACTCACACCCAGTCAAAAGATCTGGATTTAATCCATCACCGTTCTTTACCCCACTCTGCCACCCCAGTTCAGATATGGCTATATGTAAATCAGTCTGACCCTGTGCCTCATGGGCACAGGCCACCCGATCTGCCAAGCCATGTCTTCCCTGGACCGGAAACAAGCTTCCGAGGACCGGTTTCTGGCATTCCAGCCGTCTTCAGCCCGATTTGCTTGAATCCAGTGGCAAAGTGAGCAAGGGACTCACGTCTGAGCATACCCTGCCACACTTATGGTGGCCAAAAGCGGTACAAAAGGGGGTGGTGATGGACAATAAGGCCTACTTAGGGGTGTCTTATTAATATTTTAAAGCAAGATTTAGATCTGTCCAAAACTGGTATTTTGACCGGTTACATTTGCAGTTTAAAACCGCACACCAAGCTATAATGGTAGGCCTGGGGACATGCTTTACAGTGTCACTGCAGTGGATGGCACAATGAGTGCTCCAGCCCACTGGTAGTACTTAAATTACAGACCCTGGGTACACCTGGTACCATATACAAGGAACCTATAAGCAAATTCAACAAACCAGTTGTATAAAGAAATTACCATATTAAAATGATGCTGCCCTCATCCTCCTGGATCTCTCGGCCGCATTCAACACCATCTGCCACAACATCCTACACACACGCCTTCACGACGCAGGAATATGCGACAAAGCCCTGGACTGGACCACCTCCTTCCTCACCGACAGAACCCAGAGGGTCCGCCTCCCCGCATTCCGCTCTGAAGCCACCAAGATCATCTGCGACGTGCCCCAAGGCTCATCACTCAGCCCCACTCTTTTCAACGTCTACATGGCACTGCTCACCACCATCGTCCACTCGCACAACCTCAACATAGTCTCCTATGCTGACGACACTCAACTGATTCTCTCACTCACCAAAAACCCTGCCACTGCCAAAACTAACCTCCACGAGGGAATGAAGGCCGTCGCCAGCTGGATGCAGAGCCAGCCGCCTGAAACTTATCTCGGATAAGAAAGAAGTCCTCATCCTCGGTTCCACCCTCTCCGCCTGGGACGACTCCTGGTGGTCTGCCGCCCTGAGAACCGCACCCACACCCACCGACCACGCACGCAACCTGGGGTCATCCTGGACTAATCGCTCTCAATGACCCAGCAAGTCAATGCAGTCTCCTCCTCCTGCTTCAACACCCTCTGCATGCTCCACAAGATCTACAGATGGGTCTCCACTGGAACCAGAAGGACGGTAACACAGGCCCTCGTCAGCAGCCGACTGGACTACGGCAACGCCCTCTATGCAGGAACCACGGCCAAACTCCAAAAGACACTCCAATGCATTCAGAACGCCACCGCTCGCCTCATCCTTGACATACCCTGCCACACCCACATCTCTGCCCACCTGAAAGACCTGCACTTGCTCCCAGTCAACAAGAGCCCACTCCCACAAAGCACTCCACAACACACGTCATTTAAAGTTCAAGCTAAGAAAACTGCTGGCATCTGTTTTGGCTTGCTTCGTTCAGTCCGTAAGGTTCTTCCCCTTCTTCCCCCCCCCCTCAAAGAAACTTCTGATCCAGGGCCTGATCCTTTCAAGGCTGGACTTCAGTAACGCCCTATATTTGGGCGCCCCTGAAGCGACTATTAATAAGTTGCAATACATACAAAATTCAGCAGCCAGGCTGCTAACAGGTTTCTCGAGCTAGGTCATCAGCAAAACCAGCCCTCAGAATGCTGCACTGGCTGCCTGTCCGCGAAAGGATAAAGTTTAATTCCCTTTGCATTGCTCACAAATCATTGCAAGGCAAGGGTCCCCCTATTTTGAAGGACTTAGTGCTCCCCTACAAAGCTAATAGGCCTCTCCGCTCAGACCATGAGTCTCGAGCCAAAGTTCATAGAGCGAAAAGGGCGCGAACAGGTGGACGACGGTTTTCCATTAATGCAGCAACCTTGTGGAATTCTTTGCCGCTGAAGCTTCGAGCTGAATCCAACCTTCTTTGTTTTCGAAAGCTCCTACAATCTTTCCTGTTTTTTCAGGGCCTTTAATTCCAATTTCTGTCTTCAGTAGTCTGGGTTCTGTAGCGCTGGGACGCTCCCGGGTAACCACACGCTTTATAAATCCGCATCCAATCCAATCCGCATTCAATCCAACCTTCTACACACCTAACCACCTAACCGCCAGCTTTGTTCCGCAGACGTAGCCCCCGCCACCGTACCACGCATCCTCAGGACCTCCACCTGTGGCAGATCCTTCTTCTACCTCGCTGCCAAGACTTGGAAGACCCTCCCCACACAGCTGCATCAGACCCAGGACCTGCTGACCTTCAGGAGACTTCTCAAGACCTGGTTGTTCGAGCAGTAGCGGAACTCCGTAGCACCCCCCCCCCCCCCCCCCTTCAGCGCCTTGAGGCCCTCACGGGTGAGTAGCCCACTCTACAAATGTTTGATTGATTGACTTCTATAGCCAGCAAAAATAGTGTGCCGCAAAACAAATCCAAGTTGATCCTATGGAATGGGCAAATTTCCATCATAGTCACATGCAATGAACATGTTTGATGGAGTTTTTGTTCTATAAGCAACACTGGACTGGGCAGGCATTTGGCAAATGAAAGTGCCTGTTGTGTTTAACGGGGACAGATTAGTGTTTCATCATTTTTTGCTTCTCATGCTTCCGGGTAGCCCGGGATCGCCGCTCCAGCAGTTCGGCCACTCCCACCCCCAGCCTGCATATGAGTGAAGCACCCTACCGACAGCGCAGCGGACACGCGCAGCGGGCGCGCCAAAGGCAAGCCCGTCTGCGGCCGGACGGGGCCTGGGGCCACAACCCCTGTTCAGTGCGAGAACGGTGGGGTAGGTAGAGTTCAATACACTATAGAACAACTACTACTCCTTCCCCGAAGATCAAAGGGAGATGCTGGCATAATTTGCAGGTGGATGCACTACCTTTACGCTGTGTGGATTGTACCTTCGACTCCCGGACCCTAATAGGCATGGGACAGGGAGTAGATAAAGTAAGGATGATGCTGCTTAACTGCCGCTCAATGAAGAAACACAAGCTAGAAATCCACAAGCTTTTAGTGGACCACAAGCTTGATGTACCCTTTTTAGGTCGAGCTGGACTAACATCCGTAGGATGCTGTCCAAGTTCGACAACTATAGTCATCGACTTCAGGGGGATTAGGGACAAGAGGGTACCACGCGCTTTAACCTGTGGATTTGACCTCGTGCAGGCGCACGTCGGCTCCGTCCACATTCACAGCAATTCCCGCGCCGTGCACATCCCCACACATACACACATGCATGCGCATACACACAGACAGACACTCGCTCGCTCACACACACACACACTCTTCCCCCCCCCCCCCACGCCGCAGTCATCGGGCTCTTTTAAACACACACACGCATACACACACGCATTCACACAGACTCCAAGACACATACACACACACACGCACGCTCGCACACATACAGAGCCCCCCGCCGCCCCACGCACACACACATGCCCCCCGCCCTCGCAGCTCAGCAAAGGCCCCCACTCACCGGTACTCGTCTCTAGGCGAGGGCTCGTTGCAGGCAGCGGCGGTCTCATCCTTCTGTGTGTGCGAGGCTCTCACCTCACAGAAGCCGGTGTGTCTTGACGTCCCGCCCCCGGCCTGCCTGACTTCCGCCCGGGATTGTAAACTTTGTTTTTGTGACCGCGACCTCTCTTGATAGCAAGAGGTTGCAACACTCCGAGTTTCTCCAAATGAGAGTTGGGGTAGTTCCCTCAAGCCTTGCAGTGGATCCACTGAGAACTGGTGGAAGGAAATGATTTGGAACGAAGGATTGCATGAAGCCACCAGCCCTGTACTACAACTAGTGGCAACTCTGAGGGCATATTTTACCTTGCAGTGCTAGGACGTGCGTGGATGTTGTAGAACCAGGCACACACCTCCATTTTGGACAAGTTGTGACAGGCATATTCTGCTTATGGAGATCATAGAAAGCTTGCTTTTAGGGTGACACTCCATCCTCTGTTTATAAGCTATAATTTTGTAACTTCAAACAGTTGCACCATATATAATTATCTTTTTGCGTTATTTGGTATTTACTTTTCTTCACTCCACTTGAGATACTTCAGTGCAGGGCATCTCCCAGCCCCAGTTCACAGTAAACATTAAAAAAAAGAGTTCTCGCAATAAAGTTGCCACAGCAGAGTGGGGGCCACCAGGTGGCAAGATGCGTAGGGGCCATAGAGTTGCTAGTGAAGGAGCATGTCGTGCGTGAGGGTCACGTTCACGTCTGAGGGGCTGGCTCAATCCATCAAGTTGCTGAAGGGCCGTGATTAGGCTCGCAGCAGGAGGCTTTTGAGCGTTGACAGCGCTAACGAGGTTCACTCTGATGATTTCATCTGTTCCAATGCTGTTACCGGTGAGAAACAAGGAGCTCCTCGACAGGGGCCGCTCGAGGTCGCTGCGCAGTTATTGAAAAGCAACAAGCTGGTTTTCCTCAAAAAGACGGAGACAAAACCTGGAAAATTGACAAAAGGCCGGTATGCCTTGCAAGCCCACGAAAACGTAGATCCTTCTGGAGTTAATGCAAAATATAAAAATAACAAAAGCATGCTCCAAAAAGCACACGTTGGATCTCGTGACGGACTCTATTACTCTAAAAACATTCCTCTTTAGCAGAGGAGGGATGATAAATGCTTAATCTCACTCATCCATCGCTGGTTTAAGCCTGCATTGCAGAAGTCAGTGAATTTAAGAAGGTTCTGTATCATGATGCAAAGGTTTATGGGCTCTCCAATCTCTGCCTCCAGCACACAGGCATTGTGCCTTAACCTTAAAGTTTACCTGCTTTTTACACCAAGATGACTCTTCCTGAGGAACAGGCATGTGCTGCTAACTGACCTGTGATATATCTGCTGGGGGTCAGTGAGGAGGCTACAGATGCGGTGAGAACCTATTTTCCTACTTTTGTGGCAGGAATATATTGGTAGATATGCCTAGAGGTACTTGCATGTCCAAACACTCCCTCAAAAACAGGTTTTCTCCGAGTATCTTATCTACTCATGCTTATTCTTTTATTATGTTTTAACAATTAAGGATACAGCTCTTTTTTTCAATCTTGGTTTCCCTTTTAAACATCGGAGAATAATTTTAGGCACGATTATGTTTTAAATTATTGACCCTCACTCCACCCCAAAGTTGAATATTGGCCTTTATTATTATTATTACGTTTACCTGGATTTGTATTATTTCCAGAAATTTTCGAGTACCTCTTCCTATGTAAGTGGCAAATCTACTAAAGGAAAAAGCATAATATTTTTTTAAGAATGTTTTGGGTTTTTCCTTACATTTCTTGAACTGACCCTAACAGAAGATCATATCGTCACGGAAAACCTCTGTGCATTAAACTCACCAGGCATCGCACCCCCTCCCTCTCCATATGGCCGCTCGAGTTCACTTCGGAGTGCTCTCCCCGACAGGCTCTTCCCCCACTGCCCCATTTGTCTGTGCCTCGCATCAGACTTTAAAGGCTGCCGCTCCTCCGCCTGACTTCCACTGTAACCTCCCTCTTGCTTCAGGCTCCCTGACCCCACCTTGCTTCCCCCATATGCGGTTCTTGTCTTGATTCTGCCCCACCCATTGACCTCCAATAAAAGCTCCTTAATAACTACCGCACGCCCTGATATCTTTATCTGAAACAGTCCTTCTCCTGGACGACCTCATCCCCCCAACCCAGTCCCCTCCCTCCTTTACCCTGTCATCGGACCCTTTGCTATCTCTACCTCAGCTATGTAAATTGCTGCCCCTGGCGCGCTTTTGCCACCTTCTAACCCTAGTCAGCGTGTATGTTTGCTATTTTGATTTACCAGCCTAGCCCCGAAACCTCCCGCCGTCCGGGACACAATCCCCTTACAGGCGCCCTCACTTGCTCCAGAGCATTGCGACACTCCCTCACTCATCCAAATTGGAGCCCCACACCCCTCCGCCCCGTGAAACCGCACACCCTCTGCCTGGCTAACCCAGGTCACTCCATCCATGCCACCTCTGAAGGTGAAAATCTGCTCGGCAATACCTGCACCCATCATCTTCAGCCATCCCCGCATCCTCCCTTGCAATACCCCCTTCACCCCTCCCAGACAGCGCCTGCATGTCTCCCGTGTGCCCGCAGACATTATACCCAACCAGCCTCTGAAGGATAAAGGCATTGGCATGATGATTACCCCCTCCCCCCCCTGCCGCAACGGTCCCTTCTGTCTACGGCATCGCCTTCCCATCCGTCCTGCTGCCAGACCCCTCGCTATCCCCTCCCCAGCTGTCAAACTTACTGCCCCTCCCCCCACTGCACACCCAGGTGCGCCTCCGTCCCAACCCCCAATCCGTCTCCTCCATCCTAACCACGAACCTTCTGGGGCCAAAACAGCAGAAATGCAGAGCTCCCCCTAACTCAGCAATGAAAACTCCTTGCTGCCTCCTCCCCAGGCTGCCTAAACACGGTGTCCCCCTCCCTTGCACCCTTCCACATGAGCCCCAGGACGATAAACCATGCCTAGACCCAAACCCTACCCCACCCCTCCAAAGACGGCAGCTCCGAACCTAAGCCTCACATCCCCCCCCCCAAACCCAACCATCCCCCCACTGTCCTGTTACGCCACACTCTATGCTCCAGAGCCCCATCTCAGCAGCTGCAACACCGTCCTCCTGTCCGTCTGTACTTTTTTCAAGCCCACAAAAAGATGTTAATATTTCACTTCTGTTCTTGGATTTTCGTATCAATAAAATACACTGAACATAATCTTCACAAAAGTTTATTACAAAAATGTACGCTAGTGCCATTATAAATTACAAGAACTTTTTTTAATATTAATTATAAAAGAAATTAAAAGCCATTGTTATGTGTATTAACAATACATCCAAGTCATGTAAATACAACACATATTGCATTACAAATGCTATAGGTGTCACATTTGCGAAAGTTATAACTATTGGCATTGTAAATGACAAAGCTATTAATTTCGCTATTTTCCAAACCAACACATAAATAAAAAATGTCATTTACAATACCAATAGCTCAAACTTTCCTAATGCGAGACCTATTGCATTGCAAATGCTTGTTAACGGAGACATGGCTGGACGAAGAGTCATCGCCAGAAATCCTTGAGGCTATTCGTTTAGGATACTGTCTACTTAGAGTTGGCAGGGGGCGCCAGAGAGGAGGAGGGCTGGCGCTGATTCATAAAAGTGAGCTGATATGCACTCTAGATCAAGTTAAACTGGCGAATAGTGAGGCAGGATTTTTCACTATAAAAATTTCCCCTACAAAGAT
Source organism: Lissotriton vulgaris (assembly GCF_964263255.1). Classification (NCBI taxonomy): domain Eukaryota; kingdom Metazoa; phylum Chordata; class Amphibia; order Caudata; family Salamandridae; genus Lissotriton; species Lissotriton vulgaris. Next base: position 1,435,866,035 of record NC_141695.1, on the reverse strand, counting down.
TATTAATGGCTTTCTGATCTATCGTCCCCTGCGTGGAACTGCGCAGTTTTGTGACTACTTGGCAGAACTGGCCACCCAGCCGGCGTACCGCTACAAGAAGCTCCTCATCTTGGGGGACTTAAATCTTCACTTTGAGGATGCCGATTGTAGAGAGGCGCAGGCAGTTATGGAAACACTGAAATTCCTAATGCTGAAACTGCAGTCACTTGCACCCACACATCAACTGGGTCACCTCCTTGATCCTATTTTTGCAAATTGGAAAGGAATGAAGGTCTCTTCCCCGATTGGAATCCTGTGGTCGGATCATTGTTTGATTCCGTTTGAGGTGGAAGGGGGCCCTCGGAAATTGGAGGGAGGAAAGCCAATGCCACGAAAGCGAAGGGATTGGAAAAAGTTCAGTCAGGAAGCATACAGGCTTGCCCTGCTGACCGAGCCTCCCCCTCGGAGTGACACCTTGCAAGAGGCGTGGAAAGGGTACGAAGAATGGATGTTGAATGCCTTCGATACAGTGGCGCCTGGACAAATAAGCCCCCTGCTAGGAGGACCAAAACGGCCCCGTGGTTTAGCAAAGAGCTTATGGAGAATAAAGCTAAATGTAAAAATTTAGAACGCAACTGGCGAAAAAATTACAACTCAGAGTGTAAACTGCACTATAAGATCGAATTGAGAAAATATCACAAACTGGTTAGAGCAGCAAAGGGAGCGTTCCTTAAAGAAAGAATAGAAATGGCAGATAATCCAACTAAAGAACTATTTGCCATATATAAAGAACTTACAGTCCCCACAAGATTTACCGGCGCAAGACATCTGCTCTAATGAACTGTGCGAGTCAATAGCGGACCATTTTGTTGACAAAGTGGAAACAATCTATGCCTCTTTCATGGGTGGGACGGATGTCTCGCAAAACCAGGCTGAAAAGGGTAAGAGCCTGGCCATTAACTATCATCTGAAGTGTTTTAAAGTACTGGGTAGGCAGGCTATGTTGAGCATTGCTAACAGTATTCAGTCAGGATACCCTAGCGACGCAGCTTCGCCCAAGTGTTTTAAGGGTGTCCTTGATGGCATAATAGATCACATCAGTCGCATGTCAACCCTATCTTTTCAGGAGTGCCATGTGCTTGATGTATGCGGAAAGGCTCAGGTAATTCCTTTGAAAAAGAAGCCCAACTTGCATATCTCCCAGTTACAGAACCTGCGTCCCATCTCTCTTCTCCCATTTTGTATGAAAGTGGTGGAGAAAATAGTTCATGCGCAGCTTATGGAATATCTTGAAGAGGGGCACCTCTTACACCCCACTCAGTCAAGGTTTAGAGCTAGTCATTCCACTGAATTAGCTGTCCTTTTCTCCACGGAACTTTTGAGACAGATAGCGGATGAGGGGCAGACAGCAGCATTGATATTACTAGATATAAGTGCGGCATTTGACAGCGTATCGCACACCACGCTGCTGTCTCGCCTCTCAGAAATGGGAGTGGAAGGATCGGCACTCGAATGGATAAGATCTTTTCTCGAGAATAGAAGTTTTCAAGTGCATTGCCCCCCATTCAAATCCTCCCCCCGGGGGTTGAGGCATGGGTTCCCAGAGGGCTCCAGTTTGAGCCCGACATTATTTAATCTCTATATGGAACCCCTAGCTCATATTGTGGAATCATTTGGAGTAGACATCGTCACATATGCCGATAATACTCAATTAATGATCACACTTACCCAGGGACAGAATGAAGCTGCGATCAACTTTTCCACCAGCCTCACGGCGGTAGCAAGCTGGATGAACGAGAATTGTCTGCGCCTAAATGGTGACAAGACTGAGCTGTTTGTAATTGGAAAAACTCCATCCATTTGGTCGCCTGCGTGGTGGCCGTCTGAACTAGGTCCGATACCTTCTCCTTCGGAGACTGTGAAGAACTTAGGTGTCCTATTGGACTCTAGTCTATCTTATAAACAACATGTTGGTAAAGTGACAGGAAGATGCTATGGTATCCTTAAAACACTACGCAAAGTGTTAGATCTCCTGTCTATCAGTGCCAGAAAAACTCTTATTCACGCTTTAGTCACGCCCCATCTTGACTATGGCAATTCCCTGCTTATAGGCCTAAGTAAGAAAGGGCGTCATCTGCTGCAGTGTGTTCAAAATGCTGCTGCTCGCCTGGTGCTGAACCTGCCTCGTAGAGCATCAGGGAAACAGACCCTGTCAATACTCCACTGGCTCCCCATCAAGGAACGCATTAGGTTTAAAGTGTTGTGCATTACGCATCGCATTGCCCAAGGGAAAGGCCCAGCGTATTTGCAAAAACTTCTAACCATTTATTGTCCCAGACGTAATTTGAGATCACTGGGAACTACACTGTTCAGGGTACCTCGCATCCGCAAGGCCAGAATAGGAGGATGTTCATTCAGGTACTTGGCGGGTAAATACTGGAATGAGCTTCCCATTGAACTCCGTATGGAACCATCAGAAGTAAGATTTCGCCTTAAACTTCAAACCTACCATTTTCCACATACATAATTATCTTCAGCTAGAATTTGCCATGTCTCTTAGCCTTGTGTTATCAGCTACTTAGGGGGTTGACAGCAATCATAGCGCGGGGACACACTGTGTTGAGTGTAACCAGGCGCTTTAGAAATAGTTTTATTATTATTATTATTATTATTATTATTATTTTCATAGCGGTTATAATGAGGCCACATCTATTATTCCTGTACAATACAACAAGCAAGTCATAGAATAATAGTCAAGGGGGAGACTGGACAGTGTTGAGCAGCATCCTACCAACACTGTATCACAACCACTATTAGAACACTTATCGAAGAGGTACCTGGTGTCACCCAGCCGGTCGCCTTAGACAGCAAATTAATTACTGCCGGTGTGGCTGCTACCATAACACACAAAGAACAGCCCGCAGGATAGGGAGCAGGATTTTTCGCTCTACCTTGCATGGACAATGACATGCCCCATGGCCAGCACCAGTTGTGGGAGCACTGCAAAAGCAGTGTGACCACGAGTTCACTCGCTGTCACAACAGAGACACAATGTTTTTGCTTTGTAACGTGAACATGTATAAAAAGTTGATCAGCGAGAAATTTTCTCAGATATTACTTCTTGCATGCTTGCAGCTGCTCTGCTCTTCATCTTGTCATCCTAATGCATTAAGACCCTTTGCTAATTTATCATTCCCTGGATTTGTCTTCCCCACCACTCATAAAGCTGTGTGCCCACGCCTTCTATATGGCTTCGATATCTTCACACCTCATAGGGCTCTGTTAATGTGGGCCCATATAGCTACCCAACTGGGTTATTGCACACAATTCCTTTGCCACATCTAGTATTGGCTGTGAAGATGTAAACATCTTATTACGGTCTCTCCTGTAGATCTGCTGATTGGTACCCGAGCAGTCCCACCAGTCAAACAGCTGTGTGTGTGTGAAATTCCATTTCAACTTCTTATCCATCGTAACATTACCCACTTTCTCATCTCTTATCCAACAATGTTTTTGTATTCCCTGTCATTCCTACAATTTGAGAAATTACTGTTTTGGGGATTATTTTGAGATGACTCGTAAGATTACGTGGTATCCCTGCATAGTTCATATTGATCATTCACACTTAAACTTCTTAGATGTGGGCCTTAAAAATGACTCAAATACCAGTGTTAGTGCAGCATGACTTCCAGTTATATAGCCGCTGCAGTATCTTGATTTAAATTCCCTGATTCTGCCTCTTCAGACACAGTTTTCTGTATGTTAACCTGGTCCTGAAAGGCTTAAGTAAATAAGGTGATTGATAATATCAGATTCTTTGGTATGAAATGGAGCTACTGGCCTCCACAAACTAAATTAGTCTGGCTCCCGCACATTCACACAGAACGGCTGTAGAGATCAGCGCTGATACATATCCAAGGAGCTTATTTTGTATACTTGACAGCCTATCAGTGTGCGCATTCTGCTTCATTCAGATTTGCTACATTACCTTCGTATCTCAAAAGTAGAGATGTCTACTTTTTATGTTCTGAAGAAGGCTCCGTTCCAAATTGAAACTTTGGATCAAAACGTCAACATGATTATTGTTGACTTTAATCAATGCTTGCCATAGGCTGGACCCTGAATCCATGGCTCCCCATGTTACAAATGTATGCAATTTTAAGTCAACACTTGCGTTTTGTATAAGTTTCCCTGTGCACTTTTGTTCACCGTTGTTACACCATCCGCTAACACTGCCCGTCCACAAAGAGCACATATTTTTCATATAGTAACTGTCTGTTGAGACATTCGTACCACATGAAAATGTTTAGGCCTTATGTTTGCACAGGCTTGTGCTCACGAGTATATGGTCATTCATTAAACAGCTGGTCCTTTTCTTTCTGTTTGAGACTACTTGTATTTCTTTAGCCTAAGAGGCAAAGGCTTCTTTTAGCTTCCCCCTCGGAAACAATTTTTTATGTAAATCCACAAATTAAAAGCATTAACAAAGCCACTGGGTCTTGTCTTGGCAAGCCTGCTGTGTTTTATTTGATTTGTTTTACAAACATATGCAGTAGGTATTAAACATTTAAAAGTAATAAAGTAAAGTAGGTGATCAACATATGGTTTCAAAAAAGCAAATATATAATATTTATAAAAGAAAACCTATTGCAAAAATAAATTACAAAATGAAATCAAGGCAGACAATTGCCTACCAGCCAAGTCACCGAAGTGGATTACTTTTAAGGTAGATATTTGCTAGCAAAATGCAGAGAGAAGGGCTGGGATGGAGGTTTTTCTGATAACACAGCTGGCTGCACCAATTGCTACTATTCTTTAAATATCATACCGTGGGGTTGGCTCCACTCAGATGAGTATTTTCATGTTACACTGGTCCACTGTTAGCTCTAGTTGCTACACATTCAAATTGTTGTGGACTGGTTGGTATAATCTAACAAAATACAATGATATCTCGGGTTGCAAAACAGAGTCAGCATTGACTACCAGTAAATCAAAGAATTCAATTCAAGGTCCCATGCCGGGCTCAATAGAAGCTATTTCAGTGAAGATACTTCAGTCTTAAATCTCCACTTGAAGCACTAACGCCCTCAAGAGAGGCCAAGATCAACAAATCCACTTCCACAGCCGATCCCCCAAATAAAGTAAATCCACATTGGGGGTTGCGGCTCTCGCCTTCAAGCTTCCAACTCTCGAATTATTGTCCTTAGTTTTTAAGACAAAGCACTAATTACGTGACTTTCAGAAAGACCTTCTGAACCTTCCTGTTCAAGTAATGGGAGACTTAGTGTCTACTGTTTCAGGATTTAATAAATGTGCTTTATCCATGTTTTTCTCCTTATGCACTTTTTAACGAAAATCTATGCTTAATCTAGCAATCTTGGTCAGACTTTCTCCAGTTTGATTGTCTCTGTCATTGCGTTCACTAATACTGCTGTGTGACCGTCCACGCAAACCTGCGTCATCCCTTCCACCCTGGAAACAGAAGCACTTCCCCCAACACCTTTAGCCTCAGGCTCCCTACAATCAGTTGCTCAACTGTAAAAGTGCCTAGATCACTCCATCCAACTTAGTAAAGATGTAGTTTCCCTGTCCTCGGCTTTCCCTTTTCAATTCATGGTTTTCAATCGTATTATTTTTATTTTTTGCGCAGTGTTGAAAGGGTGATTTAACCCTGTAACACCTAGCTACCACTTTATCGACTGTTAGCCGTGAGTGCGTAAACTTGTTTATTACCTGCCCTACATGATACTGTCATTGACTGCTTTGCTGCAGACCACTACCCCATTTTTAACTTCACTCAGAAATCAAAGCCGTGGGTACTCTCTACAAAATAGAAAAACAATTTCCAAAGGCCCAGAGTTACGTGAGCAACACTCTTTGAGGAATTTTCTGGAAATTCAGGACATACATACAGACAGCAATATTAATTACCTAGTGATAATTAACATGTATTTCCACACCTCCCTACTCAGTTGTCACTGTTGAACCATATTGCCGTGAAAAAGTCTCAGGCGAGGATGAAAAAAATGGTGGCTGTTCCAATATACACTCAAACGTTGCTGTTCTATCTATCTATCTATCTATCTATTATATATATATATATATATATATATATATATATATATATATATATATATATATGTATGTATGTATGTATGTATGTATGTATGTATATATATATATATATATATATATATATATATATATATATATATATATATATATATATATATATATATATATATATGTTCTGGGGTACAATAATCGTTGTTGTTCTAAAATGCATGTATTTTATTTGCATTTTAATTTGAACGTCTTAACAGCTGTCAATTATCAAAAAATAAATGGACAGTTTTATGAATTATAAATACTTGACGATAATGTTAGGAGTCCGTTAAATGTTGACTCGTGTGAACCGGGACTACCACTCCCAGAATGCATTTATTTGTTAACCAAAACAAATCATGGCTGGGGCAATTCTCCCGTGGGGACATTGAATCTTCTAGTAGGCTGATCAGAAATCCCTCCGTCGCCGACGACCCCAGAGGTCTCTAATTTGCACCTGCTTCCTCCACCGCTGCCAGTTTCTCCACCTTCCACTCCCCCCTCTCCAACTGGCTTTTACAACGTTGCTAAGTGACTTCTGCCCCCGCAGGCAACACAAGATGTTCTCGTACCGAGGCCCTCATCCAGCCTGCCTCGTGGTTTTTTAACCGTTCACGAGGTCCTATTTTTACATGCTGGCAGGCTGTCAGCCGTGGATTTAATCTCACTTCATAAAATTAACCCTTTTCCTTCACGTTTGCCTGTCAGTGGACACTGAGCTGCAGTATCGTCGCCTGGAGATAACCACTCCGGTCTAGCGTAGCCAGGATGCCATTGGTCGCTGGTGCGAGCATTGCAAATGACCCCTCGCACTGCTGGAGGTGGTACAACACCGCAATTATCAGGGCTCAGTGAGCCCATCAAAGCTCCAGGCCCCGGTCCACCTGCACCTGCTGCACCATTGGCAGCTACGCCCCTGCACACTTGCCTTGCGGATTTGCTTTTCTACACGCCCTGTATTTGGCACCTTCCTTAACCAGCTCTCTTCAGGACACGACGAGGGCGTCTGATCTCCTCTGCAATGCTAATGCCAAGGCAAGGAGACTGTAAAACCTGTCAATCCGCACTACCTGGAACTACAGTCTCAATACATGTAACCCCTTATTCAGTCATCACCGGAGCCGGTGCGGGAATTGGAAAACATTACTCTGTGAACCCGTAAATGGGGGGGGGGGGGGGGGGGGGGTTGTTAAGGTGTGACAGTACATCTGTTCTGGCTTAATTGGTTGCCTAGGCTACATATTAAAATAGCTTATGGGGTTTAGGCACCTGCTGCAGAGAGCTTTGTTTGTCTTGTAAATCTAAGTGAATAATAATAATGGTACAATAACTCTGGTGTTTAATGCGGTTCTGGGAGTGATCTGTGTTTTGTTTAGTCACCGTTTGGGCTCATACAGCAGCATAGAGGGTTAAATTGTCTCCTGCAAAGCACATCGTGTAACATTAAGATGACAGATTGTTATTTTATGTAGATAGGTAAGAGGGTTACTGCTTTTGACTCAGAGATTATTTTATCCCGTGCAGTTCATAAACTGCAGTCCTTCTTATACAGCACAGTGAGCTATAAACCAGCATCACGGTCATGCCTGCACACTGCAAGACATGGGTTTAGAAACGTGTTGTTTTTCTCAATCTGTTATCGTTAGGCTGCTAAAATGGTTTATTTGGGTAGTAATAAAGTCTCAGTAGTACAGATAACCCGAAGCACTGCATTCGTTTTTAATCCTTACTTTGTGTTTCTCCCAGCCATGCACTCTTAGCATATAATCCCTACCAGTAAAGATGATGTGTGTCTCCAACACCTTGACACCCTCTGTGTTTTATGTAACATCCCGTCCATTGATTTACACACTTATATGATTTATTGTTAGTGTATAATGTGTGCATGCGATGCAAAGCGCTCTGACATTCTAAAGTGGGATAAGCAGCGCTATCAAAGTATTGATTACAAAAAATGAGTTAGTGCAATTTAAATTATTATTCCTGGAAATAGTTCTACATACTAATACATCTCGCATTCTTACAGTGCATGCATATCTCTTACTTATAGGGGGAGCACAAAGACAAAAACCTGCCTCCCAATAGAAGTTTTTCATAAATACTGATGAAGTGATTACAAGCTGTGTGTTTTTGTTTCCCCCTTGCATTGGCATCTAGGTGTTATTCTGCAGGTAGCTTCCAACTGGGATTATACTAGAACAAAAGGGATTAAACTAGAACAAAAGGAGTGCTGATGGCCCATTAAATTCCATATTTGTTTTGAGCACAGCTGGAAGAGAAAATAAAAAAATAAAAACCTCAGTGCTGCCTGCAAGTTGCTGCTCCAAACAAAAAGGAAACAATTTGTGAGAGCTGCTAAATTTTTCCCCAGTGTTTGCAAATTACACCAGGACCAATTCAGCATATTTCACTAGGGCTAGACGGATCCCCAATACCGCTCATTAATAGCTGCCGGATCCAGCTCATTCACCCTTCATTCCAGCAGTGACCGTAGTGCCTGAGATCCTTCCGCTCCCATCTCTGGCCTTCTCACTGCGGAAACCCCTTCACTAATGGAGCACGATCCATCTACGCCTGATAGATCCCAGCCGGCTCCTCACCCTCGGCGCGCGGCCTGTCAATATTACCCTGCTTAGTATATTGACTTTTGTCTTGTGTTGATCGACGTATGGGCTCTTTGCTTTAAGCAGATTTCCCGCAGGATGCTTGGATCCCTCCTAATTGCTCTTGTTAATGAGCTTGTCGTGTTTGCCTCGAATCCCTACGAGGCGCCTTGATGGTATGGGTTGCATTTGCTGCAAGACGATCAGCGCTGGCTTGAGAGGCTAGGCTTCTCCCCCCTTCGTTTTCTGCTGTAAAATGTATATTTATTCCTCTATTGACATGCACAGCTGTGTAGGCCATTGATGGATTCAAATAAGAGTGTCCTAGAGCAGTGGTTCTTAACCCTTTGACTTCAGTGGATCCTCAATGAATTCCTGTTGGAATATTGGGACTCTAGCCTAAGCAATTTCTATGACTTGAACCTCAAACCACTACACAAAAACATGTATATCTAACAGATAAGCAAATTATGGTATTTGATTAACGCACAAAAAAGTGAAAATTGAAATGTAAATGTTAATGGGAAAATTAAAGCTTTGCAAAATCAAGTTTAATTTCTACAAATACAAAACGATATGCTGGATTCGAACCTATCACTTTGTCATTTTTATTCCTAAAGCATGTTCTCTTTTTGTTGGTGCATACCATAACTGCCTCAGTTGAGGTCACCAATAGGCCATACTAGATTCCATTAGCTGTATTTGCGCTGCTCCCATAAATCGGGATAAAGATACCAACTTAAGTTTTTAACTTCCAATTTCTTCACATAAGCAGAACATTTTAAAACTTTCAATTTTTCTTTTGTATGTCTATATATTTTATGAATTTGCTAATATTTAATTTTACAAAGATCAGTTTTTGAGGATACCTTCAATCCTGGAAGCGAGTGTAAGCATGGATAGAAGGCGTCCTTCATTCGTGAGGAGGTTCTAGGTTGAACCATGACATATGAACAAATGGGCTTGTATGGTGTAAATTCTGGGACCTTCTGTGTTTACAAGGCTGCATCTGGTGTGGATTGTGGTTGCAGCTTGTGTTCCAGTGCCACAGACAGTGCCACAGATGCTACAATCAAGTTACTGCACTAGTACATTTGGCTTAGCTCGCCAACGGCAGTGAGGTCAAGCAGTCACAGCTTACTTCAGGAGGCAATTGTAGATTGGGAGCCTAATACGGTAGGCAATAGTAACAGTGCCTGATCAAATGTCAAGTCGGAGCTACAACTTTTAAAAATAATTCATATTTTTACATGTAGGCAACGCAGGATCTTTAATATAAGCAGGGCCACCCGAATTTGGCAATTCTGCACCCACAGCATTTTCTGCATGATTATGGATTTGCTGCAATTTCCACATACTTCATCTTCTGCTGTATAATCTGCAGAGTTTTAACAAAAAAATTGTTTCTAGCTCAAACGATCAAAAGTTACTAAAACGCTGCATCACATATTGTTTCACCGTGGAAAGCACTCTGAAAGTTGACTGGCAACCTTTCAGTTGCTTGTAGCTGTATTTGGGTGTTACTCTTGTACTAATGAGACAAAACCCGTGCTTAGACACTGTAAACATGTGTAACAAGCATAGGCAAAGCCAATAGGTCTAGCCTATGTGAGGTCTATTGGTTTTGTCAATGTTTCTTAGCCATGTGTCAACATGGCTGAAAGTAAAGAAAATAAAAGCTGTATGACGCAGCAGGTGTTGACTGTGTCATAGCACATTTTTCCTTCTTTTTCTCTTTCAGCCATGATGCACTGAAGCCACGGCTGCTGTCCAATTTGGCTAAAAAAACATTGACAGGGCCAATAGATCCCGCATAGGCGAGACCTATTGGCTATGCCAAAGCTTGTTTTCATTGAGTGAGCAAATCCACGTGATTAAACAGGCAACCAACATGTAAACAAATAGGATCTTACATATGCAGGCATTGGTGAGGTTTTTGCTGGGTGCGTTGCTCAAAACAGCTTTAGAGGTTGATCTCTGAATTGTTCTAATAAATCTTACAAGTGTTACTGATTAGCTATAGACATACAACAGAAAGGGCCGTCGTTAAGAATGAGTAAGACTGAGTGGGAATGCCTGAGTGAGAGTGAAACTGAGTGAATCAGAGGGCCTGAGTGCGAGTTACTATGAATGAATGAGACTGAGTGGGTCAGAGTGAGAATGCGTGGTACAGCTTGAGTCAGCGAGACTGAGTCAGAAGGAGTAAAAGTGAATGCAAGTGCAAATGAGAGTAAGTGGACGAGAGTGAGTTAGAGATTAGCAGCCAGATTCATAATTGAAAATTGCGTTCCCAAAGGGCCAGATTCTGAGAATCTGGCCCTTTGCGAGCGCAATTTTTGCATTTGGGATTCATCATCCCAAATGCAAAAATCGCAAATTGCTAAATCGCTAAATTGCGAGGAATTGCATTTAAGGAATCTCTATTTGAGATTCCTTAAATGCAATTCCTTAACCATTTTTTATTTGCGAATTCGCAATTTTTGGCCGCTATTTACCGCGAAGTCTGACTTCGTGGTAAATAGCGAAAACTTAGAAAAATGCACTTTAGTGCATTTTTGTAAGTTGTATGTTACACACACACATGTCCTTTGGACATGTGTGTGCGCAACATCAGTCTACATTTTCATTTTGGGGTGCTACAGGGTGTCCTTTGGACACCCCTGGCACCCTTGAAATCTCATCCTTATTTGCGATTAGCAAATTGCTAATCGCAAATAAGGAATAACTCCCCATTCATTCCTATGGGCCCAATAAGGAAGAATGAATGGGGAGTTATTCCTTATTTGCGATTAGCAATTTGCTAATCGCAAATAAGGAAGCTGTAGGAATCGCAATTTATTTTGCGTTTCCTACATGAATCCTGTTTTGCAAGTCCTTAATAGCGATTCCTTAATAATCGCTATTAAGGACTCGCAAAACGGGACAATGATGAATCTGGCTGAAAGACTGCGTGCAAGCAAGTGTGACAAACACCCCGAACCGTCCAAATAATTGACTCCGCCTCGCCCACTGGAATTCAAGCCTAGGATCACGCCCTACTACTTTTAATGGTCACCAGCCACCACTACTTATTTATTTATTTGTATTTTATTTTTTACACTTATAAGGCGCACAGCTACTTAAAAAGGGTTTCCCGGCGCCGAGACACAGCACAGAAGAAGGTTCGCATGGTCATTCAAGTTATTGTTCAAACAGCCAGGTTTTGATGTTTTTTCTGAACCTAGTGTAGTTTTCTTCTTTGCGCATGTGTGGAGGGTTTTCACGTTGTAACAAACCCCCTTTTAACAACATAGCGTTCGGATTACTGAGAATGTGATTCAGGGCACACAAACAAATAATGAGTGGAGATATAAGTGAGAAAACAGATGGGTTGGTCAGTGATAGATTCAGCATGAAGGCGTACCTGCTTAATTAAACCCGATTGCAAGTTGTAAAATGGGCGCAAAATGCCATTTTCTCCAGTTTTACCACTTGTGCGCGTGTGGAGATTAGAGGAAAATATCTATCCTTCAGTGTTAGTGTGGGCACTTGCTGCCACCTTTTATGTGGGGTTAATACCAGTGAGTATGGGGAAATACACTCAAAATGGATCCACGCCTATTTGCACACATTGCTCCCAACTGTTTAGTACATCGGCTCAAATGTATTTCGCACTACGATGTTTTTGCACTTGTTGATACGACTGTGGTGTAAATTACCTCTTTCCAATCAATACACTATTCAAAAGCCAGGCTTTCTACGCAGCTGAAACTAGAGGTGGGCAAGCCACTGAAGGCTCGAGCCTGGCTCGAGCAGATCACAGACTGGCTCGACCCGGGGTCCCTTGCGGAGACACTTGAGCCAAAAGCTGAGCAGTGAGTGAGTGGCTGTCTGACATCTTCAGCAGGTGGCATGCTCCAGCAAGGAAGGGAAGAGAGACTGGATGATGGGAAGAATCAGGGCAGAGACAGGAAGCGAGTCCGTAATTTTAACCACTCGCATCACCTTAAAGCTGGCACAGCTTGCTCCCACCTCCCTTCTTGACTCCGATGCTGTACGAAAGCTCAGAAAGCTCAGACCCCCAGCAGCACTGTAGAGGCACAGCGGGATGGCAACCCTCACACCTCCAGCCCTTGATGAGCTGTTAAGAGCTGCGTGAAGGTGACAGAGGGAGGGGCTGCAGCTTTAGGAGTAGGGGCTCCTCTTCAGATGCAAACAGCACTGAATGCGTCTCTGCAATTTTGAGGGGCCGCCGCCTCACACATTCCCTTTCTGCCAGGGCCCCAAACATCCTAGAACCGGCCCTGATTGCACCGAGGCAGCACTGGTTCTCTTCACAGAGCTTAATTACTGTCACTAAATTGTAAACAAACCTTGGTTCTTCAAACATGCAGTCTATAATGTAATAAAATAAAGAAATGGCACAATCACACCCACACTAATTAACAAAGTATGGAGGACAATCGGTTAAATCAGTTCTCTCGGAGTATCTCCTTTACGTACTGTACATCACAGTGGGGGCTGGCAAAACTAACATTTTGGAAATAGAGCCTGTCTTCTCCTTGTCTTGTCCAGGAGGGGGTGAGGAGCCCTCTCCCACCCTGGAAGAGACCAAGATGATACTAGAATACTACATGCCCACCCCTGTGCCCACCCTGGTGGATCCTGTTCCCCGTCCTGTGATGGCTCCTGCCTTCCCCCCCCTCCCGTGATGGCTCCTGTTCCCCCATGTGGTGGCTCCTGCCCCCCACCCCCGCCTGTGATGGCTCCTGTACCCCCATGTGGTGGATCCTGTCTCGGCCCTGGGTGGCTTCTGTCCCAGTCCTGGAATGGCTCCTGCAGGGAGGGTGAAGTTCTTGATGGGCCTCTTCTCAGAACGGTTTAGCTCAAAATTAATATGAAAAGGTGGGCGAGTGAGTAAGTGAAGGGATGGGTGGATGGCTGGATGAATTAGGGAAAGGGTGAGTGGATGAATGAAAGTTTGAATAGATGGATAATGAGAGAGGATGGCTGGATTGATGAGTGAGTGGAAGGATCGAAGAGAGAAAAGGTAAATAGCTGGATGTATGGGTGGAAGGGTAGCTGGATGGGTAAAAGGGTGGATGGATGAGTGAAAGGATGGATGAGTGAAAAGGTGGATGATGAGTGAGTGGATGGATGGATGAGTGATAGGGTGGGTGGATTGATACATTGATAAGTTCAGGGGTGAATGGATGGATAGATGAGTGAAAGGGTGGATGTAAGGATGGATGAGTGAGTGAAAGGGAGGGTAGATGGACAAAAGAATGAATAAATGAGTGAAAGTGGGAAAGGATAAATGGATGAGAGAAAGGATGGATGAGTGATAGGGTCAATGGATGGATGCATGAGTGGATGAGTAGATGGATGGATGGGTGGGTGGGTGGATGGGAGTAAGGATGGATTGCTAAGTGAAAGGGTCAAACTGAAAGGGTGGATGGGTGGAAGGATGAGTGACTGGGTGGATGGATGAGCAAGTGAAAGGAAGGCTGGATGGGTGAAAGGGTAAATGGTTGGATGGATGAGTGAATGGATGGATGGGTAGAAGAGGGGATGGAAGAGTGTACAGATGGATAGGGTGAAAGGGTGGATGGATGGATAATGGATGGATGGATGAGTGAAAGGATGGATGAAGGGATGGATGAGTGAAATGATAGATGGAAAGATACATGATGAATAGGTTTGCAAATGGTTGAATATGTTTTGATATGGCTGGGTTTACTTATATTCTATTGTGCAACCTCTGATGTGTCTGTAAAACTTATCCAATTGTCCTGAAGTTTTGTCCTGAATTTTGACCTCCTGTCCTGAATTTGTGTCCTGAATTTTGACCCTTTGTCCTGAATTTTTACACTCACGTCCTGAATTTGCACCAATTCCAGTTGGTCACCCTAACCCTAGCCGTTAGGCCAACTCCTCTCCCAAAAGCCGAGCTCTGGCTCGGCTCATTCTCACCCTTTTCCTTTAATCCTCTGTACACCCATCCCTAACTGAAACTAATGAGCATTGAAAAATACAAAGTGAAACTTTAAGCCTGAAATTCCGCTCCTAATTCCTCGATTCTGAGTGCAGTGAGGGTGAGGCCAGTGAACGTGGGGGTGGAGTCAAAGATTAAAAAAAATATTCTGTGACTATTATGTTTATCTTACACCTTCAGATATTTGCATATAAAAAATGCACTCATTAAATGAAAATGAATGCAAGTTAAACTAATCAGTGGGCAAGCACTAGTTAACGCAATGAAACCTCGATTGCTTAATGCAGTGACTGCAGATGTGTTTGTATTTAGCCAGAGAGCCTACGAATTGAATCCTGCTGGTGCAGTGGAAAATAACGAGTTGTGTATTTTTAATGGTATGAGGTCCCAGTTTGTGACAGAAACGACTGTGAGTATGGAAGTCATTACTTTAAATGCGCGATACCTCTCAAAAAGAATAATGATTGCTATGGGATGTTGTGCGATATATTTGAACTATGATTTACTCATTTTATGGAATCATGTCATTTTATGTAATTCGGATGAAATATTAACTTTTATGGTTTTATATCTTTGAAACCGAATAAAGTTTTCTTGACTTCAATAAATCTTTGCCATCACAAAGCCTCCACTGACTCGATCCGTTGAAGTCCATGCCGGCTTCCAAGCACCCTTTGCGTTTGCAGATCAACCAGTTACAGTGACATTTCTTTCAGGCACCCTGGAGAGAAGCCTTTTGTCTTGTTTGGACGTTGACCCTCCCTCCTTTCCATTTCAGTTGTCAGAATCAACCATCTCGGGTGGTTGTCTGTAAACAAAAAGTAGGGGAACTCTTTGGATACATTAAAAAAGTGTAGGCAGGGCCACTGGAAGTATGCGATTGTGTGGCTGCAGAGATTTTTACATTATTATGGATTTGCCGTGTTTGCCACATAGTCCATCATCTGCAGCATAATCTGCAGATTTTAACCCAAACAATTGTTTCTAGCTCAACGGGTTCAAAAGTTACTTAAAGCGCAGTGACACTTGTTGCTGCGCAGTAGAAGGCCATTTGCAAGAGTTGAATGGTCACCTTTATGTTGCTTATTGCTGTATTTGACAATTAAATTGGTACAATTAAGGTGCAACCAATGTCCAGACAATGATTAACAAGTGTAAAAATGACAAAATACTATTACAAAATGTGCTGCATTACAACGCATAATTTGGGTTTTCTTGCCACATAATAGACTCAACCCTGCCGCATAATTCCAGTGGCCCTGAGTATAGGTGCGTCCTGTCCCACATATCTGCCCACTTCGACCTCTGCTGTTCTGGCTTCTAAAGCAAACGCCCGTAACAAGTCTGCAACCTGGGCAGTAGGTCTATGTAGTATATGCCTTGTGCCTCTTTCCCCCGTGCTGTGCTCAGCACGAGGGAACACTCCATGTTATTGTTTGTATCCTGTTCCATGGCTCCGTTCGGTTCTAGCACTCCGGTCAACGTTAGTCAGTTGCCCGGAGTCCTGGAGTCGAGCGGCAGCACATACCTGTGGGTGTTGCTTTATCTGCAATAAAGAAGACTAAATCTACTGCACTTGCCCTCGGATCATCTAAAATATGTGCGGTATGTTACTTCATGGATACTTGCACTGTGTCGTGCACGATTCTTAACCTTTGTGATGGTGTCGGCAAACCCCGTGTAACCATAGAGCTGTAACCTGTTCTTGTGATTTGTGTCCGCTCAGGGATAGCTTTGCTGCCCAAGGCTCGGCCACGTTTGTAGGTTATTTGTAAGATGGGCGCTCGACAGCAGGGCTCTCTGTTGTCAGACGTTAGGCTCTGTCTCTCAGGCAGGATACTCTGGGGACTAATTCCAGCCCCTAGATTTCCTTCACTTGAAGGATAGGTCTGCTCTGTGAAGGCCAAATAAAGAGCAATGAAAACTATTTTGAGTCATGACCCTGAGCAGGTCCAAGCTGTAGACTAAGGGTACACTTCTGGTGGTTCGAATCTGATAAATAGTTATAGTTAGAGTTCTAGATTTCCTCTGCGTGCCTTATTTTCATTGCACTATGTTTTCTGATATGTGGTAAAATCAACATTTTCTGTATTTAATAAAGAATTATAACTGTCCAATCGAAATGATTTCACTTGCAGAGGGAATGACCAAAGAAAATAAGACAGGTAGACGACCAAAATAAGTATTTACAGTTGTATTTCGTGTATTAGAAAACTGAATTCAGAATGTGTTCTGGTTCCACAGCAATGAAACCAGATTAAGGAAAATTCTAAAGAAGTCAGTTGCTGCTGACTGAGGAGTCTGGCAGACTGTATAATGCTCACTGCACATATTCAAATTAAATCTACTTTTCTTGCTTGAGAGCAGAGTTATTACTCGAGACAAATTACTCTACATCGACACCAGTAAACCTCAATTCATTGCTATACCATTTGGGATTGCATCTCGTTCACATCGCATCACTTGCCATCGTCAGTGACGTTGCTGGTGGTGAAGGTGAGTGAGGGGCACACTCTGAATTATCGACAGAGTGAAGGCGGAAACGCGGGTCTGTCTGTGAGAAAGATGCAGGCTCCCACCTGTAGTATCAGCATCAAAGGCCTTTGAAGTGGTGCTGGTAAGCCTGACATAGGCATTGCAGGGACTGGCTAGACTAGTATGTATGTGTGTCGACAAAGAGACTTGCCTGTAATCAGATGCAGACGTAACTTGATGCAGTGGCATTACGTCACTAAGCAGAATCAAGACATTTGTTTACCTATAGCCAGGGCCACTGGAATTATGCTGCAACGATTTTCGCATAGTTACACATTTGCCACATCATCCATCATCTGCTGCATATTCTGCAAATTTTAACAACAAAAATGTTGCGTCTAGCTTAAACAGTTGAAAAGTTACTAAAAATGCAGTGACACGCATAGTCACGTGGTGGAAGACCCTTTGCAAAGGTTGACTGGTCACATTTCTGTACCCTATTATTGTGTTTGGGTGTTAAACCGGTACTAATGAGTTGTAAATAATGCCCAGGTGGTGGTAACAAGTTTAAAAATGACAAAAGAATGAAATAATATCCTAAAATGTGCAGCATAATAAGCTTTTTCTTGCCGCATAATTTACACAACCCGGCTGCATAATTAGACAACTCTATTCTAGTTGGAGCGCTGCCCGACCTGTTTCTTCACAGCACCGCGCGGAGATACACCTTCGGGTGTGATGCCGGCGCGTTACAAGCCCATAAATAAAATAAATAAATAAAATAGCCCTCTCCTGCCACATAATTGCAGTGGCCCAGCCTGTAGCATCATCAGCGTTGACGCACATCCGGTAATGACAAGGTGACATGTAACACTGCATTATGACAGGCTGCACACCGTGCACTTGAAAGCTCATTAGCATGCAGGGAGGAGTCTACTGCTACCGTACGAATCACTCAACACAGCTGGAAAGGAGTATCAGAGGGTGAAGTTAATGCCTAGTAGTGCCAAGCTGGAATGATAATAAGAATGAAGATAATACTTTGGAGGAAGGGATTTATGATTTATTGTTTGTGTTTCCATGACACTAACGTAAAGAGTTTGAATGATTAGAAAATGCTAATGAGTAATTACACCGAAAATGCTTTCTTTCAGGGAAGTAAACCTCCTGATGAAGGACCAATCAGGGTCCAAAATGCATTGGTAACTGATGTAATATGAAAGAAATATTGCATTTATGCACCATGAATACTTTTTTGACCAAACTAATGTTCCGTAACATTTTCTGAAGGATTATTTTGAAGCAGTGTGTAATTTTGTCAGCTGTACATATACCAAATAACATCATAAAAGTGATCATATTTTTTAGGAGAAACTTTATTGAAATAGGGTTTTTCCTTGTATTTGTTCTATTGGGAATATTAGTTGTGCAGGGGGAGACACTGTGCCAGAGAAGAAACACTGCAAACTCATCCGTGTTTAAACACACCTACGATCAGGAGGTGATACCCCTCTAGCACACGGATCATCACGTATAACTAGATAACCTGGGAAACATCATTTACAATGAATGCGTTACAACGCATGTCATTACAACGCATGTCATTACATCGCATAATCCATTACAACGCATTCCCCAAAGTAACGCCCCAGCGGAGTTAGAATGGTAATTGAGTTGTAATGGATTATGCATTGTAACGACATGCGTTGTAACGACATGCGTTGTAATGGATTTTGCGATGTAAGAAATGCATTGTAATGAGACGCGTTGTAACGCGTGCGTTGTAAAGTGTCATATTCAGATAACCTTTGGGGAAAAAGGAGTGCACTGATTACCACCAAGTATTTGAGTAAAAAAATCTATGACATGAGAGATCGCGCCTGAAAGAGATATGGCATTCACATCACAAATGTTTAAAGAGGCTAAAAGCACCCATAGCATGTCTGAGAAAGAGGAGCTGACCTGTTGGTGGGCTATTAAATATATATCGGAGTTCCATGACCTTATAAAGGAGCTCGGCCTTTGTCCTCTCCCCTCCATATAGTCACGGAACCTGGTTTTCATGAAGTCTCTTGGTATTTGGCAGCTGTGCTTGTGCACAATTGCATAAAACTACAAAAGAATATATAACCAAGCTTGACAGGCTGACATTTCTCAGAGGGGTGCGAAAAAACTCTTTAGTATGACATTTATTAATGATCAATCACCAGTTTTCAGATGTCTGCATAAAAGCCACTATTAGAGCATGTTGAAAGGGTGAAGTGATCATAATAACATTGGATGATATAGAGGAGATGAAGAGAGGCTCATAATGTTGTGTCTGGCTGAATAACTGTATAGTAATTACTGGACTAGTAGGGTCCAATCCTCCGGTGCACGGATGAAGGAAGGTGTTGGTTGCATACAAAGGGGTGATTTTTTCATGTTATGAGTGACTGCCAAATGGGTGTCCTCTGAACTAGTTGCAGCAGTGTTTAGCTCTGTTCTACACATGGGGCCAGATGTACGACCATTCCGTTTTGCGGGTTGCAAATTGCGATTTTTTTTTTTGTGACTCGCCAAACGGAATGTACTGATGTGTCTCCTACACATGTAGTGATTTCCTGTGGGGTTCCAAATGAACTGCCTCATTATTATTCGTTTGGGAATGGACTACAATCACAGGGATGGTGTCCTGCTGGGCACAGCAGACCACCATGTCTGAGTTTGCTTTTTGAATAAAGCAGCATTTTTTTTCCTTAATGGAGCCAGTATTCTTTAAAGGAAACTGAGATGTGTTTTAAATGAAAAAATGAAAAAGAAAAAAAAAATTTTTTTTAAGGGCAGGCAGTGGTCTGGCTTAGTACCAGTTTGAAATTGGTGGTAATTGCAATTGTTTTGCGACCACATTTGCACTCGCCAAACAATCGTACATCCCCCTGCAATTTGGTATTGGGAACGGACGCCCTTGGCACGCTCCTGTTAGCGACTTGCAAACCCTATTTTGCAAGTCAGTAATTGGCTACCGACTCGCAAAATGGAGTTTGTACATCCTACAACCCTTTTAAGCGGTCGCAAATGGCCTGATTTTCCATTTGCGACCACTAAAAACGGTTTGTCATATGGCCCATGATTCGGTATGCACGACTGAGTGTGATGTAAGGCTACACAGGAAACGTATACAAACTAAAATCATTTGTCGAAGTCTTTGTTCCTGATCAGGAAATCAATGGCTTTGAAAATTATTATTATTTTATGGATGGTAGTACTAATGTTTTCATGTCAGGTCAAGGGAAATGTGCATAACAAATGGTTATGGACGGAGTCGGTCTGGCATAAAAAAAAACATACCCTGGAAACAATGTTACACACCAAGTAAATCACTTAATGGAATCTACGCATTGGGGAAAAGAGCTAGAACAAAGGTAGTAGTGTTCCACAAGAGGAAATCACTTTACGAAATACCCCCAAAAAGCGATTTGCATCAGGTCCATCATACACTCGACCCTATCTTCACCTCCAGCAATCACGTCTCCTTCAGTCACACCACGAATCTCCTTTGGACTGACCACAGCTGCGTTCACTTTACCTACAACAAGCCCAAACCCAACAACCACCCCCAACCAACTCTGCAAAGAAACTGGAACAAAATCACCATCGACCAGATCTCCTCATCGCTTCTTCTTAACCCCCCAGCCCACTCCTCAAATCCCGATCAAGCCGCCTCCAACCTCACCCTATGGTTATCCAACAGCGCCAACATCCTAGCACCACTGAAAAAACGACAAAACAAACTCGGCAGCAAGAAGGCCTCCTGTTTTAACGATGATCTTAAGAAATCCAAGAAACTCTGCCGCTCCCTTGAGAAGGCCTGGAAAAAAGATCCAACCACCAGCACCAAGGAAGCCTTCAAAAACGCCACCCGCTTACACCACCAACTGATCCGAAAAGCCAAGAAAGCCGCTTTCAAGGACCGACTAGATAACAACGCCCACAACAGCAAAGAACTATTCAATATCGTCAAGGAATTTACCAATCCCACGGCCAACTCCAACGACATCACCCCCTCCCAAGCCCTCTGCGACTCCCTAGCCTCATTCTTCCACAACAAAATCGCAGACATCCACAACAGCTTCGACAACCAACCCGAAGACCAACCCACCCAACCCCTTGCAGGACCCCCACCTCCCTTGAACACCCTCAACGACTGGAACCCAATCTCCACTGAGGACACCATCCGCCTGATGAACTCCATCCACTCAGGATCCCCAACTGACCCATGCCCTCACCACATCTTCAACAAAGCAGACTCCATCATAGCACCACACCTCCGAGATGTCATCAACTGCTCCTTCAACTCCGCCACCTTCCCGGAAAGCTGGAAACATGCCGAACTCAGCGCCCTCCTGAAGAAACCCACAGCTGACCCCACCGAACTCAAAAACTACCGCCCCATCTCGCTCCTTCCATTCCCGGCCAAAGTCATCGAGAAAGCGGTCAACAACCAGCTCGCCGCCTTCCTTGAAACAAACAAATCCCTCGACTCCTCACAATCCGGCTTCCGAGCCAAACACAGCACTGAAACCGCCCTCATCGCAGCAACAGACGACATTCGAACTCTCCTGGACAATGGAGACACAGTCGCCCTCATCCTCCTTGACCTCTCCGCAGCCTTCGACACAGTCTGCCATAGCACCCTTCTACAGCGCCTCAAAAACATCAGAATACAAGGAAAAGCATTGGAATGGATCACCTCGTTCCTCACCGGAAGAACCCAGAGAGTCCGCCTCCCTCCATTCATCTCAGAGGCCACTGAAGTCATCTGCGGCGTACCCCAAGGATCCTCACTCAGTCCCACCCTCTTCAACGTATACATGAGCCCCCTCGCGGCCATCGCACGCCAACACAACCTCAACATCATCTCCTACGCGGATGACACTCAACTGATCCTTTCACTCACCAATGACCCTAGCACCGCCAAAACTAACCTACACGAAGGAATGAAAGAAGTAGCCGAATGGATGAAACACAGCCGTCTGAAACTGAACTCAGATAAAACAGAAGTCCTTATCTTAGGCACCTCCCCCTCTGCCTGGGACGACTCTTGGTGGCCAGAAGCCCTTGGAAAAGCACCCATCCCGACGGACCACGCACGGAACCTGGGCGTCATCCTGGATTCCTCACTTTCAATGAATAGACAAGTCAACGCCGTCTCTTCATCCTGCTTCAACATTCTTCACATGCTCAAAAAAACATTTCGTTGGATCCCCACCGAAACTAGGAAAACGGTCACCCACGCTCTGGTCATGAGCCGACTGGACTACGGAAAGACCCTATACGCCGGTACTACCGCTAAACTCCAGAAAAAACTCCAACGAATCCAGAACGCTTCAGCCAGGCTCATATTAGACATCCCGCGCAAAGAACACATCTCTGGTCACCTGAAAAACCTCCACTGGCTCCCCGTCAATAAGAGGATCACTTTCCGGCTCCTAACCCACGCACACAAAGCACTCTGTGAAATCGGACCAGAATGCCTCAACACAGGACTGTCCTTCTACACCCCCTCACGCCAGCTACGATCATCCAACCAAGCCCTGGCCACTGTACCTCGTATCAACAAAACCACCATGGGAGGTAGATCCTTTTCCTACCTGGCAGCTAAAACCTGGAACTCACTTCCCACTCACCTTCGCCTTACTCAGAACCACCTAGCATTCAGAAAGCAACTTAAAACGTGGATATTTGACCAGTAATTCCCCACCCCTCTTCAAGCGCCTTGAGACCCTCTGGGTATGTAGCGCACTATATAAATTTTCTGACTTGACTTGACTTGACTTGAGCTTCATGCCACCATTTGTCAATTCTAAGTTCTGAATATCACTGTATTTCTATAAAACCATTTTTAGATCTAATTTGAGAGCACAATTGTCTGCATGACCTATTGTTGTCAATTCTTTGTGAAGTAGGCTTTAGCTCCCCCAGAGATGCATTTCTCTATCATCTTTGCTGTTGGTTATTTAATGTGTCATTCCACCTCCTATGGACTACTTGCTTTGAAATTTACGCAGGACTATTCTACATTTCAAAAGTACACTCAATCATCACACATTACATTCTTATGTTGTAGGTGTATTCTGAACAGAAAGTCATATTTTTCTTTTTGTTTTCCTGTGCACTAGGTGTTTAAATTTTGCAAACAAGACTCAAAATTCAAGTCAGACCTATTGACTTTACCATTAATAGCTTTCCGAATTGTTTGACAAGAATACGACCCACATAATAAAGCAGAATTGTTTCAGTTTTGCACTTTGTGGAAACACATCTGTGTACAGAAATTACAAACGTGAAGCTTTTCTGGGACCTTCAGTCATAGCTTCAGAAGTCACAAAATAAATAAAAAACTAGTGTTTCAGAAGCTGGTTGTCTCTGGGATTTGGACGGTGGATACACCTCAAAAGTAACATAACATTGTAACCAATTGTAATGTTTCACTTACACCATTGCTTATATCACTGTCCCGCGCACTTCAACCTAGTTCGTGTCCCATTACTTTCAGCGCCAGGATGTTAGGTTGGTTGTATGTGAAACACTATAGGCCACCCTAAAGTAATTCTATTCGCTGAGATTGGAAAGAAGGAACGTAGAGTGGGATTGGAGGGGCAAATAAAAGAGAAAGATGGGGGAAGACTTTTTAGATCACTGAGGAAAGATAGTCTTAGAGGGTTGAAATGTATTAGGAGCTTTTAGCACTGCCCAAGCTACCCATGCATGGGGTTGGCTTTAGAAAGAATGTAGGAACTGAACATATATTGATTTGTTTGAAACACTTTGCTCCACTGCTTACATGTTGCTTTGTTTTTGCCCTGTTAGTACTTTCCATAGCCTCATCCGCGTAGATCCAGACGCCGCCTGGCTGGTGCTGAATGAGAAGTATTGTCCTGTCTCGTATGAACCACCCCACGAATCTCTCCGATCGGTGACGCTCCAAGGAATGGGACAGAAAAGGAATGAATTCACAGATAATGTACAGCTACTTCTTGACCATCTGACCTGAGGTCAAGGATACCCTTAACCTGGAGTATTTACTGCTACTTGCTCTACACACCACTACTGATGCCACCACTGCTGGTTCACAAAGAGCATCTTCCATGACCAGCTGCAATGGGACGGCGAGGTCTCAACACATCATCATTTTTTAGACTTCATGGATAAGTCATCCTGGGTTTTCTGCTGTTCGAAGGAATGTTCTTTCAGATTACAGGCTCCGCCAGGAAATCTTCAGTTTCTCTTTAATTATGCAGAGAAATGGCGGTGCGTCAATCTTACTCCAGCTGCTGGGTTTAGAAAAATCAGAAAATGTACATTGTAGAGTAAAGAGAATTTGCGGGTTTGTGTTCCTAGATGAATTTAGCTCACTTACTTACAATGTATACAATCTAAGCCTCTGATTTTTAAGAGTGCTTTCACACTGTAGTCGTTCATAGGATGTGATCGAGAAATGTTTATTTATAAAATCCTGTATTTGGGGAAGAAATTAAAAAATCCATAGGGAATGTTAAGTTTGTTGATCCAGTGTTTAGCCTGTATTCTCATTGCTGTCACCGATGTATGAGAGTCAATTGTCGGAGGCTGAAGTGCACATGGGAGAATAGAGTGCAAGCCACCACTGGGGGATTGGGTGCTTACATGCTATGTAGATGCAGAGTAGAGTGGACCATGAGTGGAGTCCATACCTTGAAGAGTGGCTGAATGCATTTGGAGAGAGATTTTGTGCTTAGTACAGTGAGGCCATGCACCTAAAAGAGAGATTGAATAGCTAGCGGAGCATATATATATATATATGTATATGTATATATATATATATATATATATATACACACACACACGTACACATATACACGCACACATACACACACCAATGTCCCAGTCCCTCGTCTCCAGGACCGAGCGGTAAAAGGTGCATGTATGGGTGAGGAACCCATGAAGACAAACACCACTCTCTAAAACACTTAAAAGAGGAACACCCCAGTGCAAGAAAATTCATTTGGCCCTGATAGCTAGAAAAGCGTGATTTATTGACGTGCAGTCATGCGACAAAACACCCAACGCATTTCTGCATTGCAAACACCTTGGGCACAGGTTGGAGACATTGTTATCAGCACCAATATAAACAAAAAACAAGTGTGAGTGAAATAAATGACGGTTTGATCCCAGTCAAATAGTAAGATAAAACTCTGCCATCTTGGCATGACTACTGGTACCGTAAATATATAGGAAAATGGGAACATGCTTCATCCAGTATAATCTATAAATGGGAAACCCTGTGCAATGTTAATAGAGCATTAGTCCTCAGAGATTAACATAACAGTTGCCAAATGGAAATAGGAGATGACTTGATCGTCAACCAGTGTAATGTGCACATAGACATAGGATTGCGGTTAGAACGTATCTGGTCAGTCAGGCAATGACAGAATGTTGCACAACAAAACAGCAGCAAGGCGATATAATTGCCTAAGTCAATGTGGCAAAATAAACACTTATTTCACTGCGTAAGCAGAATATCATGTTACATTGAATTCTAGTACGTTGTATACCACATTTCATAGTGTCAAGCGGGTGTATGTACTCCTCAAAATATGCAAGATCAAAGCTTGGCATAAAATGAATATATCAAAAAACAACAGAAAAATCAAGCCCTAGTGGGCAGCATATGCAATACCCACATAGCAACAGTTATGAAATGCAAGTGGGCGTATGTATTCATTCCACAAAGTGCACAAGGAAATAAATTGGCATGCTATGGATAAACATAGGAATATGAAACCCCTAAAGCATCAAGCCCTAGTTGGCAAAATATACACTGACTGCATTGCTAATACATTGCAAATAGGCATAGTCATACAAGGAAAAAACCAATAAGTATCTAGCAACTGCAAACTGGAAAATCCAGGACAATCAAGGTCCCCTTATATAATCACCTGAGTGTACAGTCATGTGTCTCAACCAATAGTGAAGGCAAGAAGATATAAAAGAGTTCACAAAGTAAGAGCATTTACAAAAAGAAGAGATAATAGAGGAGAAAGGGTGATATCTTAGCTCTAAGTTACATTTATGTTCCTTGAACTCAAGGGAGGTGAGAGGATAATAGAGTCCAGCCCCTAGGGCAATAGGACAGGGAAAAAATCTGGTTATTCTTGCCAATCCTTGAAGGACCCATCCCTGTTCAAACAAAACATAAAAAATATATAGTTAAAACCAATATATACAGATGTGGAGAGATAAAAGCTTACGACTGTACCCATATACACAATGCTGCTAGTTTTATACAACATATGATCACAGCCAACAACCTATCAGAGAACCCTGGGAGGAAAAAAAGAATCACCCGTCCGTGGTCAAATCATTTGGGATTTTAGTATTCACTTCCAAAATGTATTTGGATTCAAGTTGTCTTAAAATATGAATGTGGTTGCGTCCTCTTTTTGAGGCTGGGACCCTGTCAATAACAAAGAATCTCAAGAGGTCACCCTCCCCATTATGTAGTAAGCCAAAATGGTGTGCGACAGGGTATAGTCTGTCACAGTTCTGTATGGCACCTATGTGTTGTAATACACGTTTTTTGGCAGGATGAGTAGTGCTGCCAGTGTACATCTTATCACAGGCAAACAAGAGCATACACACAGTAATCAGAATTACAATTTAAACATTTGTCCATCTGATTCTCTGTCTTCTAGAGTGGTGAAAAGAAGTGTTTAACATTATGGCTCTATTTACACACCTTACACTTTGGAGCATTTTTCAAAACCTCTGACAGGTACTGCAGGATTACAGGATTCCAATGTTACTTAATTCCTTCTGAATCTGTCCTTCAAAGATGCCCTTCTCCTGTATCAGGACTTCCCAGTGTTTGTTCAAAATTGTTCTCACTTCTCTGTTTTTGTGATTGAACATGGTAATGAATCTTACCTGCTTGGAAGTGTGAGTGCTGGCGAATGGTTTAAATGCCAACAATTCCTCTCTGCCAACATTCTGGGCCTTAGTAAGAGCAGTCTTAAGTGTGCAATCAATGTAACCACATCCCTTAAATCTAGTGAGCATGGTTCACATTCCAGCTGGAATGTCTCATCTGAGCTACAGTTTCTGCAATGGGATGCTATTGACAAGACGTTTTGTGTGACTACTCGGCAAATGTAGTACTGTATTACCTGCAGTGCTCCTTCTGTTTAGTTTGGAGAACAATTTGTTATCCTCCACTGTTACCTTAATGTCCAAAAAATCAATACTTGCGTTACCGTTGTGTTCAGTTTATTAGTATTAAGTTCAGCTATAAATTTGGATGCCTGTTCCCTAGCACCCTTCCAGATCAAGAACCGGTCATGGATATAGCGCGTCGAAAGAACAATATGACAGTTATAATCATTCATGGCTCTTGACTCCTGTTGCTTCCGCCATCCTATCAGGAGGTTGGCATACTGGGTGCAAAGCAGGTACCCATCGCTGTACCATGTGTGTGTCTGTATAGTTTATCAAACAGAAAGAAATTGTTCTCAAGGCAAAATTCGATCATAGTAAGAATCATCTCAGTGTGAAACAACAAGGTTATGGATCTGGCCCTTAGAAAAGACCTACAAGCTGGTATCAAGACTACTAATATCTAAGGTGATCGAGAGGAAATCATTCTCCCATGGAATATCATAGATTATCTAGAGAAATATTTACTGTCTTTAATGTAGGAGGGGAGAGAGGAAATAAATGGCCGCAGGAAGGATTAGATGTAGGTGCTGGCCTTTTGGTGCCTGCCATGGAAATATTAGGAATGTACTGTCCTGTCCATGTGCACACCTATGGGTATGTGTGTGTGTTTAATGCTACATTAATAGTCACAGGATATGTTAGGATTATAACAAGCAGGTGGAGTGTGTGTCTTCAGTACCCGAAGACTGCATTATTCCACACATCCTTTCAGCAGCTGAACAACCTGCTGAAAAGAAAGTAGGATTAACTGATCTTCAGGTCTCTGCTGGAACAACTTTGCTGCTTGTTTGGTGAAAGTTGAGTCCTGGTGACGGGAGTCCTGCTGTACCTGCCTCCTTAGTTGACTTGTGCCCATATAAAATAATGATGCTTATGACTGCTGTGCATTGAGTTTACTTTCTGAGACATGCAGGACCACAGGGAGCCATTCAGCATTGCAGGAAAACATGATGCAGCACACTTTACGGAATTATGGGTAATAATATATGTTTATAGGGAAATTAAAATGAACATTCTGCTGCATTATTAGTTTGCTACTACATCATACTTTAATAAATAGTGTTACATTAGAAATGGAGCTAAACACAGCTAGAAGTCCTCATCAATATGTTATTTACTAATAATTCAGGATTTTGACTTGCAGTTCTCTTTAGCTTACCAGATCAGGATGCTACATACAGACTCTGGCAATAACAAGACTTACATTTTATATGTATCAGCTAGGTTTTAAAAACTCACACCCGCACCACAACTCACTGTGAGATTTCTTCTGTGTGCCCACTGGGTGGCTTCTGGAGGCAGTCCTTTTCAACAAGAAACAGTTCTACAGAGTAGTATTGCACGTTACATCTTTGCTATGTTTGCTGGGTGACCAGAAACTGGACTGTAAAAATAAATGAAAAATGTTCTAAATTCTGAGCGCCCTGTAGAAGTAACTGCTGCTTTGGGAACACTATCATCTAAACGTGGGTGGTCACCATGAGCAAAACAAGCGATTTGTATTGCAAAAAATAAATATATTTTCCATCCTGTTAAAAATATATCTAAATCTATTGTCTTGTAACGTCCGACTTAAGATAAGAGCACATTCCCTGTATCAAATAAAGCTAGGCTATATCCCAAACAGACATCAATGTTTCCACTGATAGTGATGATTTTCAGCAAATTTTAAAATGCCTAGTAAACCTACAGAACAGGACTCATGAGAACTAGTTGTGTGTTGATGGCCCTGAGACTGACTTACTGCTCTTAGGACCAAGCAACCCTGCCAAGCCTTTGGTACATTACATTTGCTTCTTGGGGGGAAGCACCCCTTACATCGGATACATCGCATCGCACTGACATTGCAACGCGGCGATTACATCGTGCCCGTCATCACATCGCATGTCATCAGGACGCATGCAAGTGCATCGCATTTACTATTACATCGTTAACGATGACATTGAATTTACTTAAAATGGGAAGCAGCGCATATGCTGACACTTTAAATAAAGCGAGCACAATTAATAAAGAACAATGTTTGACAAGAGAAGCAGTGTATATGCGAACCCAATCAACTAAAGCGCACAATTTACATAAAATGGGAAGCAGCGCAAATGCGAGCACAAACAAGCAAAGCAGCGCATATTTGGAAGTATGTTTATTTAAGTAAGCGAAACATCAGCGTCAATCACTGCAACAACATGTGCTCTGACGGAAACATAGACAGACTTTGGTGCTGACAGACGAGGTTCAAGCCTCCTACCATCTACTCATAGCAAGAGCATATATATTTTATAATTAACAAAAATATACTTACATGTGTTCAAATTAACATGATATTTCATAAACACCTGCTAGTGTTTACTTTAAGCAGCGCAAATGGGAAGCGAGCACAATTATTAAAGAACAATGTTTATTTAAGTCATTGCAATATTCTTGGGCCACTACCATTGTCTGCTCATACATGCAGGGACGGCTACTGCCAAAATAAAGTGTTGGGATGGGGACCAAATAATGCGTTTTAAAAAAGCTCTTACCTGCTGCTCCTGCTGCCAGCCGCCTCAGTGCTCCTCTCTCTCTCTGGAAGATGTTCCAAAGGCCAGCATAGGCTCCTAGACTCCCCACCCAATCCCAATACTGCTCTCATTTAATGAGAGCAGCGCCAGGATTGGTCTGAGTGGGCAGGTTAGGCTCTCACTAAGGGACTGAGAGCCTGTGCCATTTATCCATCCTGCCGTATAATACAGCTGGGCTGGAGAATTCTAGGTGCACATGTTGGTTTGGCTGACCTATGACGGCTGGCTAAACTGGCATGCGCACTTACAGTGCTGCTGTCTATCCATAGAGGACAGCCCAGACCCACCCTACACTCAGCTGTCTGTGAAAAATAAAACAATAATACAAATTGTTTTATTATTCTTTTATTTTTCATCTGCAGTGGGGCAAAGCTTCTCCGCCATTACGGGAGAGCCGCCGCAGCACACATATCTGTAACCCAATTGCTGTTTTTGATGAAATTCTGTATATGAAATACAGGTAAACAACGCTGCGAGCAAGGAATGTTATCATCTATCTGTCATTCGAGTAGCCCTGCCCCAAAGCATCGCTCTGATTCTAGTGGTTGTGAGCTCCAGATCCTAGATAAGCGAGACATGGCCGGCTTAAGCCTAGTTAGTGCTAAACATGGTGCCTATAGCCCAGCTCTTGGCTCCAATTAAAAAGCGAGCCAGACCACTGCCTTCTGTCCCCATCGTTTACACAGTATACAAGGTTCAATAAACAATCCTTATTCAGCAAATTGGGGAAAAACTGCTGCAAAACAGTAGGAGCATGGATATGATAAACCTAATGATCACTAAACTGTCACGTTTTGTTTTTTTACATCATCTAGTGTGTGATTTACTGGTGGGTCTTTCAGTGGTTTGATCCAATCTTTTGCTCTTAGGGTCAACCCAGACCCCTGGCTCATATCGCCCTATAAATGTTGTGATTTGCCCAAAACTACTCCAAACTGGATCATTGCAACAAATTATGTGAGAGGCCTTCCTGCAAAGACTATTGCCAAGCTTGAGATGGGCCATAACTTTGGAGCACATCTAAACTTTGGCATGAAGGGCAACACCAGCATTTTCTGTGCACCATGTGCAAGAATGAGGTGTTTAACGGGACTCTTATCAGAAGCTGCCTAGAGGCAGTTTTTGGGTGGTTTAGAGGGCACGGACTGAAATGCAACTCCGATAAGTCGGAGCTGCTTTTCTTTGGCTGCGCCACTGAACCGAATTGGAAATGCTGGTGGCCGCAAGACCTGTTTCCGCCTGTAAATGCATCCATCAAAGCTAAAAATTTGGGAATCATTGTTGATAATGACCTAGCTTTTGGACCCCAAATATCTTGCCTTTCCGGGAAATGCTTTGGCATCCTTCGGATGCTCAGAAAATTTCTCCCCTTGATATCAATCCATCATAGAAGGGTCATTGTTCAATCACTCATTGGGTCCAGATTAGACTATGCAAATGCTCTTTATTTGGTACTCCCAAAATACCTCTTGATGCGTCTTCAAGTAGTTCAAAACTCAGCTGCCCGTGCCATCTACGGGCTCCCTAGACGTACTGGTGCCTCTGATCTGTTAAGAGAATTGCACTGGCTTCCCATAGCTAAGAGAGTCCTTTTCAAAAGTCTGACGCTGACCTTTAAAGCCCTACATGACATTGGCCCCAACTACATCAGAAATCGCCTCGCTTTTTATAAACCTAATAGAGCTCTAAGGTCTGCCTCCTTGTCCAAAATGGTAGTCCCGACCATCAAACGCGCTAGACTGGGTGGCCGCTCGTTGACCACCTGGCTCCTCGCGCTTGGAACGAGCTTCCCCTCTCTCTGAGACAGATCCCTAACCTTATGTCCTTCAGAAAGGCCTTAAAAACCTGGCTATTCACCAACTAGGGCCCCCGCTTTTCCTTATTTTCTGCTATGTTGCTGCCCCCTGCTGACCTCTTCGCCAAAGCGCCGGGACACTCCTTTGGAGTAGCCGTTGCGCTATAGAAGAACATTTTTAACATAACATAACACCAATGTCTCTCCACTACTTCCAAGCCAAATAAATGGTTGAGTTCAAGGTATTCTGCTATGTGGGCGGTGTTTTGATAAATGGGCCCCTTTATTCTTCGCTAACTGGTTGGTACCATACAAACTAATGCAGTGCCACGCCAGGGCATTCAGATCACTGAAAAGACTTAAATGAGAGACCAACCCCTGCAAACAAAAGGTGTTCTAATGTAATAGACCGGTGATAGGAGGAGGAGCCACTTTGAGAACAGCAACACCAATGGTAGAAGCAGACACATACACATTATATCTTGAGCAATGAAAATATTGCATAAAGGCCATGATGCTGCACCGCTGTTATAGAACATCCTTGTTTTCCTTCTAGGAGGAAGCCAGAACCCTGGACAATCTACCCGTGATCCTAAAATTCACAGGCAACCACAGCCAGGTTGTCAGTCAAGAAGACCATCATACAAAGGTGACACGAGGCACTTGAAGCATGAAAAAAACAATGTGTTTGCAATGAAACTAAGTACAGCCTTTCCCATCGGCCAGATGCGTTTCACTGCAGAGAAGCATTCTCAGTTCACCAGCTCGCCTGACGGATGTGAGGGCAACCAGGAGACATTAAAAGTTTGGGGGGAGCATCCTACAAAGTCTTTAACAGACTAGCCATCAGACCGAAATAACTAGAGTATCATGGGCTTCACACCCGACTGTGCATCTCAAAACTCTTCAATAATCTAGAGCACTGACTTGCAACAGAACACCAGAGATGCCAGCTTGCTTATGATCATATTCATGGAACAAGTGAATCACAAAGCTAAATTGTGTGGGGTGGGGGGGGGGGGGGCGGGCGGTGGGGGTTGAGATAGAGGTGGAGGAAATTTCTCCTTCCATGGTGGAAGGCCATGGATCAAATTGCGCACTACATTTTGTGACCCACATGCCTGTTTCATCTGTTTCCACACCTTCTGGCAAAAAAGAATGTGACCCAGAATAGCCAAGTTTAGAAGTAGAGACTTATAAGATGCATCGCTCTTCCTTGTTTTCTCCAGTGCTGCTGATGAAGTCCAGTACTGTCCCAGGCATAAAAATGCTTCAATTTCCCCTACACACTGGGCGAAAACTCCAAGCAAATCTTTGAAATTACTTTTTGTTTTTTTAAATACAAACCTCTACTTTGAGGTTAGAAAAATGTATAAATGCTTTATAGCTATTAGCTGAGGTGGATGTCAGGAGGGTCACACGGGGTGGGGGGGGTGGGTGTGGTGGGGTAGGAGGAGGGTTTGGGGGGTCACGGGGGGTGCTATGGGGAGTAAAGGGGGAAAAGTCAGTTCAAAGCCATAAAGTTTCAAGCCTAAATATATTGTTTTTTTTAAATTATTGGTGCCACTGTCTAATGCGTCAACTAAGAAGTGATGGCTAGTTATAATTTTCGTATGAGTTCATTCAATGTATGTGGCCTTAACAATATTAAACGTAGGCGAGTGCTGCATTAAATTAATTTGATTCAACCGGATATTATATGTCTTCAGGAGACGCATATTCCATGGGCGAATAGGAAGGTTTTGAAGGATTTTGGGTATATAGTATTGGCGGCCTCATAACAATACACTATGAACCGGGGGGTGGCTATACTGGGGCGGCAGTCCATAGCTACAACGGGAAAGACTAAAGTCGATAGCCTAGGACGCTGGGCAATTGCTGAGTGTATTATAGGGAATGTTGCTGCTACGATATGCACGGTATATGGGTCAAATATTGATGACACCGCTGTTCTAAAGTTTTTGAATGTGGAGCTGGCTCTTTGGGGTACACAGCTATTCTTACTTGGTGACTTTAATATCCATGGTGAGGTGAATACCTGGGACTCGAAATTTAGTGGCTATGTAGGTAGGAAGCCGAAGGTATTCAGAGAGCTACGGCAATTATTGCTTCAACATGGGCTGATTGATGGGTGGCCCTTGGCAAATC
This sequence comes from Lissotriton vulgaris, assembly GCF_964263255.1. Taxonomy (NCBI): domain Eukaryota; kingdom Metazoa; phylum Chordata; class Amphibia; order Caudata; family Salamandridae; genus Lissotriton; species Lissotriton vulgaris. Next base: position 1,435,832,162 of record NC_141695.1, on the reverse strand, counting down.
CGAGGGATCCAGGCTTTACTTTTTTTTCCTCATCTCATAAGAAATGTGTGCGCTTAGACTACATTTTTATACCTAGCTATCTTGCGGAAGGTTCTCGAATGTCTGTAATGCCACGTATTACATCTGATCATGCCCCGGTTGTTATAGACATGCCTTTGCTTGAAATTCAGCGTATGCAACGGTCGTTCTCATTTAAAAGAAACTTCTCTTGGATGAAACTTATGTGCGTCAAGTTCTAGACTGGGCTCAGCAGTTTTTGGATTTTAATAGGGGCTCTGCTTCTCATGCAAAGGTATGGGACTGTTTTAAGGCAGGATTACGTGGTGAAACATGTAGCTATGGCTGGACTCTACAACGCAAACAAAAAAACACAATTGAGCAACTTCTACGTGATCTAACAAATGCAGAGAGCGAATTGACACTTGATATTAGTATGCATCATGATAGTAGTGCTTCACAAGATAAAGTTGCAAGATGCAAGGCAAAGATTAATGGGTCGTGGAGTCAGGATATAGCACGACAATATAAAATTCATCATGCGGAGAGATATGAGTATGGTGAGACTGTGGGGAGATGTTTAGCTCAACGAATGCGGTGGCGCCAGACTGCACAGCGTATAGCATCTATAGAAAATAGCCAAGGTATTCTAGTTGAGTCATCGGAGGGCATTCTCCAGGTATTTCATGATTATTACACGGACCTTTATACCCAAGAAGACCTTTCTCTTGATTTAATTGGTCAGTTTGTTGATAAATTTGATCTACCTCAGCTAGATTCCATACATAAAGAAGAGCTAGAGGTGCCCATTACAATGCAAGAGCTTGAGACCGCACTTAAAGAATTGGCTTTGGGGAAAGCTACTGGCCCGATAAACTTCCTCTAGAGATATACCATGTGCTATTTCCTATCATTAAAGCTGACATGTTGGCGACATTTATTGCCGCTCAAGCCGGACACCCCCCCACCCCCCCATCGTGGGATGATGCAAGTATAATTGTATTTAAAAAAAAAAGATAAGCCTCCGCATCTTCCTGGGTCTTACCGACCTATTTCACTTATTAATGTAGATGTAAAACTAAATTCTAAAATCCTTGCGAACCGGCTGATTCAAATTGTACCTGCATTAGTCTCTGAACAACAACATGGTTTTCTTCCCGGCCGTGGCACGATCAATCACATACATCGCGTTATCGCAGCTTTGGATTATGCTGCTGTAACTCGTATGAACGTTGGTTTGGTGCTTTTAGACGCCGAAAAAGCGTTTGATCGCGTTGCATGGGCATTTTTATGGGCAATTTTGGAAAAAATGGGATTTGGACCCCGATTTATATACGCTATACAGGTTATGTACAGACGCCCCAGGGCCAAGATTTGTTTGTCAGGCCAGGAATCAGCAGCTGTTGATATCACTCTAGGTACACGGCAGGGGTGTCCATGCTCGCCGTTATTGTTTGCTATGTACATCGAACCACTTTTACAGATGTTGGTGACATCTCAACACATACAATCTATGGTGCTACCCGGGGGCAGTATACGTGTATTAGCTTATGCTGATGACGTTGCCGTCATAACATCTGATCCAGAATCAGCATTACGTGAGATTGAAAATTTAACTTGCGAATTTGGTAATGTGTCGGGGTATAAACTTAATATTCAGAAAACTCAGGTTATTTGCTCCACAGGACTTTGCCTTAATGACTGTTGTGTTACCCCGGAGGCTAAATACCTTGGCATTAAAATAAGGCTATCGCTTCAAGAGCTGGTTATGGTGAACTGGACAGATATATTACAATCTGTTAAAAATCAGTTAGAGAAACTCGAATGCTTACATCTGTCGCTGGTTGGGAGACGCAATGTCTTAAAAATGTCTACTCTGCCTAAAGTGTTGTACTATTTCCGGTCGGTACCATCGGAGATACCTGTATTACAACAGAGGAAATTGCAATCTATAGTTGATAGATTTTTATGGGGTTGGAAATCTCCGCGTAGGGCTTCTAAATTTATGACACTTCAACTTGTGCGCGGTGGGTGGGGGGTTCCAAATTTTGCATTATATTATCCAGCTTGTCTTCTGCAGAATATTAAATATTCTGTGATTGGGGGGAATCCACCTATATTTGAGAGCCCTGATATTTTTTTTCTTTTACTTGGTCCTCAATCACGACAAATGTTGCTTAGTTTTTTAGAACCTAGTTATTATAAAAGAACCAGATTCAAATTAGTATTATCAGCCTTTAAAGGATGGCGATCAATTCGGAAGATTATTTCTTTAGGACGCATTAATTTCTATACTCCATGTAACTCTACAGAATTGATTCCTTCAATATTTTGGGATCGTACGATGCGTACATGGAGGGAAAAAAGATGGTGTTTCTTGGCTCTATGGTTAAAGGTGGTACAATTGCTACATTTCAGGAGCTGAAAGATATATATACTGTTTCCCAGCATGATTTTATTAAGTATTTACAATTACGTGACTTTATTCTTAAACATCCTAGTATCTTACCGTTAGAATGACCTCTGTTTGACTGTATATGATGGTATTGTTCCCTGTATTGTTTTTTCTTTTTTTTTTTCTCTATTCTTGTTTATCTGCACCATAAGTCTGTATATATGATGTCCTGCTATGATTTAATGTTTTTTATATTTGGCTTTGAACTGAACTAATAACATTTTTTTTTTAAAACATACATTTGATAAACAAGTACAGACGGCTACATTAAAATAGAGTTTAAAAGGTAGGTGTATTAAATAAAGCAACATACTTGGGGGAAAGACCTGATGCATAAAAGTTACCCTCACTAAGATCTATCCAGATATATTCAACCTATTAAATCAGTAAAACCACAGCAAGAAAGTGTGAATAACAAATTCAAAAATGACAAACAGTTGCACTGAAAGTTTTGACACTGCAAAAAGTAACTGGTCAATGGGAGCTGATTACCCTGAATCAAAATATAGCCTGCAGTGAGGTTTTTACTCCATATGTTTTCAAGATAGGAGCGAAACAATTTTTTTACACAGACTTTTGGTCTCCGGAAATTCTGTTTTGTCGGTGTCTGAGAGACAGCTATTTGAAAGTGCTTGGTTGCTACTTTAATCATTAGTGAAGGCTGCTTGGGGAAGCATTCCAAAACTCAGAATGACGGACAAGTTACTGGCACCGGGCAGGCCTGTCCAGTCAAGATAAAATTCAACACTCCATACATCCTTTAGAAAATGAAACTGAAGAGGTAGGAGGCCTGAGTAGTAGTTTGAAAGAAGCTGAGCCCTAGACTGCCACACACATTCATCTTTAACATGGGAAGTCATTGGTTTAAAGTAAAGCTCTGGATGGTATCACAGTATCATTAGCATATTCTCATCTGATAGGAATATTGTGTCCTAAATAGCATTTACAGAAATGCCCCCGCCCCATTTAGGTGTTCGTTTTGTGTTTCAATCTCCAGTATAGCAAGACATTTTGCAAACAGTGGTGATCAAACGAGGGGAGTTTCTTGGCTCTGCCATCTTATTGAACATCTTGGTGTGCCTTCCTGTTTATTATGAGTTCTGGCATGGTCTTCTCTAAAATAAAAACTGATTCGAAATATGTTTTTCTGCATTACGTCGTAGTAACCAAGGCCTAATTAACAGCAAAATAAGAGTTTGCTGGAAAACTCGGTCACAAAAAAGGGGGTCAAACAACTAATGGGTCACATGGAGGAAAGGTATCTACCTTGTCTAGCAGCAGAGAGAGTTTCCTCTTTCGACCTCGATGATGGCTGACAAGTTTCTCTTATTCTTCTTTTCTGTAGATTATGCGATGGTGGACCATGAATTACTGTTGCCCAGGTTGAAAGAGCTGACAGGAGTATTTGTAACTGCCTTCGATTGGACCACCTGTCTTCCTGATATAGAGTATAGTCAGGAATTTTACTTTGGGCTGAAGGCAACATCTACTTGAACTGTACATTGTGAAATGCCCCTTGGGTCCCCACTATGCCCCTATAGTATAATGTATGCATATGCCCACTTCTGCAGGTGCTCATCTGCACTTTCAAACACAGGTTGACAAAACTGAATTCCTAATCCAGCTGGTGAATGATCAGGGTGAAAGACTAACAGTGCCCAATGTATAGGCCTCAGCTATTCCTGGATGCATATAACATTTCCCTAGGATAAATAGTGGCCAATGTGAAACTTTATTTCTGAGGTTGGCAGGCCACACAAATCTATTCTCCTAGATACCCCAAGTAGAAAGCACCTTCAATGAAGTTCTCTTTCCTACCGTTAGTCAATATTGATGTCTAAGGCGTCAACTCCCAACCATTCGTTTGTCTGAGAATTGACCCATCCATAAATGTTGCAGATGGAATACAGTCTGTGTGCGGTCTGGAGAAACTAGCTTTTATTACTGCAATATGGTATGCACAGGATTACACAAATACCTTGCTGCCTTTGTTTTTCAGTTTGTAGTAATGGTACTGGTAGCAATGCAGTGCTGCTGTCTAGCTTAAATCCCTGTTAAAAATAACAATATACGGCTATATCTTTAACCAAAAATTGTTCAGAAGTTTGGAAATGGTAATTTTACTCGTGAGGAAGTAGCGAAATTAGCTTTATTGAATATATTCACCTTACTGCGGCGGACAAGCAAGGTTAGTTCTGTCAGCGGCTTTAAACATACTCATCGGCAGTTGATTCAGGGGGAGTATCTTGGTCAGTACGATTGGGAGAGTGTGAGTCTGAGTTTTCCCAGCAATTACCTTCTTGTAGGTAGCATTAAACATGGTACAATAAGCAGGGAGTGGCAGTGTTAGGAGGGTACAGGATTGAGTGCTTTTTTGGGTATCGGTGGCAGAAAAACTATATTTTGAAAAAAAAATGCATTCTTGAAGACACTCCACGCGATCCATGCTTTGAGGCATCTGTATGCGTCTTAAAAAAGAGATTGAGAAATTAGAATATGGTTCCAGTCCATCAAGAAGGGGTCTGTCGAAGAGCCAGATTTTGAGGTTTCTTGTGAAGATGGGGAGCGATGTTATCTGTTTGAGGTGGAGCGCAAGGTCGTTCCAGGCACTGGCCGCACGTAAGGAGAAGAAGCGGCCTCCCAATCTGGTCTTTCTGGTGTGGGGGACCACGGCATAGCAGAGCTGGGCTGATCGTAGGGTCCTTTGGGGTGCGTGGAATTTGAGTCGGCTGTTCAGATATGCTGTTCCAGTGTCGTGGAGGGCCTTGTGAGCGTGGGTTAGCATCTTGAAGGTGACTCTAGCTTCAATGGGGAGCCAGTGGAGTATGTGCATGTGCTGGGAGATGTGGCAGTGGCTTGGCGGGTTGAGAACCAGTCTTGCGGCAGCGTTTTGGATGTTCTGTAGCTTGCGGGTGAGGTTTTTGTTTATTCCGGCATAAAATGCGTTGCCGTAGTCGAGCTTGCTGGTGACCAGGGTGTGAGTGACGGTCTTTCTGTGTTTGAGGGGGTTCCATTTGAAGGTCTTACATAGGAGGCGGAGGGTGTGGAAGCAGTAGGACGAGACGGAGTTGATCTGGCGGCCCATTTTGAGCTCTGAGTCCAGGATGATTCCCAGGTTGCGTGCGTGGTCCCTGGGGGTGGGTGGGCTTCCGAGAGCGGGGGGCTACCAGGTGTTGTTCCAGGCATCTGGGTTTGGGCCCATGATGAGTACTTACGTTTTGTTTGTGTTTAGTTGTAGGCAGCTGTTTTTCAACTATTTGGCGTCGGCTTCCATGCCTTCTCGAAAGTTGTGTCTGGGGTTGTTGAGTTTGTTGGATAGGGAGAGGATGAGTTGGGTGTCGTCTGTGTATGACACAATGTTGAGTCCGTAGGTTCTGACGATGGGGGCGAGTGGATCCATGTAGACGTTAAAGAGCGTAGGGCTGAGGGAGGACCCCTGGGGGACTCCCTAGGTGGTTGGTGTAGGGTCTGAGAGGAAAGGGGGGAGTGTGACCCGCTGCGTTGTGTCGTGGAGTCTGCGTATTAGGGTGTGGTGAGGGACTGTGTCGAATGCCGCTGAGAGGTCGAGGAGGATGAGAACTGCTGTTTCTCCTTTGTCCAGTAAGGTACGGATGGTCTGTTGCGGCAAGGAGGGCGGTTTCCGTACTGTGTTTTTTTCTGAAGCCGGATTGGGAGGAGTTAAGGATGTTGTGCTCTTCGATGAATGTAGCGAGTTGGCTGTTGGTGGCTTTCTCGATTACTTTTACTGGGAACGGGAGCAGGAAGATGGATCTGTAGTTTTTGAGGTCGGTGGGGTCCGCCGAGGGTTTCTTCAGGAGGGGATTGATCTCAGTGTGTTTCCAGTCATCAGGGAACAAGGCGGTTGCAAGGGAGCTGTTGATGGTGTGGCAGAGCATGGTTGCGATGGTATTGGCGGCTCTGTTGAAAATGTGGTGGGGGCAGGGGTCTGTGGGGGCCCCGGAGTGGATTGACTTCATCGTCTTCAGTGTGTCTTCGGTGGTGAGGGTTGTCCAGTTGTCGATTGCTGGCTTCAGGGTGTCGGGGTGGTTGGTGAGGGTTCAGTGTGTTGGTTGTCTTAGTCGAAGTTTTCGTCGATGCTCTTAATTTTGTGGTGGAAAAAGGTGCTGAGTTTGTCGCAGAGGTCTCGTGAGGGAGGGATGTTGGTGGACTCGCTGGTGGGTTGGGCGAACTCCTTGATGATGTTGAAAAGTTCTTTGCTTTTGTGTGCATGAGTAGAGATTCTGTCTTCAATTTCTTTTTTCTTCGTTTTTCTGATGAGTTGGTGGTGGGTGTTGGAGGCGGCTCTGAAGTTGTTGTGGGCTTCTGTGGATTTGGTGTTCCTCCAGGCCTTTTCGAGGCCGCGGCAAGTGCGTCTGGACTCTCGAAGTTCGGTGGTAAACCATTTCGCTTTCTTGGCGTGGGTGTTGTTGTTTTTCTTGAGGGGATCTATGGTGTTGGCTCTGTCTGAGATCCATCTGTGCAGGGTTCGGGCTGCGGTGTTGGCGTCGTCGTTTTCCGCGATGGTTGGGGTGGAGTTGCTGAGTGATGAGGTTAGCTGGTCGTCGGTGATTCTGGTCCAGTTTCTTCGTGGCAGCAGGTGCTGGTGTCTGTGGGTGGTGGGTGTTCTGAAAGTGAAGTGGACGCATTGATGGCCAGTCCATGGGAGTTTAGTGGTGTGGCTGAACCTGATGGAGTTTCCTGTTGTGAAGAGGGGGTCAAGGGTGTGTCCTGCTGAGTGTGTGGGTTTGGTCATGATCTGGCGGAGCCCAATGTTGTGGAGGTTGTCCAGGAGGGATGTGGTGCTGGGGTCCAGTTGGTTGTCGAGGTGGAAATTGAGGTCTCCCAGTAGGGTGTAGTTTGTGGACGCAATGGCATGCAGGGAGATGCTGTCCGTGATGGAGTTGGCGAAAAGTCCAGGGGGTTGGTAGATGCGGGTTCCACGGAGGGTGGAGGTATGGCTTGCCAGTATCTTGAAGTGAAGGTGTTCCATCAGGTCTGTGGGCTCGTCGGGGAATGTGTTCAGGCGGAGGGTGGATTTGTGGACGATGGCGATTCCTCCTCCAGGGCGGGTGGGGCGGTCATTCCTTGGGGAATGGCGATGTCCGGTCCCGAGGTGCTGTTGGTCCAGGTTTCGGTAAAGAATGCAAAGTCCTGGGTAGTGCTGTCGAGGAGGTCCCAGATTTCAGTGGCGTGTTTGTGGAGGGTTCGGACGTTGAGGAGGATGCATTGCAGGGTCTTCGGTTCGGTTGTATTCTTGCGGGCGGTTTGCGCTGGGTCAGTGGTCTTGGCGGCAGCGGTGACAGCTGAAGGGTCTGTGGGTGTCGGCTGGTGATGCTAGCTTGCAGTTTTTGTTGCGGCCTGGGTTGAGAGATTGGAGTGCGGCAGGGTCGTGGCGTTGGTGGTGCAGAGATCCAGGGTTCCTGGCACTGCTGGCAGTCGGGTCTAGGATGGGCGCAGACGGGCTTGCCTTTGGCGCCTCGGCGGCGCAGCTCATTGTCAGTGAAATTGCTCGCCCTCCCTCGCAGCTCCACCATTAAGTGAGGCCTTCCCCCGAGCCCCTGCACACTTGAGTGTTGCTGTTTGAGGCCCTCCTCCACCCGCAGGTTTCACTAGCGCCTCATCCTTAGTGGTCCAGTGGACCTCTGTCTCCATTCTCTTGCTCCGCTTTTTCTCTCCTTTTTTACTTGTTTTTTCCCCTCACTTCTATCTCCCCCTTCACTCTCCTTCTGGGTCTTAACCTCCATTTTCTGTCGTTTTCCCCTCATTTCAAGCTCCCCCCTTCACTCTTTGTCTTTTCTCCATTTTACACTCGTTTTTTACCCTCATCTCAATCTCCCCCTTTCCCTCTCCTGTGTCCTCTGTGTCTTTCCTCCCTCCACTTTTTCTTGCACTTTTGCTGACTTATTTGCACTTTTCTCTCTCTTTTTGCCTTTTTCCTTTTGCCTTTTTTAGCCCGTTTTCTTCCTGCCGCTGCTGCCCCCTTGGCCCCCTCCCCCCAGCATGATATTGTGACCCTTTGATATTCCCAGCCCACATCAGTAAGGTATATAGGCCTGGGCACGCCAGTTCCTGTCCCTAGATCCAAACAGTAAGATGGCTCAGTGGGTTGATGCATCTGATGGCTAACGGTGTACATCACTTTTCAATTCTTTTAGATTTAGATTTGTTCCTTGTCCAAGTACCCATGGAGACTTTTTAGAGAGCATTTGTTTGTCAAGAGGAGCACCTCACTCTTACAGTGCTTACTGACATCTATATTGTGTGCTTGAGGGCCAGTTGACAGCAGATTACATAAAACATAAGCAGAATGTAATGACATGGAGGATAGCATCATGCTCAAAACGACTTAATTAGGCCTTTCTTTTAAATGTTTCTGTGTGTGGGGGGGCAGCGAGGTAGAGAGAGCCAGTGTCGGATTGGTAACGCGGGCACTCGGGCAATGCCCGAGGGGCCGGTATCCGTAATCCAGCTGTAGGCTGTTTTTTTTTAGCAGTCTGGGGGGCGATTTGGGTGGTTTCTGCCTTGTTCGATGCCGCCAGTGGGTGTCTGAGTGGCCTTTCTGGAGGCAGATGGGCGTCCATTACCTCCCCTTTATCAAGGGGAGAGGTGTCACTCCCTTTCTCTCTCCGGGCCGGTCAATTAACATATGCATATTGAGCGTGGGGCAGAGGGCCTGAGGAAAAGTGGCCTCATTTGTTTTCAGGTGTGTTTCACAAGTGTAAACTAATTTGTGCATTTTTTAAACCCCCCCCCCCCCCTTTTTTTATAAAATTTTGCCAAAGCAGTGTTTTGCTGAAAGGCAATATGCAAATGTGGGCCACTTTCTTTAGCGTGCCCGGGCCGATTTTTAATCCCAATCCAACCCTGGACAGAGCAGAGATCAGTTTATACAAACGCCTCAAAGATTCTGAGACAAGTCTCTTGTGTCAACAGTGCCTCTGATGCCAGGTGAAATCTAATTGAGAGTACTTGGACCCAAGTACCTAATATAAAGTGCATTTATTAGGGAGTTGATACCCCCATGTCTACGTCCCTGAGTGCACCGTCTTATCTTTTATTTTTAGATGTGGTGTCCAGCTTAGTGGTAGCTGAGCCAGCAAATTAACAGGAAGAGTGGAGTCAGAGCCGAGCCAAGTGTTTGACTTGGCTCTTAGAGCCCGCTCATGAGCCAAACCCTGAAAATGTTTGCTATGTAAATCACAGAACAAGCATTGCGTAAAATATAATAAAGCCTCTTCAAATTTAAAATAGTGTATTTCTTTAACATCTGAAAACTTTGACATTAATACGTTTCATTAAAGCACTGCACTGAGAACTACTTAATAAAAGTGATAGTTTTTAAACATGAACTTAGAGGCCAAACTGTCGTCATGTGTACTGTGACGGGACAGATGGTTATAGAGCAACATTATAGTCTATTAAATCAAACACAATAGGTTTTTGTGCAACTGGTATTCTGAACTTACATATTTGAAAGTCCTGTTGTACGAGATAATGACGAAATAGGAGTTTGGGTGAAATAAAATAGTTGCCTAAGATCATGCAATTTAAGGTGGGAAGCCAGGATTTTTCCAGGTTTCTAGTTTCACATTATACAAATCAGCCACTAAAGGGGTATCTATCTGTTGTTCCTTATGTTAAGTCTTTGTTTTTACCTCTTTCTGTAGTGCAATCACCACCCAAAGGTATTCTTAGCACTTTACATGAACTCAAGTTAACTAACACAAGGCCACATTCACATTTATAGGCACAAGGAGATTGTGATTTGCCCCAACTCACAGGATATGGAGCCAGCGCCATATTTACAAGGAGTTAACGCCACCAGAACGTCTCTTTTTCCGATATTCTAGTTGTGTTAAGTGCTTAGACTTATTTACAGGGTGGTGTTAAGCCACTTAACGTGGCTTAACGCCGCTGTGTAAATAATGCCCCTATTCACGCAGCACTTAACAGGAAAGGGGCATGTAATCGGTGTTGCAGTGGGCGTTCCACCGGAACACCCATTAATTTTGTATGCTACCCCATATTTACAAGGTATGGGGCAGCGCCAAAAATATCGCCAGGGAATACTTGGTTTTAAGCAGGTGATACGAGAGGAAATGTTTAATTTCTTCTCGTATTTTGCTCATTTCATTTGTGCTGCATTCTGCAGCACACATAGAAACAGCAAATCACCTGTAAATATTGTTTATGTGCAGAAAGGTGTCCCTTCCTGTACATAAACAATCACCCCTGCAATATGGCGTAAGGCTGCCTGCGCTGGTGCTAGGAAGCTTCTTTAGTGCCAGCGCTAGAGGAAACGAAGGGGTGCGTCGCATATTTGTAAATATGGTGCATCCCTGTTTTGAAACTGATGGGATGAGGCGTTACCAATTTTGGTGTAACACAGTGCGCTGCCCGTTTCTAGTAACTATGTTACCCAGGTGTAAAGTCGGCACCTAAGGTCACATCCTGGTTGAGTGCGTGTGGAAGGCAGAAGCCACATGAAAGCTTGGCTTTTCAATGGGCTTGAGTTTCCAACAGGACATTGAGCTAAGTCAGAACCAGGCATCAAGCTCGAGCTTGGCTCGGGCTTCCGGTGGCTGACCCGCCTCTAGTCCTGCTCCACATGTGCACCAAATTCTGGTACTAGCATATAAAAGATATATATATATATATATTCTTTAAGAAAACTAAAAAGGCTAATGCCAATACTCAGTTTTCAAGCACCTAGGGTGCAATTTTACACACTCATAGTCCGGGCCTGGTTTCATCAAGCACAGGTGGGCGCTCAACCAACCCGTCCGTTAGTAGAGGATACAGGCATCTTCAGAGCTGCCCATCGCTTGGTGCCTTCAACTTCTCTAGTGGATCTTTAAACACTCCTCCACGCTTCAGCCAATCCTCTGCCTCCCCTCACACTAGAACCCCTCCCCATCCTCTCTCACAGTCCCTTAACCTTACATTGGATCCCATGTCCGAAACAGAAGTGCCAGAATCAGTGTTGGAAATTAGGGGGAACCTGGGATATCACAGTTGTGACAGCTATTTCTGGATCTCATCTGGGGTCCACCGCATCCAGAGAAATATGGTGAGTTTATCCTGCTGTAATTTTCCAATGTGTGTTATAAAGTGTGGAATCACATATCGTCCACACTAGAAGACATTCTATGTTAATACATGAAAAACACAAAGGCTGGATATAAAACAAAATGGATTGAATGGGGTTGTCTGTACTAGCAAGACTGTATTACTTCCCAAAGGAACCCTTCTTTGCAATCCTAGAATAGCAACAGTCTGGGGAAAAAATATAAGGATCTAAACCCATGACTTACATGCAGCTACTTGATGCTAGTAAATAGATCACTGTGCTATATTAGTAGGGTGCAACTTAAGAACTAGAAGTAACAAAATGATACCAGCGTCAAAAGCAGTAACCCACTTATCTATCTACTTAAAATACATTTGCTGTGCAGCAGGAATATTAACTCTCTATGCCACCATAGTCAAAATTGCAACTGGGCCAAAACACAGAACTCTCCCTGAATTTCATTTAACACTAGAGTTATCTCACTGCTATCGCCTGAGACTGCTGGGCACACAAGGATCTCTGCTGAAATACATTTACTGTCTCATTTGTCCTTGTTGTCAATTTCTTTGCAACAGATCTTTTTAAAATAAATGCAGAAGTTGAACGTCAGCGACTGCTTTTCAAGCTCCTCCCCTCATGACTCCGCCCTTTTTCCTCTGCCACACTTTGACCCCACCTATATATTGGTTCCCGGGGTAATATTATTCCAATCCCACCACCACCTAGAATACAAAAGTACATGCAGGTGGAAGCACGTCCTGCAGGTGGCAGTAAACCCATGAGAATCAGCTGCAGAGCTTCGAAACAGAAGCGCCGTAGCCTGTGGCACAAACTTAGCACTGGCGAAAGATCAGCAAATTTAGAATCAGGGTTACGAACAGATTCTTGTTCATCGCGGCGGGTCAGTGCCAGGCTCTGTTTTCTTGAGGCACACCACTCTTTCCAGTCTCTGAGTGTTAGCGTGGGCCTCTTTTTGTGCTCGTTCGTAGTGCACGTGTTCTTTCTGCTAGGGGGCGGCACATGTCATTTCTTCGCTCCTTGCCCCGATTTGCATTTGTGCTTTTGAGGTAAAACTAACGTGAAGAAAATGTTTTTGGCAAGTTATTTATTGTTGAACCTTTCTTAACTGATTTATCTCTATGAATGGTTTTCACCGGGCTAGCCAAATCCACCTTATGGAATCTTTTTTTAAGAAATATGTGTTCCTTTATTTCAGCCCACTAGCATTTAAACCCTTTGTCCTTTTTCCTCTTTTCTCTTTTTTTCCCAAAGGGGTTCCCCTTATCTTGCCTCCCGATAACCCTCTCCCCTGTCTTCAATTCCCCCTAGTGCTGTTGTCCCTCCTGCTGTAATCCGACTATTAATTTCAACTCCTCATAACACCCCCCACACACATCCATCCCATCTGCTTCACTCATTATCCTCTATCTATCAACGTCTTTTACTTTCTTATCTTTACCTTTTCTATGAAAACATTATAGTTTCATGGAAATGTTATTTCATCATTTGGACATTTCTCAAAAGTAAAAAATTGTTAGCCTGCCTTCGTCAGGCTGACTTTCTTCATTTTGGAAATTCGCCAATATGACAGAATTACCACTGAGCTATGTCTTCTTTTCCTGTATGTTCTTCAAATCATCTTGTGGCTTGAGCATTCAGGTGGATTGTTGTGGACTGGCCTCCAAAACACAGGCATGTGGAGAAGGTGAAGATGCTGTCTGCTGAAGCTTCAGCAGTTCAGCGCATGCGCTGCAAAGTGAGTCAGTGGCACCTGTAACTGACCAGCCCACCACACAGTCTGCGCCTGCAATCTTTGAAATCCGTTTGAATACAGACACGTTTGACCACTTCACCCAGATTCCATTCCCCGTCACTGCTATGAAGTTCTAGTTACACCCAGGTATGGCCTGACCAGTCTGTGTTAAATGCTCCATTTTCCACAATTTAAAAAAAATTCTTCTAGTAGAACCACCAAAACTTCCATGGTGGTGATACCCAAGCCCTGCCAGGCTTTGGTCAGTATTGCTGGCCTAGTTTACTTTAAAATAGACAAAAAGTACAGTTTGACCTCAAATCTTCTTTTGGGAGATCACCTAAATCTTCCTCTAAAAGGATCCTTGACACCTATCAGCTTTCAACAATGTTACTTTACCAGAAAACTTTTTTAAAAAGTTATCCCTACCTCTACCCACACCTGTCTACCTCTTGCCTCAAAAATGTGGCGAAAGCTGGTGTGTAAGAGGGTGACCGCATTACAGTCAATGGAGAATGAGCCCTTCTGTGGCGGGTGATACTGGTTTGAAAAACGGGTGACTCCATTAAAGTGTACGGAGGCATTTTGTCTGATGCAGTTGAATAGATATAAAAAGCAAGTGACACCTGCCACATGTGGGTAATAGCATGGATATCATTTAGGGGTCACTAGTAGTGGCGGCTCCTTCGTTATGGTGGAGGAGTGTCACCCCACTGCTTTCAAGCAGTGCGAAAACAAAAACTGAAAGTTATTATCATTTTATGTTTGTGCTGGTTTGCGGGTGGGTGGTTGGGGTTGCTCTGCTCTTGGAGCAGGGCAGGGGTGGAGTGGTTTGCCAACTCCAAAGTGCGCAATGAGTGTTTGGTCGGCCCACTGGGGCCGCCAAAACCAGTCATGTACACTTAAACAACAAAGCCCCTGCACTGGACAAAAGAACATACGATGATACTAAGGTGACTTCGAGTTTCAGTATCAAGATTCAAACGTGCACATCGAAAATTCCAAAGTCAAAAGAGCACATAGTGTTGAAAAACGGAATTCAAATGATGTAAAGTTCGTGGTATAAAACACCGTTTATTGTTCCTCTTGTACTGGCCAACACGTGTTTCATCGCAGGGAAACAGACTGCGAATCTTCAGGGCCTCTTAAAGAATGAGCCAGAAATGGTGTTGTAGCCAAAGCCCGAGATGGGCGGAGTGTGGAAAAAGACGTTGCTCGCGTAGTATGATGGTTTCTTAGTGTAGTAGATAAGAAGTCAAAACCGGGAGGAGAAGATTCTAAGCAGTTGCGCTCAAAGTTAAGAAACACAGGCGGATACACCTGACTGATTTTGTTCCCCCTCCTGTAGTTCCCGGCGCCGTTTTTCAAAGACGGTCTTTGAAAAACGGCGCCGGGAACTACAGGAGGAGGAACAAAATCAGTCAGGTGTATCCGCCTGTGTTTCTTAACTTTGAGCGCAACTGCTTAGAATCTTCTCCTCCCGGTTTTGGCTTCTTATCTACTACACTAAGAAACCATCATACTACGCGAGCAACGTCTTTTTCCACACTCCGCCCATCTCGGGCTTTGGCTACAACACCATTTCTGGCTCATTCTTTAAGAGGCCCTGAAGATTCGCAGTCTGTTTCCCTGCGATGAAACACGTGTTGGCCAGTACAAGAGGAACAATAAACGGTGTTTTATACCACGAACTTTACATCATTTGAATTCCGTTTTTCAACACTATGTGCTCTTTTGACTTTGGAATTTTCGATGTGCACGTTTGAATCTTGATACTGAAACTCGAAGTCACCTTAGTATCATCGTATGTTCTTTTGTCCAGTGCAGGGGCTTTGTTGTTTTTGCGCAATTTGTGTGGATCTCTTGATCCAACCTTTGAGCGGTTACGAGGGATTACCGCTCGCCTTTTTGCCTGGATTTCTTTATACCATAGCAGTATAATACTTTGCGGTTACTCAGGTGCGCGCCTTGCCAAATCTGGAATACCTTAAAAAACCCTCCCAGTAGATCAATAACAGTCATGTACACTTTACCCTTTCTCCATGCAGGCTGCATTACAGCCTGCATGGAGAACATGCCCACCCATCCAGCCACTGGCTGAGGACCGTGTCACGGCGCTCACACCAATCACAATGCTGCATTGCAGTATTGTGATTGACATATGGGAGGGAGCCTGGCTGCCTGCTTCTTGTTCCTGAAGTCAGAGGCAGGAGAGCAGGAGCAGGGACGCAGGACCCAGCGGAAAGGTACATATTTTTATTTTTTATTATGCTCCCTCCCGCAATCGCAACCCCGCCCTATCGCCTGCTCCCCGTGAGCCAAGCCGGCCGCCACTGGTCACTAGATACCGCAGCTGTGACCCCTGACTTCCCCGTTGCTAACCATGAAACTGCTATTGCGACCCAAGGGGGCAAGGCAGTGAAAGTGTGGAGAAATGATTGTTTTTTCCACACTGCGTTCAGAAAAAGCAGGAGCCTGAGGCTGAGCTTGCTGCAAACAGCGTGCACAGTTTACAATCCAGGCTGTTGCCATTTTAGCTGGGACAGCCCACTTGTTACTTGGCAACAAGCCTCCCGAGGCCTTCCTGATCCCAAACCCAGCAGACTCCCTAGAACTGGGGTCACACAGCACCAGAAATGAACATGCCTCCATTACGGGGCATAGACTTAATTAAAAGGTGGGAGGGCCAGGCTCCTCAGCAGTTAATCAATCATTTGTTTTAGAAATGCGGACAGCCCACTTGTTACTTGGCAACAAGCCTCCCGAGGCCTTCCTGATCCCAAACCCAGCAGACTCCCTAGAACTGGGGTCACACAGCACCAGAAATGAACATGCCTCCATTACGGGGCATAGACTTAATTCAAAGGTGGGAGGGCCAGGCTCCTCAGCAGTTAATCAATCATTTGTTTTAGAAATGCACCAGGCCCAGTCTCCTTCCCAGCCGCAGGCGCAGGTACATTTTTTTGATCACAACACATCTGGCTTTGTATGGTCCTGTGTGCAGACAAGGAGGTGAGTGGAATGACTCGTCATCTGTCCGTTCAGGTTGAAAGCTCAGCACGAGAAAGGTGAGGCGTCCAGTGGATGCCGAGCAGCAGGCGGGCGAGGCGTACTTTATATTGATTTGTAGCCACACTAAAGCATTGCATGTGCTCCAGCAGGATTTTGAAAATCATAACACATGATACATTTATACACAGAAAACACGAAAGAATGAAAGTACATGTTGCACACGATAGACATAGTGACACTTGAGACAGAGACAGAGACAAGTGTAGTAAGAGGCACCGTAAAAGCGTGCTGGACTGTTCCCATGAGGCACAGGGTCAGACTGATTTGCATATAGCCATGTCTGAACTGGGGTGGCAGAGTGGGCTAAAGAACGGTGATGGATTAAAACCAGATCTTTTGACTGGGTGTGAGTGTTTGATTGATTCAGATGCTCCGTCCATCACCACCCCCTTTTGTACCGCTTTTGGCCGCCATAAGTGTGGCAGGGTATGCTCAGACGTGAGTCCCTTACTCACTTTGCCACTGGATTCAAGCAAGCCGGGCTGAAGACGGCTGGAATGCCAGAAACCGGTCCTTGGAAGCTTGTTTCCGGTCCAGGGAAGACATGGCTTGGCAGTTCGGGCTGGACTGTTCCCATGAGGCACAGGGTCAGACTGATTTGCATATAGCCATGTCTGAACTGGGGTGGCGGAGTGGGCTAAAGAACGGTGATGGATTAAACCCAGATCTTTTGACTGGGTGTGAATGTTTGATTGATTCAGATGCTCCGTCCATCACCACCCCCTTTTGTACAGCGATGTGTAGTAAAAGGCACCGTAAAAGCGTGCTTTAAAACATGAGATGAAGAAAACACATCCATAAGGTATCATGAATACACATAAACTAGTTGAGATAATAAATTCCAAATTCACACGTTACTTATAGACTTATATTGATGAGAATTTCTGATGCTATGTGAAGTGGCCTAGTGAGTTTTATGCTTTTTATTGAAAATGCATCATTTAGAGAAAAGTCAGTGCAAAAATATGTAACAATGTAGTTAGAGCTAGAGCTAGAGATTATACAAATTGATACTAGAGACTAACCCCCAGATTCATCATTGTCATGTTTTGCGAGTCCTTAATAGCGATTATTAAGGAATCGCTATTAAAGACTCGCAAAACGGGATTCATGTAGAAATCACAATATTTATTGCGATTCCTACAGCTTCCTTATTTGCAATTCGCTAATTGCTAATCGCAAATGAGGAATGACTCCCCATTCATTCCTATGGGCCTAAAGGCCCATAGGAATGAATGGGGAGTCATTCCATATTTGGGATTAGCAAATAGCGAATCGCAAATAAGGAAGTGATTTCAAGGGTGCCAGGGTGTCCAAAGGACACCCTGTAGCACCCCTGAAATGGTAATGTACACTGGTGTTGCGCACACACATGTCCAAAGGACATGTGTGTGTGTAACATACAACTTAGAAAAATGCACTAAAGTGCATTTTTCTAAGTTTTCGCTATTTACCACGTAGTTAGACTTTGCGGTAAATAGCAGCCCCAGATTGCGAATTCGCAATTTTTAAATGGTTCATGAATTGCATTTAAGGAATCTCAAATTGAGATTCCTTAAATGCAATTCATCGCAATTTAGTGATTTCTATAATTGCGATTATTGCATTTGGGATGATGAATCCCAAATGCAAAAATAGCGCTCGCAAAGGGCCCGATTCTCAGAATCTGGCCCTTTGCGAGCCGAATTTCCTTTGATGAATCTGGGTGTATGTAGTTTATGAAATATGAGAAACGATTTTAGTGGAGTAAAACTTTTAAAACCTGCATGTATATGAATATCCAAAAGTTTGTGGTAGTAGGGTATTTCTGACATTAGTTATTTTTATGTAATAATAATATTGTGTGAAATGTATACATTCTTCAGTTTGAATTGATTTAATATCATTATATATTTGAAGTAAAGCCAGAGCTTATTTCATTTAAACTTACAATGCTAATTTAAAGACCTTCACAAAATGTTTTTCTAATACTGACCTTTCCCCTAATTGAATACAAGGAATCGTTCTTTGCAAGTAAAATGTTGCACATTTTGACCTGTACACTTCTACACGCTGACATTCTTCAATGCTTTTTACAAAAGTTCAGCTATGGCTCTAAGTTGTAACTTCGTATTTATTTTCTACCAGTGTTAGGCCTGTGAGGACTCACAAACGTTTGTTTCTCATGGCTAGCATGGGAAACCAGGATTATGTTTTAAATCATATTAAGTAACTTAATTAGAACTAGACCCTATGATAGTCTTTCAATGGTGATGTGATGTTACACTACTTGACTTTGCAAAAGTTTTATAAAAGAAGAAACCTTAAAAGAGAGTCAATGACCGTCAATCTGATTTTTTCCTACTTGAGATCCGGATGCTATGCTGATTGATCTTTTCTTTTGGACTGTTTGTCGATGCTACAATCAGTAGCTGATGGACTGAGACCTTCTTTGCTGAAGCATTTCTATTTTTTAAATTCTTATTTTACCTTTAAGTTAATTGACTCGCCCTTAATGCACTTTAAATCTGAACGTTTCCATTTGCCTTGTAGGGCCTGAGCTGCTAGAAATTCTAACCATCCTACTGCCTTAGGTTAATGGGACCTGGTACTCTGAACTAAATAACCATCTTCTAAGATTTTCCTAAATGCTTGGTGCTTTAATGAAAGCTGTGTTATTATTGACTGAAGTCCTTAAGAAACTGCTTATTTCGATGCATTTTACTTCCTTAATACAATAACCAAAGTAATTAAAAATTGTCTGAGTCTATTATTGAGTCCTGTTTATTTTTCCATTTTGACTGTGATTAGTGTTTAAATGTGTTGTAGAGAGAATTAGCGAGCCTTATCAGAAAATCAGGTTTTACTTCTCCTGTTTCGGGTTCCAATTGCTGAGCTCTTGGTTTGCATAATTCTCACTCAACTTAACATCTTTAGGAGGTTGAGTCTTGCAGTCGCTATTCCTTTCTTGTACAGCTTGCTCCTGGGAGTGGTCTATCTAAACATGATTTCAAACCTGTACGTTGGCTGTCATTTTATGGTCCTCATTACACAGAAACATGGAGTTTGGTCACACTAATTTCCACCCCTTCTATCGGCGGAGAAAGATTAATCAGAGTATCATTGTGTCTGTGGCAAATAGAAGTGCTACAGACTGCCTATTTCATAGAGGGCCCAGTATGATTAGCGTAGCAAGAAAAGTAAGCGTACAATAACTGAATTTTACATATTGTTTTACGCTCCAACATCTGTCTATTGATCTTACATCCCTCTATAGAAGCCAAGCGGCCCCTTGTCCTGTGGGAGATATTCAGCCAGTTCAAGCTTTTTAGCTAGTCAAGCTATTCATGCTGCTGTTTTTAAATCAATGTTAACAATGTTAAATACAAAAATAAAGTCTACAAATCGGGCAGTCAAAAAGCTAGGATTATTTTATGGTGTCATATATTACATGAGGATACTTGGTTGCTATGCGCCCATTTTTTGAAGAAAACGTACATCCATACCTTCAGATCAATGACCTCTGATGTTTGCTTATATACAACATTTCCCCCAAATTCTGGAAGTATGCCTGGAGTCTTACGACAGTCGCAGATTTACAGATACACTCCTGCCACAGCTTTTATAATTCAATATCTGCATGTGCAAATATATATACTTGTAATACACCATTCTGTGTTTACGTACTTGTATGTCCATGCGATTTATCGTACATAGGTAGTACGATTAATCCGACCAAAAAAAGAATTCTTGAACATGCCAGAGCAATTGAAAAGAAGGATCCAACATATCCTGTTGCCATGCATTTTGCTGAATTTCACTCAAGCAACAGAAATCTGCTTAAATTCTTTTGTATTGATCATGTCCCACCAATTGAGAGAGAAAGCAATAGGGAGCTCCGTCTAAGGAGACTGGAGTCAAGATAAATATTAGATCTTCAGACAAAGACTCCAGGAGGTCTAAATAGAGAGGAAGAGTTGGCTTTTCACCTAGGCTGAAAAGTAATGTAGAGCCAGTTCCTTAGGATAATACATTAGGATTATAGAACATGAGTTTTGTTCTAATTGAAGTGTTGTAATTTCGTTAAAATTCTTTTTCTTGAATTATAATTTTTCTCCATGAAATAATTGTTTGCCCATACAGGGCTTGATTTCTTAAATGAGAAATTGTAATGAACTTTGATACAATGAAATAATGATGAACTTATGAAATTGAAACAGTTATCAATTGACTGAAATAGATATGCCCATCCAGAGTTTAATCAAGTATACAAAGCACGTATAAATGTACTGAGAAATGTAAATTGTGTACATAGTTCATTCATGCACGGATGTACATTTAGAAATGGCGCTGATATTGATTCACGGAAATGATTATGTTCGTTTTTTATGTTAATGAAATAGATGTCATGACGCACAGCCGATTGAAAAATAAAATGGCTCAGCTGATTTTGTTTATGTTATAGCGGTCGAGGAAGGCTTACGCCAAAACGCGTCCCGCTTTTTTGCAATAAATCTTTATTTTTCATTACCCAAGAGTGCGGCACCTTCGTTGGCAACAAGGGATATGTCATTTGCTCAAACTAAATTCTGCTGAGAAACGCACTTGCTATCTTTATTCTTTATTCTCCACAGCAAAAATAATTTTCACTGTGGAGACACTCTCTGTTTATACTTGCAGCAATTTTGTGTTGTTCTGACCCCCCTCCCCCTGTAAAATATTTTACTCCTGCACTTGGGTGGTGTAATTTTTTGTCATGATCCAGGGTGGGAATGGGCTGGAGAGGAGTCTGCGTAAGAGAAATTACAAAGGCAATCAACAACCAATACACTGCCACTGTTTTGTAGAGGCTTCCCTTCTGTTTTTATCATACTACCTAAAAATGCACCATCATTGTGGTTAAAGGTCTGTGTTTTCTCTTCTTGCACTGTTTTTGTACGCGGAGAGCAATTGATGGCCCTTCTGCTACTTTCCCATTGAATGATGTTGAATCAACTTCCAATAGTTGTGCCAGACACTATGGGCCAGATGTAGGTAAATTTTATTTTCCGACCTCTTAAATACCGAGTCATACCGACTCGGTATTTCAGAGGTCGGAAAATAAAAGTACCGAGATGTAGGTAAATGCAGATGTGCAATTACCGAATCGGAAACAGTCGGTATTTTCCGATGCGGGAAATACCGACCAGTTAATGCCCATTCATTCCTATGGGCTTTGAAGCCCATAGGATTGATTGGGCATTTACCGGTCGGTATTTACCACATCGGAAAATACCGACTGTCACAAGGGTGCAGGGGGTGTCACTTTGACACCCTCTGGCACCCCCAAAAGAGGCTCGGGTGCCATGTGGCAGGCATACCTGCCCTAAGGGCAGGTCTGCCTGTCATATGGCATAGGTGTGCATGCACACATGTGCATGCACACCAGAAACGGTATTTTACCATCAAGTAGTATTTGATGGTAAAATACCGATTTTGTACTGCTTGTGGGACTCAGAAGAGTCCCACCTACATACCAATTTACCGGAATCCGTAATGATACCGACTCGGTATTTTACATACTCGGTAAATTTACCTATCGGTAAATTTACCGAGTCTGTAAAATACAGGGACCTACATGTCAAATTGCTCTTACCGGTCGGTAACGGCCGAATTCGGCCGTTACCACCCGGTAAACGCCTACCTACATCTGGCCCTATGTGCTTTAATTTGAGAGGCCCGCCTTGGGAGCAAGTTGTCTGTACCATGGTAAATGATAGTTGTGCCCCTAGCATATCTTGGTGCCAGCCTAGTTAAAAATATAGTGGTGACTAAAATAGACATTTAGCTACTTTGTCCATTGGTGTGTCTTTAAACCCTTGTTCTTTTTGCACGTTCGTAACATCTGTGGTATCCCTTTCTCAGGACCATCTGTGCAAATCATGGCAAAAGAGCATGTGATATCACTTTCAGGGATGACAATGGGGTTAAGGTTGTGTGATGTCATGTGATGTTATTTTCTGTGATGTTGTTAGGGTCAAAGGGCATGTGATGTCACTTCCGTTCGCCGTGATGTTTTGGAAGTCATTCTTGCAGTTCAGCTTTGGCTATCGGTTAGTCCTGCTCTTAGCCTTTAGTAAGAGGCCCTTCTGCCCTTCAGCTTTAGAAAGTGACCATTGCTGCTTTCAGTCCACTCCTGGAGGCCTGTGCACCCTTCAGGTATGTGGGGGAAATAGCTCTGCTCTTCATTGAAGTTGACACTTAGCTCCTAAACTCTGGACTTTGTGCAGGATGAGAAGCCAGTCCTTGCCTTTTACCGTGGATAAGATTGCCACCTGGCCAGTAGGTTAGCAGCCTGACCAGCATTTTTATGTCAAGGTCCATACATTTAACGGGGAAATCCAGTGTTTTTCCTCCTTAATATTATAAGCTCAAAACTTGGAATATAAGAAGCAATACATTTAAACAACATTTCAGAACAGTTTAAATTATTTTGAAATGATTATTAAAGTAAATAGTGGACAAACTTTAAGCTAAAGCAAGAATACTAATTTCACTTAACCATTTGGTCAGCTAGAAGCGTATAGCCCATCAAGACTAGCAAAACGTAAACAAAGTACCACTATTTCTTTCTGAGAAAGGTGGCAATCTTAGCCACTAGTTCTGGCCTTAGCTAGTTCTGACCTCTCTCTATGGTTAGTGGCATCCCTGCATTTTATAAACCACACTAACCCCAGCGCCTAACCGGAGGAGGGAACTAGAAGCACAGGGCGCCAGGAGCGAGCCAGCCTCCAACGTACAATGTTAAACAAAAGAGGAGCTGCTCCCAGAAAAGTGACCAATAGTGCTCAAAATTAAATTGTGAGTGTTGACATCTCACAAAAAGTGAAGGACTGGCCTCATACACCACCTGGTGTCATGCTTCATCATCGGCAGTCCTCGTCCTCTAAAAACTTGGGGGCATATAATCAAGAACGGCGATAAAATTATCGCCGCTTTAGCGGCAGGAAACTGCTGCTAAAACGGCGATAATGGCCTTGATAATATGTCCATGTGAATTCCCTTAGCAGCCCAGGTTCTGGTGTTAACCTGGGCTGCTATGGGAATTCACAAGGGCATATTATCAAGCCCATTATCGCCGTTTTAGCGGCAATTTCCTGCCGCTAAAGCGGCGATAATTTTATCGCCGTTCTTGATAATATGCCCCTTGGTTTATTAGAGGCCGGGCATAAAATTAAATTGTGAATGTTGACATCTCACAAAAAGTGGAGGACTGGCCTCACACACCACCTGGTATCATGCTTCATCATCGGCAGTCCACGCCCTCTCAAACGTTGGTTTGATAGAGGGCAGGCATACACCTGACAACAGGGATGCACTTCTAAACTAAGTGGGGGCCCGTGAATAGTGAGTGTGTTTAAAAACCATTACAGTTGATGAATTAATTTTAATAAGGTGAGTAACTGTTGAAAAAGTGGACGGTGATTTGGGGAAATTAATGTCCCCTCACCATGGTGTATAGGGTCAACATGGTTCTGTCTGGTGTCCCAGAAAGGTACGCAGCATTCTTTAGGACCTTTTCTAAAGCGGGCTCCGTCCTTACCAACCTTGTCGATCGACGGGGAGGAGAGACGGACACAGATAGTTGCCACAGCGGAAGGCGCACCTTGATACAAGTGTGACTAAAGGGGCCTTCCCTTCATTTCTCCTTCCACGGAACACATAGGTTAAGACTCTTGGGCTGACTTGGAGCCCTTTCGATGAGTGGTGTGACAAAGGTCACCCCACCGAATGATTTTCCCTTAGCACAAGGTTGGTAAGGACGTAACCCGCTTTTGAACAGGTCCTGAAGAGGGCGAGGACTGCCGATGATAAAGCATGACACCAGGTGGTGTGTGAGGCCAGTCCTTTACTTTTTGTGAGATGTCAGCACTCCCAATTTAATTTTGAGCACTATTGGTGACTTTTCTGGGAGCAGCTCCACTTGTGTTTAACATCCATGCATTTTACACATGCATTTACTCATGGTTGGAGGCTACGGCTTTGTCTCCCTGCAGAGCATGGCTGCTAAGTTTTCCACCTTTTTATGTATCAGATTTCTGAATTTGCAAGTGCTGATATATAACAATTTCACTTCTGACGTGTGACACTGTGGGTAACACTTTATCACAAACTTAATTATGGAGTGTGAGCATAAGATTCGCCTCAGTGGTATGGTCTCTGAGCACCAAGCCGAGGAACTGCTTCACACATTTGCAGATATTTCCCCAGAAGTAGAACTGTCTCAGCTGTAATAGAGTGAAGGTGCAATCTCTTTAAGTTCCAGAAATACTCTGCCTTTATTTTCACCAAGGGGCATATGTACACTTTTCCCCATATTTACAAAGTGGCACTAACCTATTTAATATGGCTTAACACCACCTTGTAAATACGCTCCTTTCAGCCGCAGTCCCCTGCGGCAAAGGTGCATGGAGTGGGTGTTGCAGTGGGCGTTCCACCGCAACACCCTTTGCATTTTGATATTACCCCAGATTTACAAGGCTGAGACAGCGACAAAAACTAACGCCAGAGAATGCCTATACGAGGAGAAATGATTAATTTCTTCTTGTTTTTTTGCTCTCTCTGCGTGTGCTGCATTCTGAAGCACACATAGAAAGAGAAAATCGCCATTATTGATTATTGATTTGCAGGAAGGTGTCACTTCCTGCACATAAACAATTGCCTCTGTGGTGACAGGGTGCTTGCGTTTGCGCCAGGTCGCTTTTTGTTCACAAGCGCAAGGGGAAACACAGGGGTGCGCTGTATTCTTGTGAATACGGTGCATCCCTGCATTTAAATAATGTCAGAGATTGGTGTTGCTAAATTTGGCGTAGCACAGCGCTCTGGCATGTATCTGTAAATATGCCCCCAGTTTCACTCTCTGATCCGACAATACGCCCTCAATCTACCCAGCCTCCATGCCTCCAGGTGTGCTCTTTGCCATCAGTATCTATTCAGGCATTTGCAGCATTGCCTTACTCTCAGGTGCTTAAAACACTCTAGCCTCCTCTTCAAGATCCTCAATAGAGATCTTACCATCAAATTCCTGCATTATTCCCTTTGTGTAGGATTCTGTTGTGCCCCCTCTATTTATGCTCCCCAGCAATCCCACCCAAGAAGCCCACGCAGGCTGTCTCCTCATCTAGGCATCTCCAACACTCTTTCAAGGATCCTGCAGCTTTCTCTGCCTCCATAATCTCAAGCCTAGTGCCTGCCTCACTCCATCTACCCTTAAGATCAGCAGCCCACTTACCCTACAGGCTCGTCAAGCATGCCCTGCTGCAAACATGTGCAGAACGTCCCCCCTTTCTGTCCCTGCGCCGCTCCCTCCATTCAGAGGCATGCAGCACTGAACCCTTTCGGACTACTGGCCATGAGCTCTTCCATTCAGGGACCGGAAACATCGCACCCCTCAAACCACCCTCATTTACAGAATGTCATTCTCCTTGGACTCATCGTCACCCTACATACTAGCAAACTGTCTCCCATACAGTTCAATGGGATCGCCCTCCCTGAAAACATCGCCTTTGATTTTAATTGGCTCATCCTCCAAATCCACTAAATGCCTTCCTCCCTGCTGGCTCAAAGGGTGGAGGTTATTCAGCACTCTCCGTAGAGGATACTGTGGGCCTTCTTCCATTTAAGTTCCTATGGAATCCCCTTAGTACGCTGCAGCTGAACACCTTGCTCCTTCCAGATCACTAGCATAGGTACTGAGTCAGTGCTTAATTTGAGCCGGTGGCTTCCTGTGTTGGACACTGGCACATTATTGTCAACATCGGTATTTATGACAGTATGCCACATGGTGGCGTTGTTTGGGCAATTAGAGATACGCAAAGCAACAGTTGTTTATGAATTCAATGTAATAAAGGATGACTAATAAATGCCTCCCAAGTCATTCTTATAGTTGTTGGTGCCCAGAACAGTCTGAATTGTCACACTTGTAGGAGTGTGATGCTTAGTAGTTATTTTGGTACTGTCATTGGCAGCGCTGGCAGGGGCAAGCAGTGGCTCACTGACGAGAGCCTTGGCATAGATGATTTTACAAATTAAGTGCTTCTGTGTAGATCTACATATGTGGGACAACTTATGCCAATCCTGGCATTTTAACTCACAGCACATTGCACTCTGGGAATTACTTTGTTTGACCTTATAAGAGGCTTAAAAGCCTTTTATGCACAGGGGTGTCAACTATAACTCCTGGTTTGACGTAATAAGAGACGCCTTTGCAGATTCATCAGTAATCGCTTCAGGATATTAACTGGGAGAGTTTCTGCTCCCTTTGGGGAGAAAATATGTAAATGTGGATTGTTGGTCAGGGACAGATGCTTTCCATGGGGACTTTTAATAGTCTGAATATAAAGGGCTTTGCTACTTGCCTTAAACATAGAAAACGTTTTGTGTAAATGTATTATCCTGTCTTTGGGCTCAGTAGCCCATGCCAGTTCATTATGGTCATTGGACTACAAAAAATATTTTGAGAACCGATCTGATACATGTTTTGCTCTGTTTGAACCTCCTCAAAGCTGTGTAGCCCAATAGATTGTTAGAGGTTTTGGGCGCCCATAATAAATTGCACAATCTTGCTGCAAACCCGCCACTAAATTGATGATGAAGGACAGTCCATTGCTCTTTCTCTTGTAATTTGCAGAGAAGCACTGCATTTCTGTTTTCCATCACCCAAACAGAATTATGTGATGCTTTAGCACAAATATTATTGTAGGGTACATGCATGCTTCTGTCTACTTTTCAACTTAATTACTTTTCGCAGCAAAAGTGGATATTGATGATCTTTCTTCTATTTTAGAGTATTTTACCATGACATCCAAGTGTTTCTGAATAGAGTTATGCAACACCATGTAATGAGTATTGTAGATATACCATGTTCTATGTTTTATGGCATATTTTAGTCCTACTTCAATGTTGCTGACGTGCCCCCTTTGGAAATCTAAACACAGCACGGGTCCAATCCCATACGGCCTTTCTTTGTCTAAGAGGTTTAGGTGGAAAGTCTGTTTCACAGCTCCTCTTTGGACATCCCACCACCAGTGTGGGAGAGCTTATGTTGC
Source organism: Lissotriton vulgaris (assembly GCF_964263255.1). Taxonomy (NCBI): domain Eukaryota; kingdom Metazoa; phylum Chordata; class Amphibia; order Caudata; family Salamandridae; genus Lissotriton; species Lissotriton vulgaris. The sequence continues at coordinate 1,435,804,749 of NC_141695.1, read as the reverse complement.
AAGTGTTTATGGGAAGCAAGAGCTTCGGTGAGCCATTGCTACTTCCTGTTGCATTGGAGCTCCATTTCGTACATAAAAGTTATTTGTCACAGCAGGATGAAGAAGGGCCCTAGATTTATGCATTTGAAAGAATGTGTGATTTAATCCTCCCCCCTCTCGTTTTAAACATTGAATGCTGTGCTCCATATAAGGCATTTGATGGAATCAGTAGAGTAATAGAAGAGATCTCAAGCTTGTTCAGGATTTGATTAGTCTTGCCTTGGGTTGCCAAGAAGACTAAAAGGCTGACCTGCCACAGAACATTCGCACGTCCTGGAGCGGAAGTGCTACTTATGGCGAACAGAGTCCTCTTGCTGCACTGATGTTTTCACTGAGCAGCCTACAGAGTAACTAATGCCAGTTTTGTGTCATCTTGGCATAACTGGTGCCCCCTTCTTGCTCATTATATTAGTTGCACTTGACAGGTCTATGGACGTTATGGGGCCTATTGGAAATAGACCACCTTTTCCCAATAAGGAATGGTGCTGAACATGTTTAGCTTGAGTTGTAAAGGTTTTTCTATGTTTAATGCAGGGGCTGCGGGCATGGTTTGTGGGTGGGGGGGAGGGAGGGGTGTGGGGGAGAACGGGGGGATGGGTCGCAGGCTGCTTAAAAAAAACTACCTTGCTACCACTGCTGCCGTGCCCTACGTCTTCTCTCCTGTTCACCTGTATCCAACTCCAGAACGGAACAGGAAGCAGGCAGCCAGGTTCCCACACCTAAGCCAATCAAAATGCTCCAATGGAGCATTGTCATTGGTCTGAACGCTGTGACACAGCGCTTAGCCAGGGGTGAGCTTGTTCTCCATGCAGGCTGTAATGTAGCCTGCATGGAGAACAGGGGAGTGCGCATGACTTTTTTGGGCAGCCCGAGAGGGCCGATCAAACAGTCATTGTGCACAGGCGTGCTCTACCACTCCTCCCCTACAGCTCCACCCCGCCCCCTCACGCACTGCTGCAGCAAGAGGAAAAAATAAAATGATAAGAACGTTCTGTATTTCTCATTTTATTTTTTCCTTTCTTTGCTGCTCCTGGCAGTGGGGCAACGCTCCTCCGCCTTAGCTGAGGAGCCGCCACTGTTTTAATGGTGCTTCCTCCTGACCTTCCAGCAGCAGCAGTGTCTCCTGTTCAAGGGCTTTGGGGCTGCGACCTACCGCCCAACGTCAGCCCTTCCACACCCAATGCACCTTCACTGCATGGAAGGCTGCTAACTACTCAGCAGCCTCCGTGAGCCAGTTTACGCGAAAACACAATGTTATCCGGTCGTGAATTCATGTAAGATGAATGTCGAATGTGTGCATGCCAAGCCCAGCAAAGGAAAGGGCCAAGTTACCTGGATTGATGATGACCTATCTGAAAACTGTTGTGCGCATTAGAGTTTGCAGATGGAAGTCATGTGTGAGGGGCGCACTTCAATTACACCCCATGCACAGGCACAATCCATGTTATTTAGCCGACATACTGCGCATGCCTCAGACAGCACTGTACATCTGCTAAGATAGGGCAGTCAGGGCACTAATCAATGGGTTCCTAACCCCAACAGAAATCCAGAGGGAAGAGCAGGGATGGGGACCCCAAGCTATCTCCAAGCTTCTATAGGGCTGTCACTTTCAGCCTTATCAGAAGCAGGGCGAAGGCTTAAGGAAGATCTTTCTCTTCCTAACACCAGCCAAACTGTTCAACCTGCTTTCCTGGCACATGCAGTTTGACCCGGCGCATCATTTCTGGAGGTGCCCACTATGGATTAAAATAATGGAAATTAGATTGTCAAGGTAAGGGGAGAGAGAGAGAGGGGAAGAGAGAGAGAGAGAGAGAGGAAGAGAAAGAGAGAGAGGGGGGAGGGGGAGGGGGGAGGGAGAGAGAGAGAGAGAGAGAGGGGAAGAGAGAGAGAGAGAGAGAGAGAGAGGGGAAGAGAGAGAGAGAGAGAGAGGAAGAGAAAGAGAGAGAGGGGGGAGGGGGAGGGGGGAGGGAGAGAGAGAGAGAGAGAGGGGAAGAGAAAGAGAGAGAGGGGGGAGGGGGAGGGGGGAGGGAGAGAGAGAGAGAGAGAGGGGAAGAGAGAGAGAGAGAGAGGGGAAGAGAGAGAGAGAGAGAGAGAGAGAGAGGGGAAGAGAGAGAGAGGGGAAGAGAGAGAGAGGGGAAGAGAGAGAGAGAGAGAGAGAGAGGGGGGAAGAGAGAGAGAGAGGAAGAGAAAGAGAGAGAGGGGGGAGGGAGAGAGAGAGAGAGAGAGAGAGAGAGACTTGCTCTAATTGGATGTGTGTTTTTGAGTCTGCTGACCCTGGCATATTAGTTGCAATTCTTTTCATGAGAGTCCCCAGCTCACTGAATTACCATTAGCTACAGTTCAGGAGAATGACTAGCAGTGTGTTGTTCAGTGCGAGACTCCCTTGAGCTCAGACTCACTTGGGTTTTTGACAATTAGATTTCAATAAACGGTATACTCTAGAGTTTTGCTTGTGCGCCCAGCATTTAATGCTCGTTTTTAACACATCAGGTAAGATGGTAAATAATAAGGAGAATAGAGTTTAATTAGCCCAGGGTCACTCCTTTTGTCCCACTAGAGAAGCTGTGATTAAATATTTTATTCCACTTCTGGCAATAATGCAAACAAACCGCCTTCTTTTGTCTAGGGACATTTTAAACATGTTTTTGTTGTAGAAACTGTACTGCATAATGAAAGCACAAGACACTAAAATAGTTTGCTTTATGTAGTGTTTTTGTATTACCTTCGGATTTGGGATCTGGTAAGAAAACAGGGATTAGAGTCTGCTTCCATATTGGCTACAATTGGCTTTCACTTTGTCTTTGAGGGCAGCAACGAAAAGAGTTCCTGCTTGTGCAATTTTACTGTAATTAAGACAAAAACGTGATATCAGCTCATACTAGCGCGCTGTAAGGCTTTAACAGTAGTGCATGTTGTGTGCCCATACACGCACTGGTTTTTGGCATTGCTACAGGGAGATAATGTGGCCTAATGCATGGAGCTGTTGACTTTTTTTTTAAATATCTTTTTATTAAACAAAAATAAACAACGTAATGTAAGAGCATCAGGTGAAAAAATATATAACGACTTTGCTGGGTTAAGAAAATGTCATTCGTGCAAATTCGCAGATACAGTATACAAAGTGTTCGGAACCACGGGGATTCCAGCGCTGCAACTCCTATCCGTGTATTCGGGGATGTACATAAATCGCCGCGGTGGCTATTCCAAGCTCCCCAAATCTTCCCCCACTTCTCCGGACAACCTCTAGTTACATATACCGCCTTCTCCCTAAACATGCACCAGTCCAGATCTTGGGCCCACTTGGTAGGTTGGGGTGACTGGCTGGCTCCCCATAGCTGAGCAATGTTAAGCTTCGCCACCATACACACCAACGTCACCCACTGTTTCTGATATCCATTCAAGTCCGTGGGTCCCCACACATTCAATATACATCTACGGGCTTCCGGTCGTATCACCTCCCCCCAGCACATCACCCATTACATCATGTATTTTCATCCAATAGTTTTGTATCTCATCACAGTGCCATAGGATATGCATGAAAGTACCCAATTCACTGAACCTCCTCCTACCTTCACCGCTTGTCGCTCTCCCCATTTTTACCAATCTAGGCCCTGTGACATATGATCTATGTAGGATTTTAAGCTGCACCAATCTAAGCCTCATCTGGACCGCAACCACCTTTGGGGAAGAGACCGCCTCCACCCAATCTTCATCATCCAACTCCAATCCATCCGCACTCCACGCAGTTCTAATGCTCCCAAGGGGATTTTCCATGTTATTGATTAGCTTCTTATAGGAGCTGTTGACTTTTAAATTTGGGAACTAGGTTTGAATACCAGACTCACTCAATATCGTGCCATTTTGGGCAACCTATATAATCTGCTGTTTCTAAAAATAATTAATGACTAGTTCTCTTGGAAAGCAATCTAATGCCCTTGGGTCCAGTTCACACTATATTAACAAGCATTGGCAAAGCCAATAGATATTTCCTATGCATGATCTAATGGCTATGTCAATGTTTAGTAAAACGGCGTAAGTAAAAAAGCATTGGCCACATCATAGCACTTTTTTTCCTTTAAGCCATGTTGCACTAGAGCCTGCGCTGCTGTGCAATATGTCTTAAGAGACCGTGTGGGGGTTGGGGGTGGGAAGCAACACGAGGGAGGAAGGTGGGGAACCAAGAATGTGCAGAGGGAGCAGGGCAAGGGGAGGGTCAGAGAGAATGATGGCAGGAGGAGGTTAAAGAGAATGAACAGTGAGAGGAGGGTGGGCTGTGGGTTAAGAAGAATGGACAGCAGGATAAGGATGGGATGTGACTGAAGAAGAACAGACAGTGGGAGGAGGACGGGGGTGGGTTCAACAGAACAAGCTAGGTTGGGGAAACAGGAGGACCGTGGCAGGAGGGTGGGGGTGAGAAATAGATTGTTCAGCAGGAGTATGGCGAGGGTAAATGAGAGGAACTGTAGAGACATGCGCTCTTTAAAAGTGCATTCATGAAAGTAAAAAAAGAGTACTCAGAGGAACCTGTGGCCAGTGTAAGGACATTGGGTGCAGACAGGTAGCTGTACTCGGTCCATGTACCACGGCAGAGGCGAAGGTTGAAAGCCCATGAGGAACCTGATCAATATTAATCAAGGAAACAAAAAACGGACTTGTTGTTTTTACTGATTTGCTGACTTTGTTTTTGCTGGCTTTAGGACTCTAGGCACTTTACCGCCAATAACCAGTGCTAAAGTGTATATGCACTTTACTTTTAACATGGCAACATTGACTTATCCACAGTTGGCATATTTAATGTACTTGTAGGACCCTAGTAAAGTGCACTGCATGTGCCCAGGGCATGTAAATGAAATGCTACTAAAGTGTCTGCAGCACTGATTGTGCCCCCCACTTAAGTAGCACTTTAAACATGTCTCCAGCCTGCCAGTGCAGAGCCTGTACGTGCAGTTTAAACCTGCCATTTCGATCTGGCACATTAACCTATGTGCCAAGCCAGACATTCTTTTTATTGCATATAAGTCACCCCTAAGGTAGGCCCTGAACAGCCCATGATCAGTGTGCAGTGTATTTAAAAAGTAGGACACATACTTGTTTACCATGTCCTGGTAGTGAAATACTCTTAAATTAGTTTTTTCTCTACTGCAAGGCATATCTCTCCTTTAGGATAACATTGGGATTGCCTTATTACAATTTAAAAGTAGTATTTCCATTTGGGAAGAATTGGAAACCCCCCATTTGGTTTCTCTGGAATCACAATATAAAAACACAACGTGTGGTGTAATTAGTTTTTAAATTGCAGATTTGTTGCCTTCTGGTTGTCTTTGAAATACATGTCTGGGGTGGGTGTAAGCTGGCTTGCTGGATTCCCCCTAGAAAGCCACACACAAAGAAAGGGTAGATATGGCTGAGTGGCCATCTGCATGCTGATGGGTCATTCTGAGCAGGATTGGAGGGAGACGCAGTCACACCTGAAAAGGCTGTGTCTTGTCCCCACACAGAGGGTTGCATACCCCCTGTAGTGATCATGGAGCCTGGGCAGGAAGGAAAGGGACTCTGTGCTCTTCAAAGCTGCTCTTTGTAGTCTCCCCCCATCAAAGGACCAACTGAATATAAGTCCTGGACCTCTGACACCACCAAATCAGAACACTCCTGGAACCTCGGAATTGGCGCATCACACCCGTTGCGGGGAGAAATCTGTTTGGAAAGGGTGCATACCTCTGCCAAACAGAAACCCAGTTTATAACCCCGGGCCATACATATCTTCACAGTTTTTTATAATGTTGTTAAAGTTTAACATGTATTTCAAAGAGGGGCAGTGGAATTATGAGATTATGCGGCTGCAACGATTTTCACAAATTTATAGATTTTCCGCATTTGCCAAATAATCCATCATCTGTTGGATAATCTGCAGATTTTAACAAAAAAAACTATTTTGTTTCGAGGTCAAATAGTTCAAAAGTTACTGACAATGCAATGACACATTTTGCCACGCAGTGGACAGCCTTTCGCAAAGATTTACTGCCCACCTTTCTGTTTCTTATTGCTATATTTGGGTTATAAACTAGTACAAAAGAGGTACAACCAACACCCAGACAGTGTTAAGGAGCATAGAAATTACAAAACAATATAGTATTATCACAAAATGTGCCCAAATACTCTGCACAATTTGCCTTTTCTTGCTACATAATTTACTTAATCCTGCCATGTAATTTCATCCTCCCCTGCTGCAAAATTCCAGTGGCCCTGATATTAATATTGTTTTGCATCATGCAGGCTTGAATTGGTAGGAAATGGGCAATACAATTAAAATTAGTCCCCTACAGGGGTGCCCAAACAAAGTCTTCACTTGGACCCCAAAACCCTTAACATGACATTGCCAACAACTCTACCAAATATGGTGGCAATTTATTGCCATTCGAACTGTGGCAAGAGATTTACACCAGCATCTTACTGGAGTAAAAACATCACCCTTTCTAGACTGGAAAAGGGAATGACATAAATTTGTCAATTTCCACAAATGTAATACTTTTTGGGCATTCACAAACTTCTAAGGCAAGCCTTGGAATACGAAAGAACATCCTCAATCCCACATCTTGCATGTTGGATTTAAGAGTGCAATAAAACTCTGCACTAGTGGTAGAGATCTCAGCATCTGTAAAAGGTTTATCACATCCCAGGAGGAATCCCTGTGTGATTTCCTGGCTGGGTAAATTTGGTCATAAACGTATGTTTATTTTGTGAATAGGCCCAGTGGTCCAATTCAATGAATACAGGTGAACATAACTATTATGTTTTAATCTCTTTTTTCCACCTTATGATTTATTAATACATTTCTAGTTGCAATATACCCCAGTAGAGCGATTTAAATCCACATTTTGTGTTATAAATAATTTAGGTTCCCAGCATTGTTCTGTGCTTTATTTCACTGTGTTCTCCTTTTAATATGAACACATAATTTTGCATAAGACAACGAGAAATGGGTAATATTCCCCTGCACATAATTTCAGCGCCCTACTTAAAATATAGGTTTTATCTAAAATAAGCGTCTATCTGTATTGTGTTGGTATACTAATTATGCCATTATTACGGGATGACAATTATTGTGCGTTCACCAGGGTTAAGGTCATGGGTCATCACTTTCTGGGAAGATTCAGGGTCATGGGTCATTTGATGTCACCTGCAGTGATAGCATTAAGGACAAATGGTGTGTGATGTCACTTCCGCTACTACTGGAATCTTGGTGAATCCATGATTATGACTGTCAACATTCAGAATGGGCTTCTTCATTTAGACAAATATGTTTTGGTGTAGCAGACACTCATACAGACTGCAGCTGAGTTGCCTTCCTGGGATGACTTTAAAGATTAAAAAGACAGTGTGGGAACATGTGTTTGGTCACCCTTCTTCCTAAATGACACAGATATGATGTGATATCTGGTAGTGGAACACATCAGTGCTCTTTAAGATCTTTAACCCCTTCCATGCTCATGACGAACCCCAGCTGTCATGCACTACGGTGCTCGTGTGCTGATGACGGCTGGGGTTCGTCACGGCCCGCCCCTGTTCGTGCTGTTTACAGCACACGAGGGGAATCGCGGCCGCATCGAAGGGGTTAAAAAAACAAAAACTCAGAATGAATGAGCTCCAAAATGCCCCCATAATAGATTCTGATGGATTAGCTGAGGTCATTCTTTGATGAGAAATTTGAACAGTTCTTTATTCAGATCAAGCTCTCCCCCAACTTAGAACCCTATTAGGCTGTCCCTTGGTGATGCCCTAGTTGGCATTGTATTTATGACGTTCTCATTAATTTCAGTTGTCATACAGTTCATACTATTTCAGTAAGACTGCGTTTGGGCAACATAAACTTCAGAACTATGCGGGACTGAGTCTGTGCGCACCATCAGGATATGTTGACCTTAGTCCTGGCTAGCTCACAGGGCACCATCTGGCCCCATTAACCCTACAAGGTACCGGAAGGCATGTGCAACCTCAGAACATGACAACTGTAATGATGATGAAACGCCTTTATAATCCAAGTAGATTCTTTATTCAAGAGCATCCCATCATCAGGTCAGGTAACATCCAGGTACAGCATCAACTGACAATAATAGATTTACAGTCATATGTTATCACGGACATGGAATGCCCCAGTATTCTAATCACCTTACATTCTAGTCAACCCATCCCTCTATATATATAACACACACACACTCCTCCTTACAAATTAAATAAAAACACAAATTCATGCAAGAGAACACAAGAAACATGTATACAACCAATACATTTGAATGTCAAAGTGTACTAGTAGAAAAAAACACATATACTACTGCATTGAAACACTGCTTTTGTACGCCACTACTCTGTTGAGATTTAAGACCCCCCACCTTCCACTTTAACTGCGCTACGGAAATGTTTAGTGATTCTTAGAGGACCTGAAAACTTATAATTGTCTATTGAGTGTACAATTTTTTATATCATAACTTGATCGCCGACAGAAAAGTCAAACTGCTTCATTCCCTTCCTGGCGTCATAATTCAACTTCTGCCTCTCCATGCATCTCAACTCTTTTGTAACACTCCCACCCAGTGACTCCCATTTCACACTGTAGTTTTTGCCCCAATGAAACCATCCAGGGGATAACTCAGTGTTGGCATGTCTTCCTCTGAACAATCCAAACGGTACTGTTCCTGCCTTGGAGTGTGGAGAAAATCTGTATGCATACGAAAATGGCTACAACCCTTCTTTCCAATTCCTTCCTGCATCCAATTGTAACGGGATACATTCCTTTATAGCTCTGTTAAGTCTCTCAAATGTCCCATTTCCTTTGGGGTGACAGAGTGCACATTTTCTATGCTTGATTCCCTTTTGAAGCAAAAACTGTTTCATTTCCACTGAAACAAACTGACTCATTATCCTTCAGAATAGTATTAGGTAAACCTTCACAAAAAAAAATAATCACTTCAGAAATCTGTTATTCTTCTGGCTTCTATACCATTTACAGTGCCAATTTCAGGCCAACAGGAGAATCGATCTACTAAAACTAGAAGATAATTGGCCACTCCTTTGCCATACAATGGTCCAACAATAACTACAGCTATACATCCCATGGTTTGGTGGGAACATCCCTACAAACCATCGGAGGATTCCTGATGTTATACACTTTATCACTCATCATGCAATCTGGACACTCCCTGACAGTTCTTTCAATCATGATGTCCATTCCAGACCACCAGTAGTTCAGTCACACTCTTGCTTTGGTTTTACTCATACCCTGATGCCCCTCATGTCCCAGTTTCACAATTTTACCTCTTAACTCTATAGGAACAGCCAAGCCAAATCAAACAGAGCAATATGATACCATTCTCACATGATAGTTCATCTTCCACCTTTGAATACCCCTCCAATATAGGATTCTTCTTCAACTCTGATTGGCAACCTTTCACCATGGGATCTCCCACCTTCTTTAGAATAGAGTCCTCCTCAACAGTACTCATCCAATCCTCTTGTGACACAATCTACAACATTGTACAGTGTCATACTTTCATTTTCATCAAACTCTTCTTCTTCAACTACAGCACTAAGGGGCCGAATTTAGATCTCGGTAGACGGGTTCTTCCGTTACCATCCGTCGAAATATAAATCTCATTATATCCTATGGGATTTATATTTTGGCGGACAGTATATCCTTCACAGTTGTTATGGAGTAACCCCTCCGGCAAGATCTAAATAAAGCCCTAAGTCTTCACAAGCAATCTGCAGCATTGTTTCTTGATCCTGGAACATAGCTAACATCAAAATAGAACTCTTGTAATCCAACAATCCTTTTGCAAATCCTCATGGAAATCATATCCAACCCTTTTTTAGTCACAACTTCAACCAAAGGTTTGTGGTTTGTCAAGATGACAAATTGCTTTCCCCACATAAAGTTTCAGAATTTTCTCACAGCCCAAGAAAGAGTAAGGGGCTAATATTGAGTTTGGCTGTCCGTGGTCCGGCAAACTCATGGTGGCGTATCGCTGCACCGGTGGTCTGACCGCCGTATTACAACAATGGCGGTCAGACACTATTGGACCACTGTAACCGCCAGTGGCATGGTAGTCAGGGGCTCATAATATGCCGGCTGTGCTATGAATTTCCTGACTGCCAGGTTTTAACTCCATGAAACTGCTGGCGGTCAGGAAGCAAAGGGGCCCCATTGCCCCATGCATATTGATGCATTCAGGGGGGCACATTTTGTGCACCCCTGTGTGCATGCACCCCCAGTCCCAACATGGAATGGACTTCACAATCCATACCGTGTTAGAATGCACTGTGGTTGTCCGCGGCAAAGCAGCATTAAGGCTCACATTAAGGCTTTTTAATGCACTGCTGCAGGACCGCCACCCATCCTCCATGCCACGATTTCACTCGTAATCTGGTGGGTAGGCAGCAGCCGTGTTTGGTGGTGTGGGAGTGGAACAGTGGTGTGGGAGCCTGCTCCCTCACCTCGAAACTTGGATTTGCGCCCTTAGTGCCTCCCTCTCAATAGTTTGACTCTGCTCCTCTCAGGGACCTCAAGAAATATACAACCGGTTCTCCCTCCTCTTTCTGCATCATTACAACTCCTAAAGCCAGTTGCATCAACAGATGGAATTGCGATTCCTAAATAGCGATTTTTAAGGAATCGCTATTTAGGAATCGCAAAAGCCTATGCATGTAGGAATCGCTATCAAAATAGCAATTCCTACACTTTCCTTAATTGCGACTAGCAAATTGCGAATCACAATAAGGAATACCTCCCCATTCATTCCTATGGGCCTAGAGGTCCATAGGAATGAATGGGAAGATATTCTCAATTTGTGATTCGCAATTAGCGAATCGCAAATTGAGAATGCAATTTCAAGGGTGCTGGGGTGTCCAAAGGACACCCTGTTGCACCCCTGAAATCTGCATATGGGTATATCTTGCACACACACATGCCCTAAGGGCATGTGTATGTGTAAAATGGAACTTTGAAAAATGCACTTTAGTGCATTTTTCAATGTTTTTGCAAATTACCATGAAGTTCAACTTCATGGTAATTTGCTACTCCTATTTGCGAAATCGCTATTTTTTTTTGTTTGATGCATTGCATTTAAGGAATCTCAATTTGGGATTCCTTAAATGCAATCGCAATTTAAGGAATCTCAATTTAGAGATTCCTTAATTGCGATTTTTGCATTTGGGATGATGCATCCCACATGCAAAAATACCGGTCGCAAAGGGGCAGATTCTGAGAATCTGCCCGTTTGCGACCGGTTTTTAGGTTGATGCATCTGGCTGTAAATCCCTTGTCGCTGGAATCTGTTATGATGTAACATTTCGTGGTGGAATGAAACCATTTCAAATTACTGACCTTTTCTAATTCTTTTTTAACATTAACAAATTTCTTTTTCGAATTTTTCGTTCCACGCCAATTCTGCTCTTTTCTTGAGCAACTGCCTCATGTTAAGTGTTTTGGCTGCGCAGTCAGGTATGATGTTGCATAAAACTCTAACATTCCTAGAAAGTACATTAGTTCATCTTTCTTATCTGTACAATGCAAGCTCAAAATGTTGTTCACCAAATCAGTCTTTGGAAACATCCCTTTATTATTGACACAATGTGCTAGATATTCATTTACTTGCTAACCAAAAGCACACTTACTCAATTTCAATGTCAGACTATTTTGTTGTAGAATGTTCAGCATTCGCTTCACTCTTTCATTATGGATTTGCAAAGACTCCCCATAGATTAAAATGTCATGTTGAAAAATGTCATGTGTTGGAAAACAGCTGCTTCTGATACTAACCCAAAAACCATACACACACCGGTATGTCCAAAAGGGGTTATAAATGTGGTTAGATCCCTCAAATCTGGATGTAATCTAATTTGATAAAACTCTGCTATTAGGTCCTGTGTTGTAAAAAAGTTTGCCCCAAGCAACAAAGAAACCATCTCTGTGATGTCGGGCAAAGGGAACTGATCAAAATTCACACACTAATTAAGGGCCCAGAATTGGAGAGACTGCACACAAAGGAGGCTAAAGAGCCGTGCCCCCCCATTACGTCCAGCTCGTGCCCAGTTTTTGGCGCGCAGAAAGCAAGGCGCAAAAACAGCCTAGCCTCGACTCCCCCCCCCCGCGGTGACCGCCGGACAGGCGCTGCCCGCCACGGCCAATAGGGCCAAGCAACATACAAACACCCCAATGGGGGCAAAGCAACGAGCTAGGCGGACATGCGAAGGGGGGGGGGGATATAAGGCCTTCTTCCACAGGTAGGCTCCATGTTCACGGCCGGAGCAGGGGAGCAGCACCATCACCCAAATCGTTTGCCCACCCACCCACACCTAAGGAACGGCAATGTCGCAGGCTGAGGAGTATTGGTAAGGAAGCAGAGAACTACTCGGTGGTGGGGCACTCGTTCATATCCCGGATGCAGTCCTGGTGGCAGCAAAGAGGAAACAAGACAAAGGGGGGACCCGCTGACACGTGCATGCAGTGGTTTGGCCAACTGGGAATGAGATGGGAACAGGTGCCGGGAATCCTCAGTGAGCTGTGGGCGGACACTGCATGGCACCCGGATGTGCTGATCATCCACCTAGGGGGCAACGACTTGGCAAGGCTCGGGAGGAGAACATTCCTTCACGACATACAGAGGGAACTCACAGAAACAGCCAGGGCATTCAGGAACTCTGCTATTGTGTGGCCAGAAGTAACCAGCAGGCACAAATGGCGTGGGGCAGACTAAAAGAAGACAGTCGAAAAGTCACGCAAAAAGCTGAATCTCACAGTAAGCAAATTCTGCAGGGCAAATGGCCTGGCGACGATCAGGCATGGGCTCATTCACATGGGCCGCCCGGAATTCTATGCTAAAGACGGTGTGCACATGACTAACGAAGGCATGCAAGTGTTCTGGAGCAACCTCTGGGGCGCCATGGCATTGGCATGCTGCAAGTAAACAACACGGGGAGTAGTCGGGTGGGAGCTGCCGGGAGACGGAAGCATCCCGGACGGCGATGTGCCGGAATTGAACCACTAACCTTTGGATGCCTCACGGCTGAGAAAGCGGGCCTAAGGGCAGAGGGTAAGACCACTCACCTTCAGATGCCTCACGGCTGGGTGAGGTGGCTTACCAAAGAGGGGGAGTAGCAAAACAGAGACGGTGCTCGAAGCCCAGCCCCTGCCGGATGGCAGGGCACAACAAGAATCGGACAAGGTAGTGAGTCGCGGCCTAACTCCGGGGACAGAAGCTACTCCCTCCCCCGCGCAAAGGGAGCCCAAACCAACCTACCAAAGAAAAAGGACCCGGAAAGGCCAAGAGAGACTAGAAAGCAAAAGTATAAAGTTTATGCATGTTGTCATTGTATTCCTAATAAAACTACGGCCAACAAATGACCACCACTAGACAAATGTGTATGTTGGTTTGTTTTTTCTGTTGCAGAATGAGGAATACAGTAAAGGGGAAGGTACGGATGGGGAGGTATGGGGCAAGTGGGAGGGTTATTGCAGAGGCTGCACACAAAGCCGGCACCATAATGATCGCGGCGCCCCCCCGTGACAATCCAGCTCACGCCCAGTTTTTGGCACGCAGAAAGCAAGGTGCAAAAACAGCCTGGTCTTGCCTCCCCCCGCGGTGACCGCCTGGACAAGCGCTGCCCGCCACGGCCAATTGGGGCCAAGCAAAATTCAAACACTGCAATGGGGGCAAAGCAACAAGCTAGGCGGACGGACAAATGGGGGGAATATAAGGCCTGCTCCCCCAGGTAAGCTCCATGCCGGAGCAGGGGAGCAGCACTGTTACCCAAATCTTTTGCCCACCCACCCACACCTAAGGAACACCAATGTCGCAAGCTGAGGAGCATTGGCAAGCAAATCGAGAACTACGCGGATAATGGCTGGTAAGGAGGCACACCGGAGGGCGGTGTGCCGGGATTGCACCACTAACCTTGGGATGCCTCACGGCTGGGAGAGCTGGCCTAAAGGCAGAGGGTAAGACCACTCACCTTCAGATGCCTCACGGCTGGGTGAGGTGGCTTACCAAAGAGGGGGGGGTAGCAAAACGGAGACGGCGCTCGCAGCCCAGCCCGTGCCGGATGGCAGGGCACAACAAGAATCGGACAAGGTAGCGAGTCGTGGCCTAACTCCGGGGACAGAAGCTACTCCCTCCCCCGTGTAAAGGGAGCCCAAACCTAATAAAACTGCGGACAAGAAATGACCACCACAAGACGAATGTGTACGTTGGTTTGTTTTTTCTGTTGCAGAATGAGGAATACCGTAAGTGGAAAGGTACAGATTAGGAGGTATGGGGCAAGTGCAAGGGTTAGTAGACACACAACCTACAACAATGGGGGCAACCCATTCCAAACTATCCACATTCTAAACTATCCACTGGCTCAATTATTCCTTCTTTACATAGGGCCATATGTATCATTGGAATACGCATTCGCAAAGGCCAAAATTCGCAGAATTACTGCCTTTGCGAATGCGAATTAGCAAAAAGGTATGCATGTAGGAAAATATGTAGCAAAATAAGGAATCTCAAAAAATGCAATTCCTTATTTTGCGATAATGAAAAATTTGCGATTTATCTGCGAATACCTAGATTAGCGATTTATTACTTAGCGAAATTCGCAATTAAAAAATCACAAAACAAGAAATCGCAATGGTATGTATGAAAAAATTGCAAATTGCGATTTGATGAAATTCGCAATTTAAAGAATCGCATTTACCACCAAGTAGGAGCAGGTGGTAACCAGGTGCAACTTATTTAAGCAGCAACAGAATGCAACAGACTTCTTTCCACAATGGCGGGGCTTTACCTGATAGCCAGGAGGATGCGACTGAGAGCTGCTGCCCAGCGGAGGAGATGCCAGGAGAGGATATTCCGTTCACGCGTCACCATGGATCAGCGCACTGATGAGGATATCTTTACCCATTACAGACTGGATGAAGACAGTATTCATGATTTAATAGAAGAACTCAGACCCTACCTAGAAAACCCCACACGCAGGACACAAGCCATCCCCACACAGTCACAACCAGGTCCTTCGTTAACTACACCTATTAGCCTCAGGTAGTTTTCAGGGGGTGATAGCCACAGCAGGAGGGGTTTCACAAATTGCCCTTTTGCGTTTTTTCCATGCGTTCCTTGACGCCATGGTACAGAGGATGCACACCACATTTACCTTCCAAGAACCCCACAGGAACTGTATCAGACCAAACAGGATTTTTATCAAATGGCTCAATTTCCCCATGTCATAGGGTGCATAGATTGGACGCACGTTGCAATATCCCCCCCTTCCCACAATGAGTATGTGTTTAGGAATCGTAAATCCTACCATTCCCTGAACATACAGGTGTGTGATGCTAAACACATCATAACGGACATTGTCGCAAAATACCCTGGCAGCACGCACGACTCCTACATCTTCCGCCACAGTGGGATACACCGTAGGCTCCTAAATGGGGACTTTGGCGATGGCTATTTGCTAGGTAAATGCATTTGCACAGTATACACACTTGTCAAGGATTGCATGTGCTGGACAGTGGCTAACCATATACCTTCCCCCCCTCAGGTGACAGTGCATATGCAGTACGTGACTTCGTTCTGACGCCCTACCTCAATCCAGGAAATGCAGCAGAGCGGCGGTACAAAAGGGCACACATTGCAACAAGAGGCACCATAGAGAGGACCTTTGGTATTCTCAAAAGCAGATTCAGGTGCATCCACAAAAGTGGTGGGGCATTGCAGTACAGCCCAGAAACCTGCTGCAAAATAGTTGTCGCATGTGCCATCCTGCACAACATTGCAACCAGGAAAGGCACACCATTGGAGACCAGTGAATATGACACATCTGATGTGGAGGGCCCAGCTCAAGGACGCATGCCTGCCGGTGTAGCAGGTGCAGCTGCTGGCCGGCAGAGGCGGGATGAGACTACGCGCAACTATTTCTAGGTAAGAGAAATGACACAATGCAAATTTTCAATTGACAGACTGTGTTTATTCCTTAACATCAGGAATGTAAAAGACACACAGGCTGACTGAGTAACAATGTCCTTCATAATGTCCAGCACATGTTAATGCACAGTGCATGTATCCATTAATGGTCAAGTGTCCATGCACAGTGGTTAGCTGCACCAATGCAGTGGCTCCATTGATGTGTCCTTACTAGCGGCGGGGGCGGGAGGAGGCTCCTGTCTGGGGATGCACATTGCCTCTTTCACTCAGATCAGTCACCCTACTGTTGCATCCACTACGGCGCCTATCCATGGTTGGTGGGGGTGTGGCGCTGCTCCTTACTGACAGGGCATCATCATCATTTGGTGTTTGGACTCCTGGCCCTGTGGTTCGGATTGCGCGCAGTTCAATCACAGCCGTAGAGATTTGTAGCAGGGCCCTTTCAACGTCCTGATTATTGTGCGAAAACTCGCGCTGCATACTGATGCAGCATCTAGCTAGTATGTTTTTGGAGGAGGCCAGGCAGTTCACAGCACGTGTATACAGGTCCAGGCGCTGCATCTCCCTACGCCTGGCTGCACGGTCAGCCCTGAGTTCGCCACAGAGTGCCTCCATGGCACATGTTAAGCTCCTGAAGCCTGCCCTGACTTCCCTTTGGTGTAACTTGATGTTTTTGGCTTGCAGGCGCTGGACCTGCAACATATTCAGCTCAAGCCCAGCAAACACCGACCCATCCCCAGGATCTACAGCACTTGTTGCAGCACGGGACCTGCGCCTGTTTCGGACTTCTTGCATTGTCTCTGCATGGCTGTGCTGTTGTGTTTCAGGCTGTGTGTCATTGCTTTGACCATCCCCATCAGTGTCTTGGCCCTCGTCCTCCAAAGGGGTTAGAGGTCTCACAGCAATCCTCCTGCCGCGCTTGGTGGGGTTGACTGGACTAGCCCCTTCCTTACTTTCTTCCTCCTGCTCAGCTGCTGTTCTGGTAGGGGACTTGCCCTGTCTCCCACTGCCTGTTGCCTGATTTGAATTAGATGCTGTGGACGTAAAGGCATACATTTAATTTCTGTTCTGATTTGCACTTGTAAATAAATAAATTTAACTTTTGTTAATTACACATTTCTTGTGTCTCACTTTCCTGATGCACATATGCTTTTGAGGAATGGCTGGGTGTCAGACTACCAATGTAATGTGCATGTGACTACATCTCCCATAATGCATTGCAGTGTGTTTGTATACCTGCACTGGATTGCTACTTTCTTTATGACCAAGGGTCGCTGCTGGGTGTGTGGGGGTAGTTGGGGAGGGGTCAGGGGTGTGAAATAATGCCTCTTACCTTGTTCTGCTCCTGGGGGGTCTGAGCTGTCCAGGTCAGCCACTCCAATGACGCTCTCTGGCAGTAGTGTTGCCTCCACAAGTTCCTCTAATGGTGTTGATTCTGTGGCAGTTGAGGTCCCTGCACCAGTCCTCCTTGCTTGCTCCAACCTGGTGGCCACCTTTTCTTTGGAGCGCTACCGCATATCATACCATCTTTTGCGGAGGTCATCCACACTCCTATGTGTCACACCAACTGCATTCACCTTCTCCTGAATGTCTGCCCATATGCACCTTTTTCTTGTTTCAGGGACCCTCAGTGACTTCTTCCCAAACAGCAGTTCATGGCTTGTTACCATTTGCTCTATGAGGACTTCAAGCTCTGTTTCAGAACATTTTTGTTTTCTCCTCCTCTGTTGTTCCTGCTGCTGGGGGGTATCCTGGCTGGGCATGTCTCCTGTGTCCTGCATGTTTACAAAGCACTGCAGTGTTCAGTCTCCAACACTCCTTCACTCTGGCAATCAGTTACACAGGTGCAGCATGGGTAGACTCACTTCCTGGTTGTGATGTCATCAAGCTGCACCTGAGTTTCTGATTTGCTGATTCGTAAATTCGCAATTTTGCGATTTTTTCTGGTAAGGAATCGCAAAATTGCGTTTGTTTTTTACCGTAAAAAATTGCTATTGTGGGAATCGCACAAAATATAGCGATTTTTAAGTAATCGCAAATTGTTTGCGATTGCCTTCATACATACCACTTAGCGATTCTGAAATAGCGATTTCTTACAAATCGCTATTACAGATTCGCTTAATGGTATCTTGATACATATGGCCCATAGCCTTTTTAATTCTACCTCAACTGATTATCTCATGGAAACGGTTATGGAGCGCACCTTATGTTTTATTGTTATTTGGTGAACATAACTGTTTAAACACCCCATCTCACCACTGAATACAGCAGGAAAGTCATCAACACTTGTCTCCAATATGTTCTGTAGCAAGTTTCTGTGCAGAACTTGATTGCAATTCCCTCATAAAATCTTTCCTCAGTTGAACTGAAAACTAATCCCTAGATCTCTTTGGTAAGGCCAATTTAATACACTGTACTTTTCCATGGATCATGCTGATTTTGAACTTTATGTCTGCCTCTAAATACCCTCCGAGATCAGTAGTTTGTACCCCTTACCAACCAGGAATTACATCAAGGTCCTTTATTTCAATCCTGTTGCTGAGCTCACTGTCAAAAACATCCTTAGACACTAAAGTAAGCCAAGCTCCAGTAAAGTTTCCATGTCTAGTCCTTCAATACACGTGATCTTTAGGGTGTTTTTTCTTTCCATCGTCTCAGATGTAAACAGACAAAATGCAATCTTCAACCATTTTCACAGTTTCCTGGATATTGCTTCTGCTGGAGCGACAGCACTTTGCAAAATCCCCTTTCTTACGTCAAAGCTTAAAAGTAACATTCCACGTGTGACATTTTTTTAAGAGGCTAAATGACCTAGACAGACACCCTTAAATTTAGTCTGGTGAAACTGCACCCCTTTGCTTTTATTCTCTTTCTCTTTTATCTCAACATTAGTTACAGAAATGTTCTTTTTTTTGTCTGATTACTCCACATAGCTCCACACGTTTGGCTATAGAGAGGACTTCAT
This sequence comes from Lissotriton vulgaris, assembly GCF_964263255.1. Classification (NCBI taxonomy): domain Eukaryota; kingdom Metazoa; phylum Chordata; class Amphibia; order Caudata; family Salamandridae; genus Lissotriton; species Lissotriton vulgaris. Next base: position 1,435,785,786 of record NC_141695.1, on the reverse strand, counting down.
TCAGTGTGGGATCATCCTTCAACCATAACTTTTGACTAATCTTATCTGAATGACACCTCAACATAAACGGGTCTCTAATATGTTCCTCTAAAGTAGCACCAAGCTTACCAGTGGAAGCTAACTTCCTGAGACTAGTTATTCAGTCCTCTACACTCTCACCACACTTTTGCTCTTTCTTGCCAAGTTTATAACTTTCTAATATGGAACTGATTTTTCGCAAGTAATGCTAATCAAATTTCTTAATGCAAGTTTCAAACTCATTTAACTACTCATCCTCTTCCAAATCTGGCAGGTTCTCAAACACCTCTTGTACCTCACACCCCAAACAATGCATCAATAAAGTTGTCCCCCTTTCTGATGTAAGATTTAAACCACACACCCTGGAGTAAACCGTAAATGTTGTTTTTTTCATTTAGACCACTGAATCGGTGGTTTTCCCGGTGATGTGAGGAAAAATGGTGGTGTAATGAAAATAGAAAGATGTATAGCACAACAGTTGAGTCAAACAATTAAAAGGTCATGCTGCACTGTAGCAATAGAGGTGCAAACGAAGTTATAGTGCTGTAAAAGGAAACAGGTAAACAGTTAAAAGGTTGTTCTTCACTGTACATCCACTGTTGCTGCAGAACTTGCACCTCCTGCTGATTTAAGTGATACACTCTGCCTTGTGGAGAAATCCCCATCTGCAACACGCGTTATCCCTGTAACAGCAAAATCGATTCCATTTTTTATTTTGCCTAAAAATATTCGCACATCGTGCGCGTGTTGGCAAGGGACATTATCACGCCCGAAACACGCCAGTTCCATCAAGTACTGCATGTCAGATTTTTTCACGCACCTCGTCACGTCAGTTTACTTTACATGTACATGTCTGCTCACGTCAGATTGCTTTGCGTGCTCCTCTATTCATGTGCCTGTCGCGTGTGTCCTCTCGTAGCGTGCAGGGATATGTGCTCCTCACTTCATGTGCCTGTTGCATTCTCTCACCACCTTACTCGCTCCTCTCTTCCTGCGCAGTATTATGCGCCTTAAGAGCCTATGACGCCAGAAACAGACCAAAGAAAGACAGCGCTTGAGAGATACCCAGGCCCGGACTGGCCGTTGCGGGCACCGGGCAATTCCCCGGTGCACTGCAAGGGTGGGGGCCGGTTTTGGGCCCTGGGGGCCATTTTTGTTACACAGCCGTTTTTGCAGCATAGCTGCAAAATTGGCCCTGTAACAAAATCGGCCGAAAACCGGCCCGGCAAAGAGCTCGGTCGCATCCCTAGGGGGCCGGCCGAGCACTTTGCCTGGGCCGGTTTTGGTTCTCAGTCCGGCCCTGGAGATAACAACTGCAGGCCCGTAGCCAGAAGTATATTTTAAGGGGCGCTTGGCCCACAGCTACGACCAAACATTAAAGCTGTGCTCTATAGGTGCATTCTTTCCCAAATACTGGTTGTACTACTAAATAACAACCCCCAGAATATCGTGAAATAAGAACATCAACGCCAGAATGTTGAAAGGTAATTGCCTAAAGGGAAGTATAGATTTACTATTCCTAACTCCACATATACATACCTGGAAGATATATATATATATATATATATAAGTCCACACAAAGTTGCCCTTTGAAGAAATTCCCCAAACAAGAGAGTTTTGACTCCTTTATTGTGCAGGTTGGCAACAAAGAACAGCTTCCTCCTCATGTGCACAAATTACGGCCAAGCGCGTTTCGGGCAGCCTTCTGCCCTTGATCACTGGCAAGTTCAAAAACCCCGGCAGGCAATGAGGAACACCTGATAAAGGAACCCGCCCCTGTGGGCGTGGCTGCAAGGCCTCCTGGTCCGTGTAGTTCCCCAAATTAAACCACAGTGGGTGCAGGCGAGAATTAACAATAAAAAAAGTTTGTTGCCCCAGTAGGTTGCTCGATGGGGGAAGATCTTGCCTCCGTCGTCTTTCGGTCAATATTTTCAATTTGATAGTCTGTCATTGATATTCTAGTTTGATATTCAGGGTGCACCTAGAGTGATTATATGCAAAGAATATGTGTATTTATTTTTAGGTACATACTAAAGCATACTCAATCAGCTTTTAACAATCCAACATTAAATTTTATGAATTAGATGGGATTCGAAGTAGAAGGATGTAAAGTTGTAAAGTAGACTGACTGGCAGCTTTGTGTATTTTGAAAACTGTTCAATTTTTCTGTAATGCAAGGATTATCAAATTATTTAGAAATAAAAATAAGCTGGCCTCAGCTCAGAGCTATTCCTACTACACCTCTTCCCTGAGGTTCTGGATGTACAACACTAAAACATTTTTTGCTGGAGGATGTCTTACCTGAGACTTTGTGCATCAGGAAATCATCACACCTGGAAGCCCCAAAAGGATAAAACTCACATCAAGTTAAGAAACTTCAACTGCTCCATAAACTGTGGAGTTTCCTAATTCCAACCAACTTTGTAAGTGAAGTTTTAATTTAACTTGCCACTAATTTAAAATAACTTTACAGAGACCTTGGAGTATATCCATCAAGATCAACATATCCATCAAGGACATAATGGAGAACAAAAATATAATGTGTTTTAAATATTTTAGGTATGCAATAATGGTGAAAACTAGATAGAACTTAGATGTCATTTTACAGGGAAAGTTGTGATGGTCCCACAATTTCACTGTAAGGCTTTGACAAAAGATGTATAGCTCAATTACGTTTTATCAAAATCATCAACAAAAACTGCATGGACTTGAGGCAGGATCTGACATTGGCATATCCTTCATACTTACAGGCAGATTGTGGAAAAGGTGTTGTACAAAGGAAGTCCTTCATTAGACATCGACCAGCAAGACCGGTAGGCATGTTTAAGTGTAGGTGATTGTGTGATCTCATTAGGGGTCCACTTGAGGCCTGTGGCCTGGCTGAAATCACTAGCAGCAACACTGGCTCTAATGCTCTGAGTGGTGGTTTCACCGTTTGCATCCAGGATCCTGCTCTGTAATAACTTCTCTCTTTGATGGTGCTTGCATGGTGCCTCTTATCTGGATGCTTTGGAGTTCACCACTTCCAAAATGTTGGGCATTCTGAACTCTTTCACAGCCAGTAGACTCCTTGCATAGGACCCTCAAGGTTCCACCCAGTATGCGGCTAACATTACTTGGACTAGAAAGCACTTTTGTGAGTGGTGAATGTAGAAAGCAGGGAAGCCTGTCATATGTACCATACATTTAAAATATTAACTTGCAGAGGGATTGTTCAGCATTACTATAGGCGCAGATACAAGTCAAGCTTCATGTTACGAAACAATTAAGATACTGTCAGTGTGCACTAGAAAGTAAAATCACCTCCATAACAGAACTTTAACTTCTCCGAAAATAGGTTGTACGTTTCTGAAACTATGTTTCCACATGTAGACATGGCTTACATGCATTGAAAGCGAAGGTGTCAGCCCTTCTCACAAAGTGCATACAATAACAAATAGGGGATGCCATTGTCAAGCTCCTTGCAAAAAGAAATGTGGATCAAGAAACAATGGATAGACCAAGATAGAATTTTAAGGACCGCTAAGCAAGGTGATTTGTGGATCTTATAATAAGATCTCTTTTAGAAAATAAAGTGTACAATTATGCTTGGAAATCACATTGGGCCAGGTGTATTTGTCCATAACATGATCAGCTATAAATTCCACTTAAAATCGCCAATCACCATTTGTCTACATGCATCTAGCTGTCAATTTGCTCCTTTAGGCTCTCTCTTACCTTCTCTATTCACTCCCAATCTCCCATTCTCTGCCCCCATTGCCTATCTCAACTTTTTCCCTGCTATCCCTTTCTGTTTGCTGCTGCATCTATCTTTCCATTCCTGTCTCTCTTGCTAGCTCTTGCTTTTTCTATTTACTCTCCTTCCTTACTCTTGATCTTCTCTCCTTTTCCAGACCTCTCCTCTCGTATTCTCTATATCTTCTTTGTGCTTCTCTATATTTTTTATTCTCTCACTAGCCCTCTTCTCCATAGACCATGTATGGGAACTGAGACTTTCTTTTTAGTGTGCATGGTTGTTAGCAGAATCTGCCTCTTTTCTTTGACCACTGTACTTTTTCGTTGTTCTCCAGTCCCTGAAGCCTACCAACCACTGGGAGTCCTGGAATTGGAGAAGTCCCCTACGATCATGGAACAGAGAAGTTAATGCAATCTGGTTAGCTTGTCATTAATTCTTGTTGGACAGGACATCAGACTACATGAATTTGGTGGGGTTTAACTGCTTTACGGCAGATGACCTGTTGACTTCCACCCCACTACTTCCACAGTACAGTAGATTATCCACAGTACTGGAAAAGAGAATGTTTCTGGTAAATACACCAGAAAATCAAAGTCGGAACACAAGGGCAATGTTTCCCAGGAGTCTCAAGTTTGAATTTTGTTTTGCTGTATTACACAGCACTCTGTGCGCACTGATGTTACACAGCCCAACAAAAGTGAAAAGAGATCGAGCTATTGGAATCTGCGAGGATCCATGAGTGTCCCACCACCCAGGATTCCTACACTTCTCCCGATAGCAGGAGTAACCCACTTGTGTGAATTAGCTAGCTCCCTTGAAATGAAATACTCCCTACGACACAAGGAAATATCAAGATTTTGCCTTACATATTGACCAATTCTTGCAATATGCATAGCTGTGGTATTTCTCTGTCGGAACCCAGAGAAACCTTCCAGCCCCAACCATTTTTGACAAAAAAGGTACAGAGGGATGGGGTGGTGTAGTTTATGTGGATTCTGATACCTTTTTCTTACCCAGAATGGCAGGCAAACTCCAAATATTGGATAAATCATGAATCTTACTCACATTTCTGTAAAGGAAAATTCCAGAATCTGTGAGGATTCATAAAATTCCAACCACCCAGCATTACCCCACTTCTTCCAATAGAAATAAGACCCCAAATGTTCAATAATTACATTGGACCTCTTAACAGCAATTTATCTGCTATGATCATAAATCAGATAAAGATAAAGCAGAATTTCATAAGAATCAATAAAGTTCAAAAAGCAGATTGATACTAAACAGATATTAAATTACATTATACAATAAAAACATAAAATGTTACTTAATGTGCTGCAGAGATGAATTGATAGGTCAATTATAATACAAATGCTTTCAGCCTCAAATGCCGTGATTATGCTTTCCACATTATTTGGTTCAAGTAGATGAATCCTCAGTGTATTGAGTCTGGCAAGGTTGCCTTAGATATTAATACATTTTTGAAAGATAGTCTGATATAGCAGCCCTTTGTGACATGGCAGGCTATATTGGATCATTTCAGATTCACACTACTACTAGTTATGGTATTTGCACTCCTCTCTAACATATTAATGCAACAAATTATGTGGTTTTTGCCATTAAATAGCAATCTTTAGAGCTGATACCTAATCTCACCAGGCCATATTTCACAACAGGTCAGTGTAGGCTGGACAATGTCTTCCTAACCCTCTTACCCAACCTGGGTAAATCATTCAACTTCACCTGTTATAACTATGTGGATGATACTCAATTTATTTCTAAAAATGAATGGTCTGAAAGACCTCTACAATTTAAAACGTAATGACGGTCTTCAGACCATAAACACATAGGTGATGAATAACCATTTTAGGCTAAATACCGCAAAGAGAGACCTTATTACCTGCGGACAGTGAGAAAATTGCCTACCGCCATATGGCTTAAGGAATTCTCAGCCATATGTATAAAGCAAATTTGCATTCGCAAAGGCCGAAAGCAAAATATGGTGCAAAACAAGGAACCGCAAAATTTGCGATTCCTTATTTTGCAATTGCATTTAAGGAATCGCAAATTTTGCAATTCCTTAAATGCAATGTATGATGCAAAAAAAATTAGCAAAATGTCCTTAAGGAATCGCAAATTACCACCAACTTCTAGTTGGTGGTAAGTTGCGAATTCCATGAAAAATGCAAATTTTTGCATTTTTCAGTGCCATGTGATGCACATACATGCCCTTAGGGCATGTAGGTGCGCCACATGTGCACCCATGCATATTTCAGGGGTGCAACAGGGTGTCCTTTGGACACCCCTGCACTCTTGAAATTATTCTCAATTTGTGATTAGCAAATTGCGAATCGCAAATTGATAATAACTTCCCATTCATTCCTATGGGCTTCCTGGCCCATAGAAATGAATGGGAAGGTATTCCTTAATTGAGATTCGCAATTTGCAAATCCCAATTAAGGAATTTTAAGAAATCGCAAAAATAATGCGATTTTGTACATACATACCTATTTGCGATTCTCAAATAGCGATTTCTTAAAAATCGCTATTTGAGAATCGCAAGACTGGATTATGATACATATGGCCCTTAGACCCCTTATTCAATATCAAAAGAATTCATAAACCTAGGGGTAACCATGGACTCAGGCCCATATTTAATACAACATGTTAAAGTAAAACAGAGTGCCTTCTGCCCAGTGAAATCACTACATTGCATCCTCCCATAACTTGGATACCAATAGAGACTGACAGCCATCTTCACAATCTCAATCTTCAAGCTTGACTATGCCAGCAACCTATATCTTGGCTCACCCACATTCATAATATGCAAAATATTTCTTCTCTGCCTTAATCCAAGAGAACACATGTCTGTAATCTTGGAATCTATCCACTGGCTATCTATAGCAAGAAATGTAATGTTCAAGGCACTTTGCATTGTTCACAGAGCCTCCAAGAAAAAGGACCATTATACATTCAAGCTAAAGTCAAACAATACAAACAAATCAGAACACTGCAGTCCAGGCTTGCACCACTTATCATACCACCTTACAATAAGAAACCTGTAGGAGACACTGCTTTCTCATTACAAGCCACCAAGCTCTGTAACACCCTACTAGTCAGCATTTGAAGCATCGAGGAGCCTATACACTTTAGAAGACAGTTGAAAATATGTCTATTTCCAAGACAACTACACCACCACACATCCTTGCAAGAGAACCTGGAAAGGCAGCCGCACCCTCAAACTTCATCTTCAGTTTACGATCCACTGATTGGAAACAACCCAACCAGCAAACTACTTTTAGTAGGCAGGTTAGTTAGGAAGAGTTGACATATGCTTCACCAGGACATTATATAGGTATTTAAATTCATACATAACATTTGTGGCCCACACTAATACTGATATCATAATACTCAGCGGTTAGCAACCAACTGTACCATACACCGCTTACATTCACATAAGATATCTGCTACAAGGGTTGCACATCACCAGTACTATGCAGCCAGCAAACCAGCCATTACTAAGTGAGCAGGCAAGGAATAACTAAAGAGATCTGTCACACACTACGGGTCAATTGAAGAACTTTAATCTAGTCCATGACTGCAGGTCCCAAACATGAATACACTATGGCCGCTTCTTTACATCTCACAATGATTTTCAGATGATAGTAACAATACACATCCCGGCATCTTGCTAAAATTCTCTCTCCCTCCAACAATGCCAGCTCTGTCTCAGAGCTATACACTAGGGGGCAGATTTACTAAGATCTTGCATGTGGCTTGTGGTGCAGCCCTATGAAAAACTCCTTTTTGGCATTTACTAAGCAATGAAAAGCCACTTTGCATGGCTTTGTGTAGTTTGATATATACAAAGTAACGCAAGACAGTGTATATTGCCCCCTTGAGTTACCTTGCATTGGCGGATCATAGGTGTTCTCTTACATCCACCTACAGAATTTGGAGCATTCCCATATTTACTAAAGCTAGAGAACTTGGGAATGGGTCAAAAGGGTATGCCATCCCCAGTAAGGCATACTAAAGAGAAATGTCTTCATTTCTTCTTGTTACTTCCTTATTCTAATTGTGATGTATTGTGCAGCACACATAGAAAGAGGACTTTGCCTCTATGGATTGTTTTTGTGAAGGAAGTTTTCCCTTCCTGCGCAAAAATAATCCTGTCTGTAAAGCAGGCACCCTGGCACAAAGGTGCCTGCATTGGCACTAGGCACGCACAGTGCACCAACGCTAGGAGACAGCAGAAATGCGCCATATCTTTGTAAAAACAGCGCAATTCTGCTATCTGCTTTTTACACAGTACAGTGCAGCAAGTTGCTTCACTGTGTTGCGTTACGGAAAATGTAAGTAAATCCGTCCCAAAACTTCTGATTGGACAGCCCAGTGCAGTAACCAGCTAGTATACTATAATCATAAGAAATAACATAATGGGACGCACTGAGCTGTTCAAAGCTGGCAGCGAACTGAAAAAACATAAATTGTGTGTCTGTCTTTCTCACACCTCATCATCCACCAGACTGCTATGCGCTGCATCTCCTATCATGATAACCACAGCTCAGTGGTCATCACACACTATATGGAAACACTTCCCACATTTGATCATAAAATAAAGAGAACACCTTCCTAACCACATACCACCCAATATGTCATAGCTTGCTGCCTATTTAGGTCAGCACTTCAGTGCCACATATATGGGTAGTAAGTGCAATACAGATGCGCAGCACAATGCAATATTTATCACTTGTGCATAAGTAGGATTTGTTTTGATCCTATTAAAATCTTTGTTTCCATTACACATTACACTTCGGAATTATGAAGCAAAATGTCCTTCATTTGTGCTTTTGTAACTGCTGGAGTATGTTGAAATATTTTTATTTTATTTACAAGTATTTAAATGTATTTGTGAATTAGAAACAAATTGACATCCCACAGTATTTCTTTTTGCACTCCCTGTACACAAGGCCATTGGAATTATGAGATTCTGCGGCTGCAGGATAATGCAATTCTGCGGCTGCGATGTTTACTGCATAATTATGAATTTACCTCATTTGCCACACAATCCATCATCTGTTGCAGAATTTAACAAAAAAACATTTTCTTTCTAGCTCAAACATACCAAAAGTTACTGAAAATGCTGCAAGGCATGCTGCAGTAAAAAGGCCTATAGCAAAGATTGTCTGGTTACCTTTCAGTTACTTACAGTGAGCAGTATTTGGATGTGAAACTGGTACTAATAAAGTGAAACCTTTGCCCAGATAGTGCTAATGTGCAAAAATGATAATATAATGAAGTGATACTATTAAAAAATGTGCAGCATTAAATGCAAAATTTTGTGTTTTCTTGCCACATAATTTAGTCAATATTGCTGCATAATTTAGGCCTTCACTGCTACCTAATCCCACTGGCCTTGTCTATAGCATTGAGAGATTTCCACACAGTTCACTTTACAAAATCCCCTCACTTTGCAGTCAGAGGAAGAAAAGTAAACAGCCTCTTTGCAATAAGTGAATAAGCATCAATTTATCAGGAGACAGCCTAACAATTATTTAAACTGTCTTGGAACAGGCAGCAAATGCTTCAAGATAAAACCAAAATGTTAATGCATTTTATTTGCTCCTTCACCTCCTGAACTTCCCCACCTATATACTGAGCCAGGTGCCTTGGTCCTTTGAGTGGCTAATGATTCTTATGGGCTGGCCCGGCTCTAAGATGCCCATCCTCTGGCTATGGCCCTGACCAGCTGCCACACAGGTACGTGTGCTGGTTCTTGAACAGTCTGCCTTAAAGTTGAAATGACATTCAAAGGCTTAAGATCACATACAATGAAGTGCTTTTATTCCCAAACACCTCATCCAAGAAACTGGTGTACCTTCCCTTTTAGATTTCCACAAGTTCTTTTGACAATTCGCATACAGAAAAATAATCCAAAATACTTCAGAAAGGTCAGATGTTGAGATACTCTTTCCCAATCGTCGCCAGTGTAACAATGATGAAACTCCTTCATAATCCAAGTAGTTTATTTATTCAAGAGCCTCACATCCACAGGCCAGTAAACATCTAGATCTAGCACCAAATGACCAAAATAAAGTTACAGTCATCACTGACTTGGAATGCCCCTACATTCCAATTACCTTACATTCTAGTCAACCCATTGCTGAGAAACAACAATCGTGACTCCCCAAGGAAATCATGGCAACAGATCTAACCCTTTTGTTCGTTAACTCAGGCATGCCCGAAGGGAAACATAAAAGAAATACTCAAATTGACATTTCAACCATTTATTGAAGCAATAAGATTCTTGTTTAAAATACATGTACTGCAATGATTGATAGGAAACAAAACAGAGTATTTAGTATTACGAGAATGGAAAAGAAGATAAACAATTCAAACATTGTGATGTTACATTGATTATATGACTACATATTATTCTATCTATACTCCTACCTAACGCTTCCTATCCTAATATGCATAGGGTGTATGGATCTGCTAGAACACCGTTGAGTGCTCTAACTACCACTGGGTATGTGCAATCTGGGAGGCCTTTCTTGTGCAGAGCAGGCCATTGTCTTTCTCAGGAAGGTAACAGGATTCAGCTGGGCTGGAATACATGCATGTGGCGACCTCAACAGTGGAGGCCAAATGCAAAGGATTGATGTCAGTGGCGTTGTGAACGTCCCACTTTTTCAGCTTAAGCGCGGGGATGTTGAAATTTAAATTTATTTATGAGCCTCTACTTGTCTTCAGCTCTGCCTACCAACCCTTTGGAAAATACTAAAATACAGGACAATAAGAACAGAGATCAAGCAAGGAAAGTTAATTTCAACAAAGAAATAAAGACGAAAAGAGAGGGAGAGATGAGTCGAGAGAGGGCTGGAAGGAAGGATGAAATGAAGGGCATATGAAAATAAGGAAGAGACTGTGACGAGAAGGAAATTTAAAAAGGATGAAAGGATGGATGCAAGAGCGAATGGACTAATTGATGTAATGATTAAAGAATATTTGCATGAGTGAAAGAAAGAAAGTGGCTGGAATGATAAAAGTCTGGATGAATGGGTGAATGGATGAATGGCATCCTGGATAGAGGTGTGGAAGGATGGATTATTGGATTGATAAAAGTAGGGCGAATTGATGGATGAACAATAATGGATGGATGAATGGATTGACGAATGGATGGTTAAAACGATGTATGAATGTTTAGAAGTATGAGCTGAGGAATGAATGGATGGAAAACTAATAACAAATGGGTGGATGGATGGAAGGGTGAAAGGATGGATGAAAGTATGAAAAGACGGCTAGATGGATCTAAACATAAAAGGTTTAAAGATGAACAGAAGGTGTTAATAATCATCTAGAGTGGGTAGGGCTTACTCGCTTCGCTCACCCAATGGCATTCGAGGTATTGGTTAAAGATGGAGGTATTTTAATTTGCTAGCTACTCCCTTGAGTGATATAGATTATATAATAAACATCACTCATGTTACCATCTAATCAGGCCATTATTGATTCTACCCTTGTAGTGCTGTTGCCGAGCGAACAGCAAACATCAACATTTTGCGCAGTAAACTTAGTCCTGGTATAGGATGTTCAAGGCTCTCATAATCTGTCTATGAAGATGGTTCAATGAAAGCAAATCCATTTGAGAGAAAACTGTTCAATAGGGATGCGCAAGCAAATTTGTGTCAAGAGTCAGCGTTTAAAAAAGATGTCAGCTTAAAACGTGAACATGTAAAATGGTAATGTTGCCTACCTGAGACCTATGTAACCACACAACACAGTGTAGCCGGCAGACTCTGGGCTTTTAAAAATGAATTGATCCCCCTAAAATTCCTGCCTTGACCAGTGTGGAAATTTAAGCCAAAGCTCCATTAGTAGAGATGATTATTACCATAAGGTGTAGCTTCATCTCAGTCAAACCATACCAGTTGCCATACATTAACAAGCATTGGCATAGCCAATAGGTCTCGCCTTTGGGACCTTATCAGTGTTTAGCCATGCAACACTTGATGTTGTTGCACCAAGGATATTGTGCTGGATAACTAAACACTTATAAGGTCCCAAAGGCGAGACCTATCCTCGTCAACACATGCACAATAAGACCTCAGTCTGAACAGCGCTTTGTTATTTTGCAGCTACAAGTAGGTTATACTGATCAGATAAACCACAGTAAATTAAATTGGGCAATACTTCTCAACATATCCCTTTTACTACAGCCCCATAGACTCTCGGCTGACTACATTTCCTGGATCGCAAGTTAACCTAGATAGACCCTTCAGGGATCTAAAGGCGGTTGACTTTGTGCTCCTTCTTTACCAGGTGGTTTCTTCTGGTGCCCCCCCCTCATAGTCTAGTCCCTGGTTGGACAGTGCTCGGAGGTTCTGCTTGAACCTTTCAATGGAAATAAGCACTTGTGCTGTTCTGGCCACAACTCTGGTGTGAACTCCGGAATAATTAACTTTGCAGGAGACGTTGGCATGGGTGATCGGGAGAATATTTCATCCAACTGTCCATCTGAAATAAATTACACTGCCGATCTTGCGCATTGAGGGGCAGATTTACAAGCGCTGTGCGCCGCTTTAACGCCGCCGTTGCGTCACTTTTGTGACGCAGCAGCGGCGCAAAAGATGCGCCATGGTGTGGATTATTTACAACGTGATGCATCTTCCAGATATGCCACGTTCTAAAGCCCAGCGCCAGAAGAGGCGTACCATCGCAGGGGGAGGCGTTCCGGCGCAGGAATGCCTCCCAAAAGTGGCTGAGTGAAATCTACAAGATTAGGGCCCCGCTGATCATTGCTGGAGCTGCGTCACGCTTGCGACGCTACTCCAGCAATGTGCAACTTTTACGGCACAGATGCGTGACGCATCTGTGCCGTTTTTGCCCCATGGTGTGCCGCATTGTAAATGTGGCGCATCAAGGGTGGCGGAGCTGCGGCGCACAATTACTGGCGCATCCCTGCTGATATGCATGGATGCGCCAGTAATTGTAAATCTGCCCCTTAATTTCAGTCACATAAGGCTCTAGTTCACAGACTTCCGCATAACTGAGATACATGCATGGAGTTACCTCCCTCCTTTTGCAGACACACCTGTGGCAGTCCTGTTAGTTTATAATTAAATAATCAATGGGGAAATCATAGCTTGCACCGAAAAGCTTTTAGAACCTAGGGTGAAATTCGATAACTGTTTTGGTTTGCTGCTGTGTGTTTATGTGACTTTCCAAGAATTCACTCATTCTGGTTCACCACTTGTGACAGGGGTCGTTTAGCAAGCACTATGTTTACTGTGAATAGAAGAAGAACAGGCATCAATCAAGCACCCTCACAGAATATGTAACAATTCAAGTAATAATCATTAATTAATCAAAAGAACAGTTCATTCGTAATAAAGAGACTTCCAAAACACGGATCCAGAGCCAGGTGTCAGACTTCAAATCTTTTTATTTCGTAATCATTTAAAAATAGTTTCCAGCTTGTCCTGCCGACACGTGTTTCGTCTCTTTGGAGACTTTTTCAAGGCAAAGAAGACGGAAGTAAAGCACTGGTGTCAAATACAACGAATCTTAATGTCAAGAGTGGACGGAGCCAAGTTATCAGGATATATCAGTAATATCGATCCTTAGGAAGATATAACTCAAGAACACAATCTTTAAGGTATGGATTACTGATGTGGAATCTCGAAGAGTATGAAGTGATGTCCAAGGCAGCAGTTCAAAATAAGAACGGAAAGACTTAGTCAATTCAAAGCCATGCTTCGTGGAGGTGAGTTAGATTATTCTTAATTCCAATAGATGACCATGATAAGTCACTTAAGAGTCACAGCGTCAACCCGGCGCCTCCACTGCTGTCAGCCACCTGGCTGGCTGACAGCAGTGGAGGCGCCGGGTTGACGCTGTGACTCTTAAGTGACTTATCATGGTCATCTATTGGAATTAAGAATAATCTAACTCACCTCCACGAAGCATGGCTTTGAATTGACTAAGTCTTTCCGTTCTTATTTTGAACTGCTGCCTTGGACATCACTTCATACTCTTCGAGATTCCACATCAGTAATCCATACCTTAAAGATTGTGTTCTTGAGTTATATCTTCCTAAGGATCGATATTACTGATATATCCTGATAACTTGGCTCCGTCCACTCTTGACATTAAGATTCGTTGTATTTGACACCAGTGCTTTACTTCCGTCTTCTTTGCCTTGAAAAAGTCTCCAAAGAGACGAAACACGTGTCGGCAGGACAAGCTGGAAACTATTTTTAAATGATTACGAAATAAAAAGATTTGAAGTCTGACACCTGGCTCTGGATCCGTGTTTTGGAAGTCTCTTTATTACGAATGAACTGTTCTTTTGATTAATTAATGATTATTACTTGAATTGTTACATATTCTGTGAGGGTGCTTGATTGATGCCTGTTCTTCTTCTGATACTTAACATTAGCAAAAAAATTCCCCTTTTTGCTAAGTGTAACACTCCAGGTGGTGGGTGTTTGACAGGTTGACAGTGCACCTCATATTGGGAACTATATAGAAGTGACAATACACGTATACTTGTTTAGAGAATTGTATTACCTATATGTGCTGACGCTTTCTCATTTTTGAGAAACACTACCACCATAATTTTTGTACTGTAATTTACTGTGAATAGAGTTAACCACTAACAAACAACAAAGCATGTGGTGAGATTTTGACATTGTGAGAAAAAAATACACTTTGATTATTCGTGCACACAATGTCATACCTCCCAATGTAGGTCTAGTGAAGGAGATTTATTTGATTTAAACGTAGTTACAACTATAGTTCTTCTGCATTGGCCCGCTCTCAGGGCACATCATTAGGGCCATATGTATCATCAACCTGATTTGCGATTCTCAAATAGCGATTTTTAAGAAATCGCTATTTGAGAATCGCAAATAGGTATGTATGTACAAATTCGCAATTTGTTTGCGATTTCTTAAAATTCCTTCATTACGATTAGCAAATTACGAATCACAATTAAGGAATACTTTCCCATTCATTTCTATGGGCCGGGAGGCCCATAGGAATGAATTGGAAGTTATTCTCAATCTGCGATTCGTAATTTGCTAATCGCAAATTGAGAATAATTGCAAGGGTGCAGGGGTGTCCAAAGGACACCCTGTTGCACCCCTGAAATATGCATGGGTGCACATGTGGCACTCATACATGCTCTAAGGGCATGTATGAGCGTCACATGACACTTTGAAAAATGCAAAAATTTGAATTTTTCAAGGAATTGCCAATTTACCACCAACTAGAAGTTGGTGGTAATTTGCGATTCCTTAGGGTCATTTTGCAAATTTCTTTTGCTTCATACATTGCATTTAAGGAATCGCAAAAATTGTGATTCCTTAAATGCAATTGCAAGATAAGGAATCGCAAATTTTGTGATTCCTTGTTTTGCACCAGATTTTGCTTTATACATACCATTTAGCAAATTCGCATTCGCAAAGGCCGAAATTCTGCGAATTTCGGCCTGTGCGAATGCGAATTTGCTTGATACATATGGCCCTTAATCTCCCCATGCCTAAACATGAATGTGCCTGCCTCTTATGCAACTGGTGCTCATGTAAAGTTCTCTGATGCCTTTGGGATGGGTTTATGCTATATAAAACTGGGGAAAAAAGAAAATAAAGCCTTTAGAGACAACTCCTTACACACACGAGCAACAGCTACACAACAGATAAGAACTTCAATATGCACCACACTTAGCCTAAAATGGCACACCAATCATACAGATGGCAAAGTGAAGCTGGACTAACAGCACATCTCATTGCTCACACATTCACTCCCAAGGTACCATGTTAGTTACACAAACAGCACCAGAACGAACGAAGCAAAGGGTGAAAACGAGCATCATTATGACTAGGGGTACACCTTATGATGCGCAGACCCCAAAGGTTGCAACTAGGCCCACGCAGAGGTTATTCGGTACAACCAAAAGAAATGTTCACTAAGTTTAAGTCTGAGATTACTGATCCCCTCACAAACTTCACTCAGTGACACCTTGCTACTGGGACAACAGTCAACGCAAAACCCCAGAACCGATGAGAAGGGCCAAGACTGCCTGAGCTACACCAGGCCATAAGGCCAAAACTGACTAAACAAATGTGGAGAGCTTACCCAACAAGTAACCCCTTCAGACATGGGATCACTACAATGGCTTATTGGGAGAATGCACACGACATGCCAAATGGAACACTGAACAGCAACTGGTGTTTTAAATCATTCATTATGCAAAAGCTCTTTAAAATTGGGAATTTTTAAATGAAACGACTCTTAAATAAGTCTAGCAGCATTCATTGGCCACATGTTCACACTGTTTTAGTTTACTGAAAAACACAAAGGCTTTTAAGCAAAATAAAAAGTCTAAGCATCTGGCTGGACCAATCACTGACCTTCAATCACCAAGCAGTAATGTTATCCGCCTCCTGTTTCGGCTTGCTCAGGCTGCAACACAAAATCCTTCCCCTGCTCCAACTCCAGGCAAGGCAAATTATGGTGCAGGGCCTCATTATGTCCCGCTTGGACTATGGGAACTCCCTATACCTGGGGTCTTCTCAATCCACTGTTCACAAGCTTCAGGTTATCCAAAACTGTGCGGCCTGAACCATTCTTCAAATTCCTCAATGACAATCTACCAAACCTGTTCTGAAAAACCTCCACTTGCTCCCAGTTAAAGAACGAATTCAGTTCAAGGCCCTGTGTATTGCCCACAGAACCTGTGGAAAACTGGCCCGGACATCTGCCATTCACTAATCTCTCCCTACCAATCTCCCAGACAGCTCCTTTCAGCCACAGCCCACCTCGCCTCCGTCCCTAAAGTCAGGACAGCGAGATGTGGTGGTCGCTCCTTCTGTTACAATGCAGCTAAGCTTTGGAACTCTCTCTCCCTCCCGCTACGAGCAGAGCCCAACCTACTGCCTTTCCGCAAACTTTTAAAAACCTTCCTCTTCAATTAAATCCCCACAACCTGCCTTTCCTTGTTTCGTTCTGTCTATAGCGCTGGGATGCCTCAGGGTAACTATCCCGCTCTATAAAAACAACTTTCATTTCATTCATTTCATTTCAAGAGCGGGAATGAGGTGTTCATAATTTTAACGATATGGCACCACATCCCCAACATTCCACAATCACTTAATTGCTAATTAATTGCAGTACTTTGGGATTGTCTCCGGAGAAAGGAGCCACTAGCAGGAGGTAGGCCCCAAATTATGCACAACAGTGTGAACAAGTGCAAGCTGTGGAACCCAGGCAGCTTAACCCTAGCCCTCCTGGAGGCAGGAACATAAAACTAAGTGCTGCTACTAACCTCTAGTGTGGGGGTCACATTCCCTGCACATCCCACTGGAAAGCAGGGGCTTATTTTTAAAAAGGTGTCCTGTCGCTGCCACTATGCTGGGGCAGGGTAAGAAGGCAGTGAGTTTTACTGGGGTGCTGTGCCGCGTGGGTTTTAGTTGACCATTTGGCTCCATTTAAACATTTTACTGGGGTGCTGTGGCGCATGGGTTTTAGTTGACCATTTGGCTACATTTAAAGACTCGTTCTGGGCTGTTTGTGCATTTAGTTACTTTTCATAGGATCAGGTAGGGCACGGGGAGAAGACTTGTTATAGTAGCTGAATTGTCAAACCTGGAACAAGGAGACTTGCGTTATAATCTCGGCTTCACCATTTCAGCAATACTGTGTGATCTTGTGGAGATCGCATGATGTCCCTGTGCCTCCATCTTCCAAAAACTGAACACTTGCATTACATGCAAAGAAGAAATGTGCACATTCTGCAATACACATTTGTGAAATCCTTACGCATGGCAAACAGTGAGAAAACGTTCTCCCAAATCCTGCTTGTTTTCATGCCCCTTCTTACTCAGTTAAACTGATCAGGTTGTCTTTCTCCCCTACTGGTTTATCTTTTCCTCTGTGAGCGACCTTTCTTCTCTTTCCTCACTGCAATTTTTCGGGAGAACAAACGGGAGGGTTTTTGGTCTATCGGTCAGAGCTGATGACTTTGAAACTTGGGAGCAAGGTTCGAGTCACGGCGTTGACTCAACATCGTGTGATTCTGGGCAAATCACTTAGGGCCAGATGCAGGTAATTCATATTTACCGACTCTTAAATACCGAATTTTACAGATTCGGTATTTAAGAGTCTGTAAATATGAAGGGGGGAGATGTAGGTATTACAGATTCTGTAAATACCGAATCGTTAAGATTCAGTATTTACCGAATCTGTAAATACCGAATTGGTATTGCCCATTGATTCCTATGGGCCTTAAAGCCCATAGGAATCAATGGGCGATACCGATTCTGTAATTACAGAATCGGTAAATACCAAATTTTGCAAGAGTGTAGGGGTGTCACTTTGACACCCTCTGGCACCCCAAAAATAGGTATGTGCGCCATGTGGCACACAGTTATGCCCTAAGGGTCTGTCTGTCTGTCACATGGCTAGGTGTGCATGCACACATGTGCATGCACACCTGAATTCGGTATTTTAACACCCAATTGGATTGGGTGGTAAAATACCGAATTCTTAGGGCCTTTGGGACTCAGAAGAGTCCCACCTACATCTAGGAATTACCGAATCGATAAAAATACCGATTCGGTATTTTACAGATTCTGTAAATTTACCGATTCGGTAAATTTACAGAATCTGTAAAATCTGGCCCCCTACATCTCAAGATGCCAAATACCGGTTGGAAATGGCCGAATTCGGACGTTTCCGACCGGTATTTACCACCTACATCAGGCCCTTAATCTCCCTGTACCAAAAAAAATCTGATCCTGTGTAAAGTAATTTGGTGATCATGGTAAACCAATGCCCTTGGGCAGAGTTTGCAGTATATATTAAACGGTAACCTCTACATGCATATACTACTTCCATAGGACCTTTTGATGGAAAATTACATGTTATTTTCTTTTTTATCTCCTAATAATGATGTATTTATCCTAAGCGATCTTAGTTTTGCCATTTGCATTTGACACATTTCATATTTACCTAACTAGGTTTTTGATCTCTATGTAATACTCTCGAATGAGTTGCAATGGACCAGCACATTAGTGCTTACTGGGAAAAGCCCACTGATTTCCACAAGCTAACAACACCTTTTATCCAGGACTCACCATCCATCACCTAGGAAAAAGAGCCTGAT
Source organism: Lissotriton vulgaris (assembly GCF_964263255.1). Taxonomy (NCBI): domain Eukaryota; kingdom Metazoa; phylum Chordata; class Amphibia; order Caudata; family Salamandridae; genus Lissotriton; species Lissotriton vulgaris. Next base: position 1,435,766,863 of record NC_141695.1, on the reverse strand, counting down.
TGGTCATGTGTAGTTCTGTCCAGTGCATGTAAAGGACCAGCCCCATTCGATCCTAAAGTTCTCTGGAGACCATTAGCTCTAAGTCTGCGGAATCTTGAAAGTTGAGATATGACAAAGGGGTGTCCTGGATACAGTAGTACGACAGCGTGGAAGCGGCAACATTAATCTGCGCCACCTTCTCCCAAGAGTGCTCGAAAATGAAGTGCCTTGCGGATGCCAGCAAAAACGAGTGGTGTGCGCGCGCCACAGCGAGTCATGTGTTTTGAATTATTGCGCACGCATCTGGGCACGATAATTCAAAACACATGGCGGCCGTGCGGGTAACCGCAAGCATTATGCCAAAACACAGGCATGAGCATGTGGTGAGCTTTTTGAAGTCCCCATACAATAACTCTCGCAGAGTAGCGCATACGCACAGCTAGGCGAGACCTAAAAAGCTCATTTGTTTTTCCACTGTTCCTAACAATTTTAGCATAATTTCGAATCTCATGGTTTTGTTCTGGGCAATATCCTGGAGAGATGGCACAGAAGGATGTCCAGCAAGAATTTCTGGATACAATGCTTCACTGTGTTTTGATTTTCAGTTGGATTTTTGGAATCAGCTGCAGCAGATCTTGTGAAAAACGACTATGGGCAAGAGATGGAAGCACCCACCAGATCTTGTTTTATTGGATCCATCTGAGTCATTCAACACTGTAAAACATCAGATTTGGTCAGAGAGGCTTGCTTCAATATTCTGGGTCGGGTGGACGTACAAGGTCTGGTTTACATTTTTTGGCTAGGAGCTCTTTCAACAAGTTATGTTTGGTACATTTTTTTGCGTGGTCCAAACTGCTAATTGTCCCATTATTTTATGAAGTATAAAGAGTTTCAACATTCATTGTAATGAGAAAAGTGCTGGTGTTATCAATGTTCAAGTCTCTAAGGAGGACCTGGACATCTTCAGTGTCCTTCAGGTACGATAGCATTTTAGCATCCATAGTTCGAAGGAACCAATCACAGAACTGTGAGAGGGGTTCTAGAATGGAGCCAATCCCAGACACCATAGGTATTCCTGGGGGTGTAAACCTTTTTTTATGCATCTTTGGGATGATGTAGAATTGTGCTATACAGCGTTCCCTGGAAACCTCGAACTCAACCTCATGTTTTGTGATCCAACATGGCGCTAAAGTTCATTGCACATGTTACAAATTGTGCTCCAGAGTCTTTCAGTAGGGTCAGGGCTGAGAACTTCATAGCTGTTGTTGTCGCATATGAGACAGATGCACTCTGCTTTATACACCTTCCTATCCATAACCATGATTTCTTTTGTGGAGAAGATACCAAAAATGTCTTCTCCCCAAATATCAATGGATTCGATTGCCTGGGTGACTGCCATCTCACACGTAGATACCTTTATGGGTATACAAGATGAAGGTTGAAAGATGGACTTAACTCTCAATCATGTGTGTCAGAGTCAGTACATATTTTTTCTAGGTTGTTTTGGAAGTAGGTTTTCAATCAAATCTGAAAAAAATTGCTAGTTCACATCTGAGTTCAAATATGTCTGGTTCAGGGTGTGGGTACAAACACTAGACCCTTTTGAGTACTTGAAGCTCGTTTCCAGTCAGGGTAGATGTGCCTAGATTTACCACTAGATTGCCTGCCCGCTGGTGCTGAGCTGATTATCCTTCCCCCGCTCCATGCCAATATGTGTAGTTCATCGGTCCATTGGACCCTGGTGTTTTTGTTTATGTGCCCTTTTCCCTTCCTTTGCCTCTCCCTAAAAAAGGAGGTCTCCTTTGGGGAAAAGGGAATCTTGGTGGAAATTGCAGATAAGGGCTGGACCAAAACTCGATTGGGTATCCTGGCTGTGGTGTCCTGTGAGGTAAATATGATTGGTAATTTCCCTTGCCACTTTCATCACTGCTACTTCTGCGATCATCTGAACTAAATGTCCAGTTCTGTGGTGTTGTTCTTCGCCTTGGGTACTGTTTTTGTGTGAAAGGATTTGTTGGGGCTGTGGTATAATATTCATCAGTTCTGTAGGCGTAAGTAGTCGTGTGACTACATTTTTAAAAATATATTTTTGTATTTTATTGATTTTTGAATGTGTAGGACATTATTTGTGCTGTGTCATTTTGTTGGTGCTTTCATCCAATCTATTTTCATATGTAGAAATCTGTACAAAGGTTTTCAGATTATTTTCACTGGTGTGGATCTGTATTAACATTGCATGACAGATCCTTTTGGCTGTGTTAATAATCAGTACTAGCCAATCGCTTTTACATTTCCAAGCGATAAATGACCATGGTACGTTTGGCACAATTAAGCCGCTCGGGACTGCGTTGGCCCGCAGATATTCAGTCATAATAGCACCATGTGGTGCTGTTTTGACTTGGTTGTGTTTCAGTTGTGACAGGGATTGACAATCATCTATTTGGGCTAATGATTTGTGATATTAATATCTCCTCATAATGCTGGAACCCACAGGATGCTAAATACTGCAACATCATCAAACGCTAGATCGTTTGGTTCTGCCTTATTTGCAGTGGGAGCTGCTGTGTCCTATTTAAAGAAGATCCACTTGTGCATGAAAAAGTTATAAGATTTAGTGTGACTCAAAATGTATTTATCTAAGTGTTAACAAGCGCACTTTGTGTTTTCGAAACGTGCCAGGGGCAGATTTACAAGCCCCTTGCGCCACTTTTCCCATGTTAAAAGTGACGCAAAAGTGGTGCAAGCGGCTTGTAAATGTGCCACGTGGTGTTAATGCCCAAATTATAAAGTTCCCACTGCTGATCTGCCGCACCACTGCACTAGGTTGTGATACCTCACTTATCTGGGTGTCGGGGGAACTAGAGGTCAACATCGGGATACTTTCCTTTTTTTCGAAGACCAAGCTATGACTGTTTTGTGTGTCATTAATGGAGCCATAATATATGAGTATTCCTTTTGTACTCTGGAAGTCAATTAAAAAAAATTGAAATGTCTTGCCTTACACACCCTCTGGGTGTCATGCTTCCTCATCAGCCATCCTTGCTCGCTAGAGAATTTTTCTACTGGTGGGCCGGTTCACCTGCGAGTCTTTAAGGAGCACATATGGATGAGGATTTGGGGGCATATTACCAACAACTAGCGATAATTATCGCTAAATAGGCTTAGTGACAATTTTTCTATCGCCACGCATCGCCGGATTTTATCGCTGAGATAACGTGCTATTAGCAACGTTTATCTCAAAAGCGATAAAATTCCCGGCGATAGCGCCGAAATCCGTGAATATCGCTGAGAATACAGCTATATTCACGCATTATCGCTAACAGGGTCTTAGCCATTATATCCACCTCCCATTGGATATAATGGCTAAGAACTGGTCTGAGCAGGCGTTAGTTTTTGGAGATATTCGCGCTTAGCGCGAATATTTCCATCGCTACGCCTGCCTTGGTAATAGGCGATAGCGATGTTAGAGCGGCAATAATCTTATAACACCAAGCTTGGTAATATGCCCCTTGGGGTTTGGATCCAGACCTATAGAAGCTAAAAATCATGGATCACATGACCGCATGCACACACACGCCTATGTGGCTCTCTTCTTCTACCGGCGTTTCACTTCCTCTCACATTGTTGTGAGAAGACAGACACCAGAGTAGGTGGGAAAGCAGGGTGCAACCTTTGACGTAGTGAGTAATAGAATTTTGCTTATCATAGGCTTATTCACCATATTTTTTTAATGCACTATCTCTAGTGCTTTTTTCTCTTTCAATGTTTTAATACAAGATCACCATCGTTGTATGCCTCCAAGAGGCCTTCCCATAGTTTTGTTTTGGTTACTTGTAGAAACGTTTGATGTGACAATATCTGCATGTCTGTGTGCGATCGCCACTCACATATTTTGCACACCGATGTGCAGCACATTACGGAATGTTCACTTATGTTCCTTCACAGGTGTGTTTTTCACAAATGTGCATTAGACTGCAACACACAATATCCACATGTGCAACATGATCCTCCATTCTCAGCTGGAATGAAGCCTGTCACAGGGGCACAGTCTCCAAGTGATGTTTCTTTGGTTTGTTTCTGTCTTTTTAATTACATTTTTTCTTCTTTTTTTGTCTTTAGGTCACCACAGGACCTCCAAAATATATGTTGATGAAGCACTCTTCTGCTTAATAGGAAAAGGAAACATATATGAGAGGATATTGTGTGTGTGTATGTCTGCTGTATGTATAATCGGTTTGTACTAATAATCTAGGGAATATGCGATCACTGATCCTGATGAAAGTCACCGACCCCATAGGCTGAAACCTGTTGACCCACAGATGCAGGAGTAATTACGACTCCTAAACATCACTTTTGTTTTTAACAATCTTGTTTCCTCCAGAACAGAATAAAGGCAGTTCCTGATTGAAGGTCATCAAGATTTTTAGCCTTTATATTCTTGGTCCCAACCCCCAATCTTCATCCATATGTGCTCCTTAACCCCTCCCACGCTTGTGACGGAACCGTTCCGACACTCCCCTCGGGTGAGCTGTGCTGGTGACGCAAAGGTTAGTTGCCTGATCAACAGTACCAGAATACTCTGGCTTCCAAAGCAGTCTTCTTGGTTATAAAAAATTCCGACAGAGTTTTTGAAGTGCCACAGCCCTGGTGAAGCAGGACTCTTTGTGGACTTGGAATGGGACGTTAGAGCCATCATCTAAGATGTAAGAATAATCAGTTGATCACCTAGGGCCAGATGTAGGAACCCTTATTCCGTTCGGTAACGTCCGAAATTACCGACTTTCGGCCGTTACCAACCGGTATTAGGCATTTGGGATGTAGGTGGCTACATTTTAGATTCGGTAATTTACCGAATCGGTATTTAAGAATTCGGTAAATTACCGAATTCTTAAATACCGATTTGGTAAATTACCGAATCTGAAATGTAGGAAGCACTCAAGTGAGTGCTTTTCACCTCTAAGGATTCGTTATTTACCACCAACTACAAGTTGGTGGTAAATAACAAAAACCGTTAATTTTTTGCTTTTTATTCAGTGCCATGTGGCAGACATACATGCCCTTAGGGCATGTATGTGTGCCACATGTGCACCCATGCACTATTCAGGGGTGCAACATGGTGTCAATGTGACACCCTGCCACCCTTGAAAGGGTTCCCCCTATTGCCGATTCGGTATTTACCGATTCGGTATTTACTGAATCGGTAATTCCCATTCATTCCTATGGGCCTCCAAGCCCAAAGGAATGAATGGGAATTACTGAATCAGTATTTACCGATTCGGTACATACCGAATCGGTAAATACCGTTTTTTAATTACCGAATCTTACCGATTCTGTAATTTTTACCGAAAAATTATCTACATCCCATTTACCTATTCTTAAATACCGAATCAGTAAAATGCGGTATTTAAGAATAGGTAAATTGAGATTACCTACATCTGGCCCCAGCACCTTATGACCCAGGCCTCAAACAATAATAACAGGAGCTTACTATCACTCAAATTGTTTTCAGTTTTGTCAGGCGTATCAAAAAGTTGTGAAACTAGGATTTTACCTTCTGACATCTATCCATGGCCTTTTTCAGATTTCTTGCTCGCTTTGCAGAAAGGGTGTGCTAGAGGTTTGACCCTCCTATTTAAACCTTGCTATCGTGAAACTAACCAAATCATCTTTGGCTTACCCATATGCAATCATCATATAGGTTACACAGAAATAAGTAGAGGCAGAACTGACATATCTGACAAGCAGGTACTACAACTAGGGACCTCCAAAGAAGCAGACAGATCAATATGTGGAAAATTAATACGGTTTGGTGAACATTATCTGCGCCATCTTCCCTTTTTTCCCGATGCCACACTTTTTGTCATACGTTCCCACCATTTTAGCTGTTTTTGATCAGAACCGCTCTCTGCACGTCCCTGACCCCCAACCCGGTTCTTCACCCTCGCCAGCGCCCCCATGTACTAGTCACCCCCGCCCTCACATACCTTGCGCATAAGCGGCAGCCATTTTAAGCACCATGGCCTCCCTGTCCCTCGCTGATAGCCAGCACGTCTCACTCTCTCTTAACCTCACAGGCATCCCCCGCACGCTGACAAACCCCCTCGCTCTCACATGCCTTGGGTCATAAACCCCTCTTCAGCGCAGATCTGCCTCAGAATCCCATCCTGTTCCCAGCGCGACACCTCCCTTCATTCCTTTCATAGTCTCAGGCCCTTTGATGCAAACCCCCCTTTTCCTGTGTGCCCGTCTGTCTTCCTTGTTCCCAAGCCACCACCTGGCCCTGCGGATACTGTTTATTACCCCGTACAGTAGGAAACCTCCCCTCCCCATCAAAAGACCCTCAAGCCGATCAAAAGCCCCCCACTCTATGAGATCCGATCAAACTCCACACATTCCGTGAATCGGCGGAATGTCCAGCTGCGCGATAATCATCACCTGTTGTGACCGGGGTGGGGAATTCAACTGTAAATGTATGTGGGAACGGGCCTGAAGGGGAGATTCCGAGGATGTTCTTTCACATATCAAAGTGTTGCAAGAATGTGTTACGTGCAATAAAGATCATAAACCTGTGTATAAGAGGCCAGGCCTCAGAGATGCGGTTAGAGCACCTCGTGACGATACTTGCTGTCCGAATTGATGTGTTCTCCTCCGGAGAGAATAAACCCTCGTTTCCTGCCTTTCAGTCTCCAGCGCCTGCTTCTTCATTGATTAATATTGGTGGGTCATTGAGGCGACACCGCCGGGCAACACTAAAGGGTCTTTGGTCACTGGTTGTCTTTGCACCCTTTTACAATTGGCGTCCCAAGCGTGGGGCCCATCAGCGACTCGTGGATCCAGTGGGAGAGGTCCTGACGACAGAGTGAACGACTGCAACGATCGGAAGGTACCCTGTCCGATAGACCCTCGTCTGACAGCCGATCATCCGAACTTCACTGGTTCCGAACGGACCTCTCTCGAGTGATCTACGGTCCTGACTGGGAACCATCAGGAGTGCCACGAGGAGTACGAAGAGAAGAGGACGATCGGGCGCTGGATTCGGAAGACAAGAAACTGTCCATGCGGTCCGGGTAAGGTCGTGTAAACACGACAAATTGCGAAATGATTGATAATTGATGAAAAATACTAGTATTACTTTTTGTTAATTTATTTGGAGATTCGCTGTCTGCAAACGGAGAAACAACAGGCTCTCCCTTTACAAACAGTGAAGGATAGGTACGCGCCCGTTGGACCTATCTTTCTCCCCCACTGATCAATTGCCCCTCCCCATTGATTAACTGTTACGGATCGTTTTCTGGAGATTCTCTGCCTGCAAACAGGAAAGAATAGGTCCCCTCTTTGCAGATAGTGAAAGGGTAGGTGACGCGGACCTTTGCGGGCCTACTTATTCTCCCCATTGACCATTTTTTATTTTTTATTTATTGACCAAACACTGATTGCCCGATATTGGTTCTTGAGGTATTCACTGCCTGCAAACAACGTAGAATAGAAATATTCTGTCTAGTCTTTGCACGCAGTGATAAGATAGGTAGTGCTGACTATTATCCCCATTGTGATCCGTCATGCCTGTCTTCTCCCCACTGGTTAGTAGCCTGTTTAGCCCGGACCGCTTATTAGAGATGAACCATCCGGCTCCGCTGGAAGGCACCCCTAATAAGGACATGTTCATGAAGCATGGATTGATCGCTATAGCCTATAGCAAGCTGTGGCATAAATATACGAAAAAGGATCGAGAAAGTCAGTGGCCACTGATAGGATCCTTCGATTTAGACAAAATAGAAACGGTAGAAATAGCCCTTCGTAATAATAAGACAACGCCTATTATGCTCGATAGTCTCGGTATGTGGCGCAAAGAAGCTACGCAACGAAAGGAAAGAGACGAAGTCAGAGTAGGTAAAGAAACGCGGCAGACAACCCTCCAAACGTCTGGTAGGCAAAAGGAAGGGCCAGCGACGACACAGTTCCAAGGATTAGACACAAAAAGAGAACGGTGTAAAGGGATGTGCCGACAGGACAACCCCGAAACACAACGACCCAAAAGTAATCCCCCGACACTATGCACAGGACGAACAGATTTAAGGCAAAACCAATGTGCTTTTTGTAAATGTCTCGGGCACTGGAAAGCCCAATGCCCGACTCTACAGAACATAGGTAAGAGCGGAGGGTCGACAGAAATAACAGGCCGGCAGAAAGGGAAAAGGCGCGAGATAAAAACAAATCAGACTAACACGGACAGGACGGATAGAACCACCACGTTTGATTATGCTCGATGGCACAGATTTCGTCAGACCAATTTCAACGACATGTTTGAGTTCTGGGACTGATTGCTCCCTGTTGCCCCCCCCCACTCTGAAAAACAAAAGCAATTACAGGCCTGCGTAGACAACCCCCCGTTAGAAAAAGGACTCAAGGAAGCCAAGCATCTGTTATATAATTTAGGATTTAATTACGATAAAGATAACACACAACCAACGATAAATAGAAAAACTAGTAAAACATTCTTTAAAGTAAACTGTACTAATAGGAACAATACAAAACATATTACGCTCACTCCGGAAGTTCTCAAAATGTAACAAGTCAACGGTCCCGCCCATCCGGAAGGTGAAACACACAGCACGTGTGGGGCGGGGCCAGCCATCAGCCATAGACCAAAAGAAATCGCCGACGAGAAGGTACAGGAGGCTCCATGGGCCGACATGAAATGGTCTTCCCATACTCTCCTTCCTGGGGTGACGTCCCCCGGGCCACGAGTAGGGAGGGGGCGGATGCAGATGACCCCCTCCCTCGTATCTCCTGGTCCGGCCATCGCAAATTCCTCCGCTGAACTGGTGCAGGGTGGGCTGGGAGGAAGAGGCGACGCGGACGAGCCTCTTCCACCTCCACAGGTAGGAGGTCTCCCAGCCCCAGCCCGGTGCCGAAATCCATCCAACGGACCTATTTTCGCAGCACAGAACATCCAATGTCCGACGGACCTATTTCCGTAGCACAGAACATACAATGTCCGACGGGCATACTTGCGCAGCACCGGACATACAATGGTCCTCCTCCAGAGTACTCGCAGAGTCAGGGGTGTAGGGTGGTCATCATGTGCACCCCTGATTCAAAGGGACGGCGTGGGGTGCACTGGGAGAAGGAGGCGATGTGAACGAGCCTCCCTCACCTCCCTCGGTGGAGGCGCCGCCGCTGCACCCTAACGCCCTGAGCCAAATGTCCTGCTTCAACGGCACGGTGTTCCATTTTTTCCGCCCCAAAGAAGTCTCTTCCACTCTTGAAGACGCTGCAGGGTCTCAAAATGGCGTCTGGGCCCCTGGAAGGCGGGTCTAGGCCGCTGGAGTAACTTTGTCCGTTATTGCAACTCGGGCGCTTGCCCGCCTGGGCACGAGCCCCCACCTTCGACAACATCCCCACAGTTTTGAAGATTCTACCAGAGTCCTAGGAGCCCTCGGCCCCTACAGGCTTCCGGTGAGGAACAACTGCCTTGATCACTAATGAAATGACCCCGACATAGCCACAAGATGGTGGTGACCTCGTGTCAGCACCAGCTTCAGTCTGAATCATCCAAAAATATTGTGGACTAACGGATTCGAGTAAGTTCCGGCTGAACCTCAACGTGACCCGGTAAGGAAGACTCTACCTCCCTCCCCCTTTTTGATTGACGGTCCATATTACCAGCCCCTCTGTTAGCACAGGTTTTTGGACTGCCGAAAGGGACTCTGGTGCAACCAACCCGGCATCGCCCAAAATGGCGCCGGTATCAATAGGAACTTATGAACACCGCGTGGTGTTCTTTAGCTAACAAGACTTGATGTTCTGAGATATGTATGTGAACCTTTGTACACTTGACGAAAAAGGGAGGAGGGTTCACTTGGCGAACATTTGAAAGGATCCCCGATAAAAAATGTTGATTTTGATGTACGATTTATTATGATATTTATTGTGACCGATACATAACATTGCTTATGACGCACGCCCACGGTATACATCTAGGAAATGTGATTGCAATTAGTCTGATTGTGTTTCCAATTATGAAATAAATGCCTCCTTATCCCTCAACTATTAATAGACGTTTTTAGTCTCTTGCAAATAACTAAGTAGACCTTTTTTCAATGTTTTTAAATGCTACAAAATAGCCCCCCTACTGTATGTACTTCAGCCATCGCCATGTCCGGCCAAATACGATTACGCTCTCATATCTACTTACTGAACGATTGTGCAAATAAAGGTTTTCCAAGCTATGAACAGGTATCGCATACTTTTGTAGATGTGGGAATTGGCGGGAGGGCTATTCTGTGCGCAACCGTTTTGTTTTCTTTTTAAGGTTATTAGAAATGGTTGTTCGGCCCCAGATTGATGATCGAAATCTAAGGTATGATACGCTGCCTCCAAATATGCGACTAGGCTCAGGAACTAACGCATGAAGAAGGACCTCGACTTCTGAGTACGGGTAAAGTGAAACGGCGTGATAAAGGTACGGTGCTAAAAGGTACAAAGGGACAGGGTTGGCCAAAGAACTGATATGCCTTAGAACATCACAGCGTTGGGAATGATTTAAGGATCCCGATAGCTAGATACATCTACAAACCAGATACCTCGCGCTAGGCGCCTCTGATTTCTTTTAGCGTTTCCCTACACACGATCTATGATGCCACCCTCGGACCGCCCCATGAACAACCTATCACACTGCCCGCCCCCTTTAACTTCAGAAACCAAGACCCTAGGGATTATATCCCAAGGAGATAAGACGAGTATGTGGTAAGTAAGGAACTTTCGTGCCCGTACATCTGATATGCTCGAATGTTGTTCCCCCTCCCTTTCTTCCTTATTCTCCCCCTACAGGTTACCTTGGAATCACGACTAGGGTATAGTTAAGATCTGGAGCCACGCCATGTCCAATACCTGAAGCGGACCTACGCTGCAAGATGGCACCTAAAGACGCCCAGCTCAATGCATGTCCTTATGTACCCGGTCTAATGCTTTTCCGTCCCAAAATGCATGCTTCCTACGTTCTAACACGAACCCAAAAATGTCTCATGTTGGGTAATGCACTGAATAATCTAAATAGTACATGGCCACTCTCCATACCACCCGTGTACTATTTAGCCTATTGTTGATCTCTCTATCCCTTTCTATCTCTCTCTCTCTCTCTCTCTCTCTCTCTCCTCCACTCTTTCTATCTCTCTCTCTCTCTCTCCTCCACTCTTTCCCTCTTTCTAGCGAATGGCACCTAATTGGCGAACCACTACCCCTGGTGCACCACCTGATTGGCTCCAAATACCACAAGTATTTGCACAAATTTGTCTTAAATAAAAATTGCATCGATACCACGTTACTACCTCTCCTTTTCTGCTAAATATTGATGAAACCTAGATTGGCCGAAAAGAAAGGGACAGGTAAGACGACTAAGGTTCTCTAATCCGACCCACTTTGAGGGAACTACTTGTCAGTGGCATCCATGATAAAATATCTCTGGTAAACACGACCTTCCCTGTCCCGAAGTTATCTCACCGCCCAAACAGTAAAGGTGATCGAGACATCCCCGTTTTCCCAAAATGCCCCCAGTTTCGTATCAGCTGCCCTGGACAAGAGTTTGAAAAATGTCCCTTGCCCCAGTTCGCTATATTCCTAGTTGTTTACCATTAGACCTCGCTCACCCCAAGGATGAGTTGAATAGTCATCGCAAGCCCCGAATTTTTAATAAAGTAGCCAGGTTATAAGAAACTATGTAGAATTTAGAATAATGTTTGCGAAGTTAAAATTAGATCGAAAAATGAAAGAACTTGTTGCAGTAAACCTTGTTGAAAATAAGATGTTTAGCTAAAAGATAGGACGCATTGATGTAATGGAGAATCGTTTAGCCTATGTTCATTCCTCAGAAGGATGCCTATCAGACCATGGTGAATAGCACGTTGCACTTTTTTTGTAAAATACAAAGCCCTGAAGAACGGCATAAGTTTCGTAGGACTCGGACTAGGAAAGTGGGTCTCTGCCAGAAGAATTGACGTGACTGTGATAAAATGCAATGAATAAGTATCAGACTTCGTTCAATGTAACGGATGCTTACCCAGTTGCTTAGTGTTGGGAGAGAAATAGATTTATGTGATTACCTTCCTCTGCAGAATCTCTAAAGACTGTCTTTCCAAACTCATTTAAGGGTACCACTGTCGGAGGAGAAAGAGACCGGATGTGGGAGCACGCGGCCTGACTGCAGATCGTGGAACATCAGCGACATTGGCCAAGGCGAGACCGCAGCAGTAAGGAGTTGCAGGACGAGGCACTGTTTCTGACAGAATGAAAGGAAAGGGCTGACCTGAGGCCCCTGCTTTATGATCGACATGTGCCGAAAAGTCCCCGCTCTCTGAACCTGGTTATGGGCCCGCCTGTCTAAATTTTCCGTCCCTCTGGTCTGTTCTCGATCTGGCCCTGCTCCATCCCCTCCTCCTCCGACCTACCATAAGGACTACTCGCACACCCCCCTCCCTCCACCTGAACCTTCAACACCCTCTGAATCCTACCGTGCCATCCAGAGAAGGGTATTTCCTGCGTCAAAAGGGAGGGAGCTCCGGCTAAGTAGACCACGAACTGTGTTAAATCTCAGAACGGTGACCTAAAACACCACCAAGGGTCACCCCAAAGAGAAGCTAAACGAAGTATGTGGTTCTGCTCGCTACCGAGCACCTTGAAAATGATGGAAGCAACAGGAAGTACCCACCACAAAGACCCAAGAACGGACAGACTCCACAACTCAAAGACAATTGCACCCTTCACCACAAATCCTTTTCTGTCTCCTTCTAATGGCCACACTCTGGATTATGGAAGAAAATGCACCTGCTCCAAAAACCGTAACATATTTCTCCCACGGGGTCTGGCGAAACAAAACAAAGACACACTCCTGCACGCAGACCTCCAACGGCTCAACCCACATGGACATTCCTACTAAAGAACGAATTGTAATGCAGGTGCTCAACGGTGCTAACAGAAGATGACAAGGAATGCTGAGAACTCGCTAATAATTGGTCCACGACCACAAGACACTGGAAACCCTGATTATTGTTTTTACTATGTCTCATTTCTCTCCCAACCGCCATTGAATTGACTATGCTCCAACCGAGTACAAAAAGAACTTACTTACGTGGTAACCTATCAGTTCCTATTCCGAATGACTATAAGCATCTATGATCTATACCCAACGCTCTCACTACATAATGTTTGTCTGATCTTGCATTACTATGACTTCCTACAACGAGCTTAACGATGAGCCCGCCACTAAGATGAAAAGATTTTAAAATGCGATGTTTATGTACAGCTCCTTTGCCTGGGTTTTTACTTCTTTATTTATGACCACCGCAGTAGACATAGATAGGAAATAGGCCATCAAGATGTCTTAGAAATGTTAAAGGGAGGACTGTGGAAAATTAATACGGTTTGGTGAACATTATCTGCGCCATCTTCCCTTTTTTCCCGATGCCACACTTTTTGTCATACGTTCCCACCATTTTAGCTGTTTTTGATCAGAACCACTCTCTGCACGTCCCTGACCCCCAACCCGGTTCTTCACCCTCGCCAGCGCCCCCATGTACTAGTCACCCCCGCCATCACATACCTTGCGCATAAGCGGCAGCCATTTTAAGCACCATGGCCTCCCTGTCCCTCGCTGATAGCCAGCGCGTCTCACTCTCTCTTAACCTCACAGGCATCCCCCGCACGCTGACAAACCCCCTCGCTCTCACATGCCTTGGGTCATAAACCCCTCTTCAGCGCAGATCTGCCTCAGAATCCCATCCTGTTCCCAGCGCGACACCTCCCTTCATTCCTTTCATAGTCTCAGGCCCTTTGATGCAAACCCCCCTTTTCCTGTGTGCCCGTCTGTCTTCCTTGTTCCCAAGCCACCACCTGGCCCTGCGGATACTGTTTATTACCCCGTACAGTAGGAAACCTCCCCTCCCCATCAAAAGACCCTCGAGCCGATTAAAAGCCCCCCACTCTATGAGATCCGATCAAACTCCACACATTCCGTGAATCGGCGGAATGTCCAGCTGCGCGATAATCATCACCTGTTGTGACCGGGGTGGGGAATTCAACTGTAAATGTATGTGGGAACGGGCCTGAAGGGGAGATTCTGAGGATGTTCTTTCACATATCAAAGTGTTGCAAGAATGTGTTACGTGCAATAAAGATCATAAACCTGTGTATAAGAGGCCAGGCCTCAGAGATGCGGTTAGAGCACCTCGTGACGATACTTGCTGTCCGAATTGATGTGTTCTCCTCCGGAGAGAATAAACCCTCGTTTCCTGCCTTTCAGTCTCCAGCGCCTGCTTCTTCATTGATTAATATTGGTGGGTCATTGAGGCGACACCGCCGGGCAACACTAAAGGGTCTTTGGTCACTGGTTGTCTTTGCACCCTTTTACAAATAGAGGTCAACAGTTCCTATGGATGCTGCTTTCCTTGTGACAGATGGGGGAACCATGTTGCCCCATTAAATGGATGAGATTGTATTCGTATATGTGAGTGCTTGTACATTTGTAAATTATGTAGACGCGCAGGCCTCCATCTACGAGTTTTGTACTTTATGTATTTTTTTATGTAAGTGTTGTGTCCTGCAGTAACTATGCAGCACCAGTTACCACTCCCCAACCACTTGCACACTCCTCCCTTCAGCTAATACTAATCCCTCCTCAGTTCTTCCCCTGTCCTGTCTCTTCGATCAGAACCTGTCTATGTTAGACCTATGTCACACATATTACTTCAACAAATTATGAGTTCTATGTAGGACCTCGTGTCACATTTATTGTAAACCTCTAAAGCTATCTATACCTTGGGAGACCATATTCTATAGAAATCTGTAGAATAACTAAATCAATGAATACATTTCTGCCAGTGTGCTGGTCTTTGAAGAAATCTAATTACAAGTCACTGCTGGAGATTTCTAACTGGACAAACTGATTTCAACTTCCTTTCAGAAAAAGACATCATTTAACAATACTATAATTAATTTTTATTACACTTGTACACACAATCTAAGTTCTCCAAGAATTTGGGCCTTATTTAGAGCTTGGCAGACAGGACACGCTGACAAAACATGACAGATGTCCTGTCCGTGGTAGTACAAGTCTCACAGGCTACAATGAACCTGTAAGGAGTTGCGCCACTTTTGTGATGGAGTATCCCATCTACAAAACTCTAAATAATAATGCGCAATCAAATTTCACAAGAATTATATTTCTAGATTGTTCCTATACCAAGTGACAAAAATATGATTTTTAAGAACAGAGCTGCTCTGTCGATAAAAAGCTTCCTTGGAATATAATAGGACTTTGGTGCCACGTTGTTGCTGAAATGTGTAAATTAGCATAACTTACACTTATATTATGCAATAATACCTTGGGGGTTTCGTGCTACACATCACAGTTTACCTATTTAATGTCAGTTGCAGACATAAACATGTCACCATGGTTTAGTTTGATGTGTCAACACTACAACAATGTGTACAACGTCAGAGGGCTGCTTCCCAACATGAATCTGTAAGGGTGGACGGTGTCCAGCATTGGAAATTTGACTTTCATGCTACTCTGGCATTTTTTATGTGTACATTTATGCAGGTCTTACATAAAATTCAGATGTACCAATTAGTACTTAACAATCAGTCATCATGTGAGCCCCATGAGGTGAGAGGTGGTCAGCACTCTATCACTATCCAGAGGTCTAAAATAATCAAAATCCAAGCCTAAAATGAAAAATAATCTGGAGGTGTACCTGAGAAATGGCATGTTATCCTACAGACAGTAATTGCTGGTTTATAACACAAGTCAGTGTCCAATACTCCCTATTAGAAACTCAAACAATGGCACTTGGTATGCTCAACTGTATGCTATGTCACTTGCTTCTCAAGTTTAAGTCTTTGCTGATTTCAGAATCACTACCTTGACACACGCATTAGCCTTTTTGGCAACATGTTAATCTCCATTCTCCCCGCTGCAAATCTATTTCCGACTGCATTTCCCTTTCCTTTCTTTTCTCTGTTCTCTCTTTTCCATTTCTTATAGCCTTTACATTTAAGGGTTTTGAGTTATCTGATTTTTGCTGCTTGTAATGATTAGTCAATATGTACCAATATAGCCACATAATTGGATCTATGGAAGCCAGTGGCAAGTTGACTTCTTTACTATTCCTATTCATGTTCAGATGAAATGTAGTTATAAAAGTGAATAATGGAATATTTTTTACTGTAGCTTGCATCCTCATCGTCAGCTTAATGATATGTATAGATTCAGGTGCCTGAAGGACGTTTGTGTAAATTGGGCTTAGTCTTTTCCCCTATTTAAAGTCAATGACATCGCTATTATTGGGTAATATTGGTACCTAATATTTAGGTGCTAAGAAAGCACACAATTTTAGCCCCTGTCTAGCACTCAGAAGCTCTTTCCATGTTCACGCGTTTTCTAGTGCCTTTTAACGAGTAGTTTTTCCAACTCTATGTTGCTTTTAAATTTCTGGTTTTCAGATTGTGTCCATGAGGCAATTCCGGAGCTGCTTGATACCTTTCTACAATCCCCCTCATACTCTTGCACTTGGTTGTGCTTTTCTCTTCCTCTGTGGTCGCAACAATCCTATCGAGTACAACAAGTACAAGGATCTTGACCGCCTGAGTCAAGTTATCCTTAGATTAATCGGATAATACAGAGTTGAGCAGCCGGGTCTTAGAGGATAGCACTGCAAGGACTAGTCACAAAAGTACAATAGTATATTGCCCACCTCAAGTGGCCTGCTGCTTATAGACCACAAAAAAAGAATCACAAACAAATTGGATGAGAGGTAATATATAGCAATAGAACAACGTGTATGCACTCAATGAGACGACATATTAAGATGCTGTTTTTCGTCTTTTATTTTCAGCTGTGCAAAGTATGCAGATGATGAAACCAGCCAACGCGTTTCACCCAAACATGGGCTTCTTCAGGGCACAAAAAATGTTTGAAAGTAGAAATGATTCTACTATGGCCGTCAAATTGGCGGATAAAATCGTATAGAATCTGAATGAAACAATGTACTTATTGTGGATAAGCTCTCCAATAGGAGGAGGATTCTCACAGAGTACAACCAGAATCATTTCTACTATCAACATTTTTTGCCCTGAACAAGCCCATGTTTGGATGAAACGTGTTGGCTGGTTTCATCATCTGCATACTTTGCACAGCTGAAAATAAAAGACGAATAACAGCATCTTAATATATCGTCTCATTGAGTGCATACACGTTGCTCTATTGCTATATGTTGCCTCTCATCCAATTTGTTTGTTATCCTTAGATTAGGTGAATGAACGGATTTGGGTTAGATGCTGTGAAAGAGTGTGCATGTATGAGTTTGTGAAATATCCTTAGATGACTATAGAGGTGACACAAAATATCAGGGGCTTTCACTAGGTGGTCTGTACAAGGCTACTGAGAGATACACATATGCGTATTAATGAGGTGTGTTCAATAAATTATTGTATGCTAGAAAGATTTCCTTTGATTGAGAAACTAGTACTGTGTGGGGGTGCTTTCCTCCTGCAAACCTCCCTGTGGTCTGGGAGTAGGCAATATTGGAGACTGGGCATCTTTCTTAACCTCTTGCTCACCAGTTCACCTATACTTTCACTACTATGTAACTTAACATTTTCTTATGTAATCAACCTCACTGGCAACTAAAACTGAAATTATTGACAGTAGTGCCTTGTGCTTTTTTAAACCATTTTATATAACTCTGGAGAAACCATCAAGCAATACATTTAGCTCTGGAGCTATGTAGTAGAGATCATATTTGAAATGCATGCAAATCTGTGGAGTAACAATGAACAAAAAGTGTACAGTTCCAGAGTAAGTTCACTGATTAAGTTCAGGCACTTCGACTGATCTTTTGCATACAAAGATCAGACGTTTGACTCCCCAAAGCTCTGAGAGGTATTTACATTATCCCCTGACTTTCATATAGTTCTGTTATCCACATAGAAACAACCTACACCACAAAAGTTGCATGTTACACATGGATAACAATGCGAAACCCCAGAGTGCGACTAGTTACCACACAAGTTATATTGCACAATGTATGATTTCTTGAGAGCTGTGCAATGCACACTCAAGAACTATTGATCAAGAACGTTGGTCTTTACTGCACCCCCCCCCCCCCCCCCAAAGAATGACTTGAAGATTGATCTTCTTGGGAGAAAATTATAAGCTTTATTTACAGTATACAATATGTCTTCTAACATCAAAATGTGGTTTCAGTTTACAACTCGCAGTGTAGCTAAGAAAGTTACATGTGTTTCTCAAAGCTACTAAGATGCTGTGAGAAATTCTTCTTGATTGCCTGGTTAGGTTCATCCACTTATCCAACGTGCTTAATAGATCATCAGCCTGTGCTGTACAATGTGTAATATACAGTTTGCTTTAAAAAAAATCCAAAATCATGACATTTAAGAAATACTTTAGCACCCCCAATGCAATGAATAGTGTGTTTATCACTTCCCTATTGAGAAAAAAATAAACAGCAATGGATGCAATGCTAGCATGAATCTCAGCCACTAGTAATTATTGTGTTAACTAAGTAAATTCTCTTTTAAATTGTCACATATTAGGGCATTTCCTTTGACCCAAAAGGGCAAGCTGATCATCAGGTACTCACAAACATGGGTTCTGTGCATTTGACAGATGAGCACCAACGAGGCAAAAACTAGTCTGGGGTTTTTTGTGTACCAGTTCATAAGGGACATACCATGGTAGATTTAGTCAGACTGTTTGTATTGGAGCAGGACCATATGTAATTTGCATAACTAGTGAGCAAAAAGAAAACTGGACTGGTACACAGCCCGATTGATAGCCAGTGGCTGAAGTCTATCGATCTCTTTTCGGTTTGTCTCAAAGTGACTCCCTAGGTCCCTACAATTTACCCATACATGGGTTCTGTGCTTACTGTGCTGCACTTCCCAAAATACATGGGTTCAGTGCTCACTGTGCTACAGTACCCACACATTGCCTCATTTGTGAAGTACACAGTTGCGGAGGTTAATGTAACCACTGAACTCCCCTTCTTTTTTTATTTTAATTTTATTTGATTATCATTGTTTCGCATAGCCCACAATAAACTAGATCAATAAATGTTCTATGCTTCCTTTATCCCAATTCATTGCATATATACATTTCAAACAAAAGAGACACAAGGGAAGCATCCCCTTGCCAAAATATTGTGTTTAGATGAGTTCTCTGTTCTCAACAGGTTGGCTGGACAACACATGTCTCTTTGCAGCACAGCAGGGTATGGAGGAAGGTGAGCTCTCATTAGGTGTTTTTTTTTAAATCATATAGGCATGCTAATACTGAAGTCAATCTATGCAACAATATATGTATATTCAAAAACGAGATCAAGTCACTCTTGTTGAAATCTCACGAGATGACCTCTACATCAACCCCAAGTAAGAAATATGAGGTCAGGCACACCCTGCGAACTCGGTCTGAGGCTACTGATTGACAGCTCACAGGTGGGGTGGTACGTAACCAGCCGAACAAACACACAAACAGGAAAACCCAGATTAGTCCCACAGATGGTCCCAGGAGATGGCTAGAGAGGTGCGCACATTCCCAAAATACCATAAAGTTAAATGCCACTTGAAGTTAGGAACACTCAGCAAATGAGAGCACAGCAAACACAGTACACTCGGAGATCACATGCTCCCCATACCAGACATCTGGACACTTCACCCACTGACCCTCTTTCTGTCTACACAAAGTCGGGACTCACCCGCATTCACTATCAAGTGGCCTGATTACACCCCATGATGCCAGCATTCCTTTCTCTAAAATAAGATCTTAATTGTTTTGTGATGGTCCAAAGACTGTATATGATGGTCTCAGAACAAATGTATATTGAGACAGTTCTCAGACCCGTTTCCGTGGATGTGTTCCTGGCCAAAGCATTTAATTAAGCCAACTCTTCCTGTTTTGTCCAATGGCTCTTGTCTTTTGTTTGTTCAAGGTAAATTCATATTCCAGCAACAGGCATGGCGAGGCATCCTATTGGTTTTTGTGATCAGGTGAAGTGGTGCCAACAGCTCAAGGGATCAGATGAAAGTGCTGCTTTGAGTTAATGGATAACAATTCATACCAGGAAGTTACCCGCAACATACTTGAACCAGTACATGGAGTTTTTGGGAGTCATGGGTGACAGATGTCCATCATTGAAAAGACAGTTCCTAGGCAATCCTAGTGGATAAAAATATATGGGCGGAGGGTATCACAGAAACCAAGGACAGTAAGGAATGTCTGTAAAGGTATGTATCATATTTTTAATACATCACTAGTTAAAAACATTAATCATAGTACATTCCAATCATAGCTCAAAATTTCAATTAATAAATTCAGGTAAAAAAATACAGTCAATAGGTAATACAATTATACAATAAAAAAAAATCGAGCAATAATAATCCAATCAATAAACAATATATATATATATACAAACAGTAATAAATCAGGTAGTGATTACTGTCCTTGGTTTCTGTCCGCCCATATATTTTTATCCACTAGGATTGCCTAGAAACTGTCTTTTCACATATATTTTATTCCCTGTCCTAGGAATCGCACGATTAAAGTTCAGGGGGCCTTTGTTTATTCCCTAGATGTCCATCATTGTGCAGCAATGGGCTACACTCAGGACTGAAGTGGCAGCACCTAAGACTATATTTAAATAAAACAATAGCATAAATAAATAGCACAAATTGAAGCTCACCCAGCTCTTAACTTAAGTACCTCTCAACACCCTATGCAGTCAATAATAACTACACTAGCAGTAAGTGAGATGATGCCTTGTTAATCAATAACACATTGTCCTAAGGCCTTACCATTAAAACCTTCCTTGACCACCACATTAGAAACACAGTAGACAAATTGTAGCTCCAACTCTGGAAAATTATTTTTTACAACAGACACATGACTGTCACGCAAACGTGCAGGCACTATTTACATCCAGTTTTTAATGCACTAAAGGCCGAAGGACTGGAATTTCCCCCACCTCAACTTTGCTATAAGTTAAATTCAGCACTTCTCATGAATTAACTTGTTTCTTTTTTTTTAAATCATAAACAAGGATGAAACCTCTTGGAGTGACAGTTGTCTTTCTGGGTGTCATCTTGTAAATATTGATAGGCTGAAGGGGGCTTTGTGAGAGAGCATTAATGATGTAAGCAGCAAGAGAACATATAATTTCATGATCTGTGGAAGGTTGTTTTGTGTTCAGGCCCACACTCAGGAAGTCCTCAAAACCTAAAGATGTGTGATAGTAGAGTGTATATGTAAAGAAAATTGGGTTTAGCAGCAAGCTGCTGATTCTGAACATCTCCTACTTGGACTCTAATCAAGGCTTCAGGACTTGACCAGAATGACTGTGATGTTGAGTCAATTACTTTATGTCCAAGTGTCTCAAACTAAAACATGAAGGGAAATATGTGACTAACTTTACTAAGTCTTGTTTAATATTCTCCTGGTTTCATGTTTAAACAAGCCATCTTTCCCATCATAGCCTAGTTTCTGTTACCCAAAGAGTCATTTATGGAGTTAGGACTGCTATGATAGTGGTGCAGTAAAATAAGGATCAGCTCGATTGCTTTGGAGAACTCTCCCTGCATCACCTTGACCAGATGTACTGCTGCCAAAGATACTAGCTTATTTTGAGCCTAGTATAATTGCACATCGCTTGTGCTATACTAGGACAGAGACGTCCTATGTAGATTTGAGAATTGAATTATCAATGGCAGACGTTCAGGATTTCCACAGCAGCATACCTGATATTGGTCCAACGCATCAACCATCTTCTCAGCTCAGCATTGCTGTTTCTACATTGATTTTGTGTTGAAGTTGAATCCTTCTTTTATATACATTGCCATCCACTCTGTTTTACATGGCAAAAAGCTCAATGTATGTGAAGGGTGCTGGGCCAAAAAATAATTCTGGGTTGAAATCACTCAATAAAAAATCAATATATAACAGGGATTCCATTGACCCTGTTATCAAATTGCTAAAAAACAAAGGATTTTGCTCTTCCTACAGAATTTTATGAATTTTCTGTTACCACCAAAACTCTGAATCTGAATCTACCTTTATGTATAGCTTGGCCAGAATTGTTAGGAATACTGTATATATGAAAACATTAGTCTTCTATACATATGTCGTAATAGTATGTGCAAAATCAAAACTACAACTGTTCACAGTTCCTTTCTGCTGTCAAAATAGATATATTCTGGGTAGATCCATCATCCATGCTTCTCATGAATTAACTTGTTTCTTTTTTTTTTAAATCATAAACAAGGATGAAACCTCTTGGAGTGACAGTTGTCTTTCTGGGTGTCATCTTGTAAATATTGATAGGCTGAAGGGGGCTTTGTGAGAGAGCATTAATGATGTAAGCAGCAAGAGAACATATAATTTCATGATCTGTGGAAGGTTGTTTTGTGTTCAGGCCCACACTCAGGAAGTCCTCAAAACCTAAAGATGTGTGATAGTAGAGTGTATATGTAAAGAAAATTGGGTTTAGCAGCAAGCTGCTGATTCTGAACATCTCCTACTTGGACTCTAATCAAGGCTTCAGGACTTGACCAGAATGACTGTGATGTTGAGTCAATTACTTTATGTCCAAGTGTCTCAAACTAAAACATGAAGGGAAATATGTGACTAACTTTACTAAGTCTTGTTTAATATTCTCCTGGTTTCATGTTTAAACAAGCCATCTTTCCCATCATAGCCTAGTTTCTGTTACCCAAAGAGTCATTTATGGAGTTAGGACTGCTATGATAGTGGTGCAGTAAAATAAGGATCAGCTCGATTGCTTTGGAGAACTCTCCCTGCATCACCTTGACCAGATGTACTGCTGCCAAAGATACTAGCTTATTTTGAGCCTAGTATAATTGCACATCGCTTGTGCTATACTAGGACAGAGACGTCCTATGTAGATTTGAGAATTGAATTATCAATGGCAGACGTTCAGGATTTCCACACAAGGTAAATTTGCATAGAATAAATCTATATCGAATACATATACATAGTCAGAGATTATCAAGAAAACCTGTTGCAGATCCAGCCCTCTTGGACCTCCGTTGACCGTCCCTCCCTACACTAGGAACCCTGGAGATTGTGGACATAGGAAAACTGAGGTGTATCTGACCAAAAATAGCACTGATTGGGCAGGACCAGAAGGGAAGTGTTAATCCATAATCAGAAGCAGTACCTGTTTCTGGTCCCAAGTTTAGAATTCATCAGACCTTAATTCTAGCAGGCATGGAGTGATTGCCTGCTTCATAGAGCAAACAAGGAACTACTTCTTAGAAGTGAAGTGGGAAGATATAACCAGCAAGTTTAAAAATCTTAAAAAACTGAAGACTAAGCATTCTTATTTGAGAGTTTCATGGAGTTGTGCATAAAATGCCTCATTTATCCAGGTCACTGCATTGTCACTTTCATATTTATGTACTTGTGTAGCAATGAGAATTAACGTAATGACTAGTCTTTTGCATTAACTGTGTACAAGTAAATGGTATATTAATAGCATCTTTAAAAAACAAGAGAATAAGCTTAATGACTTCTAGGTGGTTAACCTTGGTATAAAACATATACTTTAACATCTCTGCACTAAAAACATACCAGAATAAATGCCAGGGCAAAATATCAGAAAGATAAAAACATAATATAAAATAAAATCTTTGGCATAAAACAGCATGCACAACCTAGTTTATTGAAATAAAACGCTATTTAAAATTGCCCAATAGTATACTCCTGGCTTTATGTTGCTAATTGCAGTCGTATGTTGTCAATCCAC
Source organism: Lissotriton vulgaris (assembly GCF_964263255.1). NCBI lineage: Eukaryota > Metazoa > Chordata > Amphibia > Caudata > Salamandridae > Lissotriton > Lissotriton vulgaris. Next base: position 1,435,743,053 of record NC_141695.1, on the reverse strand, counting down.
AAATTTACCCTGATGGATCTGTTGACCGACAGACTTGCTCTGCCACTCTGTGTCAATGCAGCTCATTAGGTAAAAACTGAATGGCATAGGTAGAACTCAAACTACATGATATTTTGTGTTGCCCCTGTGATACTATCATCCTTAGCGAGCAATGAGCGTTTCTTAGGGCTTACATGCTTGCCGGTGTACCAGGATAGATTGCTTAGTACGACTGAAAGTATCAAAGAGTGTGATCCTTACTTTAGACCCACTATGAATTCCAAATTGTAGTCCATTCCTCAATATCTCCCCTTTTGACCATGATAATGTCATATAATTTGCTCTCCAGAAGAATGAATTAAACTTTAGCAAAGTATCAAAAATATTGCAATAAAAACAATCTTGTTCCCAAATTCAGGTAGAAGAATTCCATTATGTTTTATCTCCGTTGATGGTCAAGCTTCTGTCCGTAATATTTACGGGCGGAGACCATTCTTTCTGTAAGCCACTGTCTACATTCACTAACAAACTTCTGATCCTCTGAATCAAGAAAGCTGATCACATGCAGGATTACAACTGTTTTTAGGAGGGAATACATTTTACTTAAGAGGGTCTAATTAAATGGAATATTTTGTCATTATCCAGGTACATCCGTCAACATTCATCCTGCTTTGAAATAAATCTTTGCCTGTTTCTGTAATCAACCTTTCCTGGATTGATGTCCCATTGCTTCTGTACTGCTAGCACTTACCTGGTTGCACCTATCCTGCTGACCATGCACATGTACACTCTTCATCGTGTCACTGTTCCTAATGTTGTTAGGTCTATCTTGCTCTGATTTCGTAGTGGGTGCCCCTAAGAAGGGCGCTGAGCAAATACTCTATTTATTCCAGCACAATTAAATGTCCAGAATAAACAAATACATAAAAGATCAGAAGTTCAGTTTCTTTGGCTAAAATCAGATTACTAAAAAAATACATTTGTCAAATCTGGGAAAGAGTTCTGTTTAGGCAGCTGGACAGCCTCTGAATTGATGTACACATTTTCTTCTCATATAGATTCTCAAACTAAGTAGTTGGCTATCAATTATTGATATCAGGTTTAGAGATGGAAGAATTCATGCAATTCCTAAATAATTGTAGGAGCATTTTCATTTCTTTTTTCATCTTTCATACTGCTTGCATTGTTTTAGTGAACTTCAAAATAAGTCTTTGAGTATGTGATCTCATTCTTAAGCTGAAGCCTAGGTTCCAAGTAGTTTCCCTATCTTTCTACCCCTCTGACCCTCCTTCCCATCCTGTGATCTCTTTTGTGGGGTCCCTAATACAGAACATAACTCATATCATTGGGATACCATGTAGTGAACTCTAAGTATTGTTAATTGTATCTATAATTATTAGGACCAGAAACTAGTACTGAAGAAAGAGGTTTCCTAAAGTTAGCATGTCACTCAAGCTAAAATAATATTATCATCTACTACTCCTCAATGGTACTAATCATGAACAGTTATTCGGTTGTAGTTACCTTTAATACTGCAGAAGTAGTCTACATCTATTTATCTTGTGTTTCTACTCCACCAGGATTCAGTCTAGGGCCTAGGTGTTTTGGAGTCTGTTCAACTTCCACCTGCATTCATTTGTAATGATCAATGATGCAGATTTGATCCCAGTCTAAATTTCCAAAGCCTCATCATTGGTGACTACATCAGAATCCCTTCCCACACCTCTCTACCCCCCACACCCTCACCCCCTCTCCCAATTTAGGCCGGCCTTCTTAGAGCAGAAGTTCACTAATTTAAAAATTCAAGCTTTCACGTACAACATGTTTCTCCCTGTCTGCCCTTAGTTAGCTGACTTCAGGCCCTAAGAGACAAGAAGGTCACTTTTAAAGTACTGAAAGATCAGGAAAGAAGCTGGGGAGACACATTACTCTGTAAAATTGAGTTACAGGGAGGAGAGTGAGGAAACTATAAAGATATGGTTCAAAAGGGAAGATACCTGTTCTGCAACCCTTGAAGAAGGCATGAAGAAAACACAAGGCGCCAGCTGATGCATAAATAGGGATCATGTCGCTTCATGCAATTAGAAATTACTGTAACACAATATCACATTTGCTGAGATCAAGGAGAGGAAAGCAGATTGATTGTTAACATGTTACAAACATATACAGCAAAATACAAGTCTGTAGCAGAAACAACAAGTTGGGGGCTAGTGAGTCATGGGATTGACATAAAGTGGGGAGTAGACGTGGGTAGAACTTTCTGTGGCCTTATGTTTCCAGTATGTTGTCCATATACAGGAATATTAAGCAAGTTGAGCAATCCACCTGCTTTGTTTTTGTACTTCTGGAGATTTATGTTTGGATACAAGTTCTATTTCCCAAATATTACCTTCCTTTAGACTTCTACACCCTCCAGTTTCCAATCGGCCATGGTTCAAGATTGATGGCACCACCTCTTCCCTTTTGTCCCTCATACATTATCCCTTTAAGATGAATCCAGTATCCTTGGTTGAATCAGCATCCTTTCACCCAGGTCACAGCATTTCCAATAGCAAATAAATACAACAGAAACTCAGCACAAAAGAGTGGGACGCCAGAGGCATAATTGAGTAAAGCAAAGATATGTCTACAGTCTGTTGCAGTGTGGTTTGCTCTCCAGCTTTACTTCGCGCAGAGGCGTTCCTGGCACCTGGCAGCAGCAATGATAATAGTGGCAAAGCTGGTACACCCAGTATCTTACTTTTCATGCACACCTCTGTACAATGTATCAAGAGTTGGGGAGGGGGAGAACTTAGGCTGACTTAGTCCAACCACACGCAGATGCTTAAGTCTACAGAGCACAACTGTCTGGGCAAGAGGCATCAGCAGAGCGCTTCTTCAGCTCTTTGCCTCCTTTCTGATGGTGGTGGTGAGGGCTCTGTGCCTGTTGATGATTGCCAGAGAGCTTTGCTTGGTCAGGTGGAAGGTCGCCGGTGTTGGACTCGGACAGCTGAGTATCCTGCAGCTGAGAAGACGAGGAAGTGGAGACACCATGGAGATAAACCTCAGACTTATCTGGCTCTACACGAAGATATGCCTTGACCTTGTGGTGTCGTGCCTTGCCATCACTGAAGTCGATGACCCTACATTCGTATGTCCCTTCATCGGACATTTTCACTCGGGAGAGTCGCAACTTGTGGGAGATGTTACTCCCCACTACCTTGACGACCTGCAATGAGAACAAAATCAAGTATAATTAAAAACTAGTGTTGTAATGTATTCATTTTGATGAATGACTATTGGATACATGAAATTATGATTTAAATATTCTGGGCGATCCAGTGCTGCATTAATACATTTTAACATACATTGAATATTGCCTCTATATTCTAAGTGACACATGTGGTGGCCCATACTTTTCCTGAATTAAAAAAATTGAAAAGTATGTTTCTCTCCTCTACTCAGGGACTTTAATCTTGCTGCTCATTTCCACCTTTAGACCTCAGGTACCCACATTGCCCATGCTCCAGCATAGAACATTTTTACACACTCCATACTCTATACATCCCAGGTCATAGCTGAAGGAAGGTCAGTTTCAGAGGATGGAGCACCTATTGTGGAGTTATAAATATATCCAAGCCCTTCGGTTAATTAGTAGCACAATTCCATACTACGAATCTGGGTCCGGATTTACTACCATTTGCATAGTATTGCATGAAAATCTACAGCGTTGTGTTGTGTGAATGGTAAACAAAAGTATGCAGCCACAAAATGGCCCATAGTCTTTTGCTGGACCAGTGTAACTGCTGCCACACCTTCTATGATCAGCTGTGGAATGTATTTCAGTCCAATTAGCAGCCTGTCTTATTCAGAACCTATTCCTTATAATGTACATTATTTACCTCTTGTCTAACAAACCATCTGCCCTGATTCACTACACAGTCTACCCCCCACACAGACAAACAATCTCCTGTCTTGCTGAATAGTCTATCTTTGATTTGTTGTCAACCTTACCTAAGCTTTGTATCATTTAACCCCTGACTTTAGTTAAAGTGTTTGAAATGGATGTTGACAGAACAATGAGGAATCAAACAGTGATACAGTAAGCTTTTGAAAAAAACAGAGCAAGAGTTCTTCAAAATTGGTGTGGCTAACTGCCAATGAAGTAGGGCATGAGAACGTGGATCTCCTGGCCGCGGTCCACCATCCAGGCCGATCCTGAGTGGTGCATACCAATTTCGCACCTCATCCTCACAGCAGGGATAAAGATCAATGTGCCCCTGGTAGCCAAAGCAGGAACCGAGGGATTTAGCGGCTTCCTGTGGGGACGAGAAAGGAAGCGACGGGGCTCACCGCAAGGCTGCCCCTTTTGAAATGGTGGTGCACTGGAGATCATGACCCAGCCCAACTTTCAGCGGCTGAAAATGTGGACCCCACCACATCCCAGCAGGTGACTTCAGAGGGCTCCCCGAACTGCGTCACTCCAGAGAGGAGTGTCATTTCTTCTGGTGGGGCTCTGATATGGTGTGCTATGCTCCATTACGAGGGCCTGGGGGGCCTACAATGATGATGAGTGTGACAGACAGGCTCCCAGCTGGAGCGGTTGCCAGATGCCTAGAGTGGACCTACCTGGCTTTGCAGTAAGTGTAACAGCCCCTCTCTGACTGTTTCACTGCTGAGCCTCATCAAAACTGCCAACCACAAGGATGGAGACTAATGAGATGGCCTCTCCCACTCCTGCTCCTCACGGTTTTCCCATAACTTGATGGGCCAAGCGGATGGCGTGAGCACTCACCAGAGCAGTCGTGCGGTGAGGCTGACTGGGGAGGGGGGGGGGGGGGGAATTGAGGACTTCTTCCCTCAAGGGACTCACCCTGTTGGAGCACCCTTGCCAAAAATACAGCCCCAGCGGGGACTGTACCGATGATCCAAAACTTCCATACAGGGGAACACATTATCGCCCCCCGAACTGGCCCATAAATGAACTATATGAGGAAAGCTGCACAGTGAAACCAGATCACCAACTACTTACAAACTCCATAATCGCTACCTACCTCCTCTTGATCTACTGTGAACACCCCTGTACATACTCCCACACCATCTCATCCACTGGCACGCACAGTGACCACAAACTGAAATACTGGGGGGCCTAGAGACAACAGCACCTGGCCAGACATCTTTGGGAGAGGTGCTGTGGAGCATGGGCTAGTAATTTGCTGAGCACAACACTGAGCAATACATTTTGTTAGCCCATCAGTGGAGGGCCTGCACAGAGGTCCTCCTGACAAACTTACTAGCGGGAGTGTGAAAACTGCCTTCCTGGTGTACAGAGACTCCCTGAAGGACTGAGACTGGTTGCCCGCTCTAGAACTGCATGCTTGTCTAACAACAGTGGAGAGGGCCCCCTCTCTCTGTCCACTGCTGCCCCCTAATACATTGGGCGTCCTGTCACTTTGTACTGCTTGGAGCACCCTCTATGATCCTCATGACACCAGTTGGGGGCCCGACTACTTTGTAAATGAGAAAATAAGACACTAACAGTGCACTTGGCCTCTTTAGCAGACAGCACTTGCTGCCAATAGACTTGCCCCTATCTGAGGTAATTCTGAGGTGGCGTTGGCCCTATACCCAAGGGTCACGATACGATCAGAAAATACTCAAAGAAAAATGACACGTGTGATCCCTGCCAGTACCAGGATAATCCTCCTGCCACACCTGCACCTGTGGCGAAGATGGAAAGCAGCTCACAGGAAGGATACAGTGGAGCAAGCCTGGATACCATCCTTCAAGCAATAGCTGAATCACACAAAGCGCTTGAGTTCAAAATTGACACCACAGTCACCAATGTGGGGATGCTGAAAGATGACCATAGATGGCTGGCAGAGAGGGTTACCACTACTGAGCGAACACTGGAAGACCTAAACCCTGAGATAAACACTATGCAGGTATGAATGACAAGCATGACGATCATAGTGAAGACACTCGAGTTGTGAGCAGAGGACACAGAGAACAGGGCAAGAAGGAATAACCTCTGAATTATTGGCTTACCGGAGCGCATTGAGGGGCCTGGTGCTGACATGACTGCTCTCTTGGAGGGATGGATCCTCACCAAGATGGTGCCTGTGAACCACTTCCAATTTTCTGCACTCGAATGCACCTACCACTTACCCTCACAGCACCAACTGCTCGAGCGGGACCCGGCCTGTGATAGCCAAAGTTCTACACTTTAAACATCAAGACCATATTCTGACCCAAGCTCGAGTCAAAGGGGACATAATGGTGGAAACCAGAAAAGTTATGATTTTCCCTGATTTTACTAAGGAAGTGCAGCAGCAAATGGCCTCATTCATGGAGGCTAAAAATAGACTCAGGAAATTAGGTATCACATACGCCATACTGTTCCCTGCTGATTTACGAGTGACCTACGAAAACTCAGTACAGTTTTTCACCTCTGCCCCTCAGCTTTGGGGATGGATTGAACAACTTCCCCAATGGGAAGTCCGCCCAGTCATCAGCATCAGACAAAGTACCCAAAACCCCCATGAAAAACGGTTAAAACTGGCATGAAAGTGATCTTGTCCTATTCCTAAGCCTTATAGGAATGCCAAAAAGCAGAGGAGGTGGTGATGACCATAAGTGGGGTGGGATATGTTCCTCCCTCACACCTTGTTGAAGACGCACTGGAAGCGCCAAATTGAGACCACCCGCTGCTTTAAGTTGTGCATATGTAAAATGTGTGAGAATGTTGCTCCTTTGTTTACTAGTTTGGATGGGGTGAATTCACCTCTTGTTCTGGGGTTGGGGTGTTGTTGTTGTTTGGTTCACGGGAACTGTGTTTTATGTCACCCCTGCTGCACCCTCTGCATGGTGGGTTGAAGCCAATTGCCCTCCCATGGGCCAAGACCTGAGGAAGATGGTTCCTGGGTATCACTTAACTTCCTCACTATGGCAACTCCCTTGACCTATACTTTCATCAGCTGGAACGTCAGAGGCTTGAATAGTAGGGCAAAATGATGCAAGATATGTGCAAACTTAAAGAAGTGGGGATCCCATATTGCCCTATTGCAGGAGACCCACCTCACTGCCTCGGAGAGGCATGCATTTCACAAGAGATGGTGGGAACAGATATATGCAACAACATACTATGGGGATCTAATTGACCCTAATGGGAGGTATGTCCTAATAGGACTGGCAGCTAAAGTGGGCCTACTGGATTCCTGGAGACAGCTGCACATGGGAGCTACGGACTATTCGTTCTTCTGGGGACTGCGCGACCTGCACGTTAGGTTGGATGCATTTCTTTGTTCCCCGCGTAAAATATCTCTTTCTCACAGTCTATGACCATAACTCGATACTGCTTACCCTAGACTGGCACAGAAAGCGCCCCCAGACACCGGACTGGTGCCTCCGTGTGAAGTCCCTAGAGCTCCCTGGTAATTAAACCGTCTATACAAGAAGCTATCAGAAACTATTTTGTGTACAATACACACTTGACGGCATCTCCTCTGACTGAGTGGGATGCTTTCAAAGCACAGATAAGGGGCAAATGTTTTGCTGAAGTAGTGGGTGTCTGGAAATCTCTAATATGGGGAGTAGAGACCCAGTAGCAAGCCCAAAGAGATATGGCAGGGCTACAACAGCAGCTTCTAGATGCAAAAGAACAACCTGCGATATGCATGGAGAAGGTTCGATGTTTTGGCCATCGGGAATATATGATAAGGGCCAACACATAATGAGACAAAGCGGGAACGCTACTGGCATGGCTTTGCCACCCCACGTAATGGAGCTCCCTGATACTGGATGTAGAATCGGTCGTGGGTGTAAGGCTCTATGGTCAGAAGGATATCAATCTACGATTTGACAATTATTACAAAACTTTGTATGCCCACCCCCCTCCAACCACCACTGGAAACCTTGACCGACTATTCGGGGCCTGCAGAGCTGCTGCCCTTGGGTGCGGAGGATGCTAAAGACATAGGAGTCCCCATAACTATGTAGGAAGTGTAGGCTGCTATTAGGTCATGGTGCCTGGGACTAATAGTTTTCCAGTAGAGTTTTATGCCACCTACATTGAGGAGCTAGCTCCTAAATTAGTAGAATTATACCCCACAGTTCAGGAAGCTGGTCGACTGCTAGCCACCACTGGAGAGGCTCTTGTGATCCCCTCTTGAAGCCGGGCCTGCCCCCTTAGGATGTTCAAGCATATCACCGTTTATCAATGCTCAATATGGACTATAAAATTCGGAGTCACATAGTGGCCGCCCGCCTCTTTCCCCGCATGTCCACGCTTATACAGTCCGACCAAATCGGATTCCCTTCGGCGGGACACATTGCTAAATATCCGCAGACTCCCCTCCCTCATGGAAACTACAGGCCCAGATGAGGACAGTGTAGTGATGGTCGACATTGAAAAGGCATTTGATAGCCTATGGTGGGACTAATTGAACCAGGTGATTGACAGACTGGGAGTATGTTTCCTCCAATGGACCAGGCTTCTCTATAAGGAACACACTGCGCGGATCCACACTGGCAGAGTAATCTCCAACTCTTACCTGGTGGGGAGGGGGACCAGACAAGGTTGTCTCCTCTCCCCACTTTTGTTTGCCGTCGCTTTTGAGCTGCTGGACAGTAAAGCATGAGCCGGGAGATCCTACCAGGGACTGAACCATTAAGGAATATCCCACAGAATAGCACTGTATGCTGACGGTATACTACTGTTCCTCACCAATGTGGAGGAGGACCTGCCCGGAGTAATCTCGCTGTGGGAACAATTCGATAATGGATTAGGCCTTCGTATAAACTGGCAAAAAGCGATTATGTTCCCCCGGTATCACAATTTGCAACAATCCCAGGATTTACACGGGCTTACTTTGGAGGGATCCTGCATGAAATATCTTGGGATCTAAATATATCATAAATCCAGGGACATGCTAGACAGTAACATTGGGGTGGCACCTTAGCTGGCAGTGTCAAGAAGTTCCATACTTCTGGAACTCTGGCACATTGCGGATATTTACATTTTACCCATGTCACAGGTGAAGCAGTGATAGTCGCGTTTTGCTCATCAATTTCAAATACCTTCAGTAATAGCAGCGCCTTGTGTTTACGTTGTGTGATAAAAGGCCAGCCAGTTGTGATTGCTTTGCCAAAGGCTTGTTTACTCTGGAGATGGATATCCCTCTATCCGTCCGCTGGAGCTCTGTTCCTCAGCACAGAACATGCTGCTCCCATTTCCAAGACCCTGCTGCTGCTTCCACCTGCTCTTTCATTATTCCCAAAGATGTTCCTGAGCATTACCTCTTCTTTAACCTGTCCCTTTCTCCTTCACCTGCAGTTTTAACTGCAACGACTCACCAGCGAGAGGTGTGCAACAACCATTGTAAAATCACACGGGCTAATTGGCTTTCCTACCAAATTGATCCACTCGCGCTATTTATCACCCCATGAAATGTAAGACCTACACACTACCAGCCAAAGGGTGAGGCCAATAAATCAGATTTATACCAGGCCCGGAGGCTCTGGCTCCCGTCCCGGTAATCACTTTCAGAGTTAAAGGCCATTTTCCCACTTGCCGGTGTTTGTTAGCTGAGGATTTTACAGTGTGTGGCTTTTGGGCTGGAGTCCAGCCATAATATCACCTCCATCCCTGACACACAGAGAGAGGCGCTGTGGCAAGTGAGAGGTGGAGGAGGAAGCAGGGCAAGAAAAAAACAGGGAAACGTTGGAAAAGCAAGAGAGGAGGGCAAGCAGCATGGAGACAATGGCCTACTAGAGACAGGAACATTTAGAAGAGAAAGTGGAACCGTTGTTATTTTTATTTTCTTCAAACTTTTTTATTTTGATTTTTGTGAAGAGTAACTTAATGCAGCACACATTGAAGTTGCATTTTTTTTAAATGATGCTTTATGTGCAGGAAGGGGGACCTTCCTGCACATAACTAATCATAGGCAATTTGCTGTTTCTATGTGTGCTAACGAGGAGATATGAAGCATCTCTCCTCGTTTCGCCTGTTTAAGACTAGGTTTTCCCTGGTCTTCATCTTGGTGCTGCCTCCCATTTACACTGCCCTTGTAAATAGGGGCCAGCATCAAAATCAATGGGTTTTGCGGTGGAACGCACACCAAAACACCCATTGCCCTTCCCTTTCATGCTAAATACAGCATGAAAGGGTGCCTTATTTACAAGGCAGCATTGAGCCACGTTAAGGGGCTTACACTGCCTTGTAAATAAGGTGAGGCCCCTGTCGCCATCACAGCATCACTGAAAGTGATGTTGTCATGGCGATAGGGGCTTGTAAATATGCCTGACATTCCGATTTCCGATGGGAGAGGAGACAGTAACATGATCATAGTCATCACAGCATAATGGATTAACATGGATTGCACTGCATGATTGCAAAGAAGGTATTGCCGCATCATCATCATAAGTGAGTCCGAAGACTACCTTACGCTGTTGAGTAAAAGCCTTCTGCACTGCCCAAATGGCAGCTGTGATAACTTGTGTGTGTGCTGCATTTTTCTGCCCTCTTCAAGGCATTCCTTTTACAAAGTATTGGAGTAAAGAATGGTTGTTGGGCCTTTTCAGTCTTGACAGCCAAAATGTGGAACACTCTTCCGGCACCTCTCTGCAAAATATAGAACTTGATGCACTTAAAAAACAGCCTTGAAGACCTGGCTCTTGGCTCAACAACCCTTAGCTCGTTTGTATGTACTCCATTCTTTCACCTGTGTAGGCAGCAGCGCGCTTAATAAAAACTATAACTTAACATATCAGAAAGTCAAAAAGATTTGAATAAGATAGGGACTGGGATGTGCTAAATGCTAAAATAGAAGTAGTGCTAAATGCTAAAATAGAAGTGCTGAGAAAATATTGATGATCGAATACTCTTCGAAGGATAAAATAGTGAAATTTTTTCCCCTGAGTTTTCTGTAGCGCAAACTTGACCTGAAGGTATCAGATCGCTTTACATGAGCACCAGTTGTGGTACAGACGGACACAAGATTTTTTTTTTTAGGCACAGGGAGATTAAGGGCCAGATGTAGGTAATCCCAGTTTACCGACTCCTAAATACTGAATCATACCGATTCGGTATTTTAGAACAGGCAAATGGGATGTAGATAATTTTTTGTAAAAAATTACTGAATCCGTAAATTTCGGTAATTACCGAATCGGTAATTACCGATTCGGTAAAATACCGAATCATACAAAAATGCCACCTACATCTAAAAAGCCCAATACAGGTTGGTAACGGCCGAAATTCGGTAATTTCGGCCGTTACCGACCGGTATTGGGCAACCTACATCTGGCCCTAAGTGATTTGCCCAGAATCACAGGATGTTGAGCATCCCTGCTGAGACTCGAACACGGATCCCCAGCTTCGAGGTATACCACTCTAGCCTTTAGGCCACACCTTCTCCCCAATTAAAATCAAGTATTAAAATGGTGAATGTAATGACAAGGCTCCTTTTCAATCTATCCCACAATTATTTTGAGGAACTCTTGTGTTTTTTCACAAGGTTTCAGCTGTATCACGGTTAGGTTTCTCTTTTTTCTGTCAGCAACCATTAAAAACACTTTAACTAAAGTTCTCTATTAAATTATACAAAACTTAGGTAGGGTTGGAAACAAATTTAGGATAGACTAGACAGCAAGAGAGGAGATGATTGTCTGCCTGATGTGGAGCAAACTATGTGGTGGATAAGGGTAGAGTGCTTGGTAGACAAGAAGTAAATAATGTCTCGATTAAGGAACAGGTTCTATAAAGACAGGCTGTTAATAGTACAGAAATAAATCATAGAGCGGATCAGGGAAGATTTAGCAACAGATGTCGTAGTCCAGCAACAGACAATGGATTTTTATGTGGCTTATCAAGGCTACATTTCGTAGGAGATCTACGGCAGCTGCTGTGTCAGCGCAAAAAGCAAATATTTTGCAGTTAGGGTCAGGTATCTACAGCAGATCAGGGATTGATTATAAGGAAAGTAATAAGAAGCTTGTGTGGAAGATCAAATGTAGTTTTTATGATAAAGCTTTGGTACATTCTGCATAGACAGCAAGTGTAGAATCTACAAAACACCCTTAGTATATTTTGTATCATGGGGTTGTTCATTTTGATCCCAGATCATTGGTAGATTCTATGACAGGTCCATGGCAAATTCTATGCCAGATCCCTGATAAAATCATGGAATAACTATGCCGGAGCACAGGAGATTATGAAGCATATTAGTTTTGGATTCTGTACAACGTGTAGGAGGCAGATTCTATAGCACATCATTGGCAGATTCCCAGTCAAATAATTGATTCATTCTATGGAATAAAAATTCTGGATATGAACCAGGATGATTGTATAGTTTCTAGAAGATTAATAGTACATTGATCAAGAAATCTTGGGTAAATTCTGAAGCAGATGGTCTTCAAATATTTTGGAGTAGATTAGGCAGACTGTGAAGGTGGTGGGGCCATCAGCCTGGGCTCCTTAATGCGGCACACGGCAGCGATAATGTAGTGATTAGAAATAGTGTTTTCCACAGACTGGAGTAGATTCTATAACATTTTTGGGTAGAGACTGCTGGAAATCTAGGCTAGATTTTGCATGTGATATGTGCTGTATTGGTCAGTAGATCACAGGGATCATGTAACAGATGCAAGGTGTTGGCATGTGAAATGTTTGAATCAGGAAAAAGTCACTAACATTTTTTGCAACAAATCGAGATAGATTTTGCGATGTTTTGAGATTTTAGGGTACTATCTGTCAGCCAGAGTTTGACGAATGGGTTACTGAATCTCAAATGTGACGCTATCCTGTATGCTATATTACATATGTCTTATATCTTATGTCACTTGTATTAAGGCAGACGAGATATCTGTCACATTTGTGATGGAGTAACCTGTCCTCT